>NC_031986.2:13701009-14064133 GCF_001858045.2 Oreochromis niloticus
CTCGCAGCTTTGTGCATCAGTGCGTTGTCAAGGCAACAGGTCCTCTCAACGCCGACTGATTCCGACACATAAAAAGTGGCCGTTGAGCTGAGTTTAAGGAGCCTGAATATGAAAGCAAGTGTGAGGGCTGTGTTTACATATTGGCCTCAGTCAAGGCCGAATCAGTGGGGTGGGCACTAAGCAACAGCTTTCAAAACATTAAAAAACACTGTACAAAGACTAAGATGCCTTCAAACAATAGCAAAATCAATAAAAAGCATAGTAAGAGAGAAAAACAAATACTACTAGTTCATTTCTTACATTGTTATGGGCAAAATAATGATAGTTTTTTAGACGGTTACTGATATTTGGTGATTCAAAAATCTCCAAAGGCTGATATTTTTTTCTTTCAGACGAATTAAACATGAACAGATTTCCCTGACATTTGTTATCTGTAACTATTTATGAGTTTTTAAAGTTACAGTGTGTAAAATCTCACCACTAGATGTCAGTAGATTGAAGACTGTCAACTCAACTAAATTCAGTTTTCTTACCTATTTCAGTTCTGCAGCTGTGGAGGCTGCAGTAGGACAAACGCGTTTTAGTCAGCCAAGTGAAGACCGTTCCCAATAAGGGCTGCAGCTGATCCATCCATTTATTTTCACTTAACCAGGGACGGGTCACGGGTGCAGCAGCCTAAGTAGAGAAGCCCAGGCCTCCCTCTCCCCGGCCACCTCCTCCAGCTTGTCTGAGGGAACACCAAGGCATTCCCAGACCTGTCCTGGGTCTGGCCTCTCAGTGGGACATGCGTAGAACACCTCACCCAGAATGCGCCTGAACAACCTCAACTGGCTCCTTTCGATGTGGAGGAGTAGCTGCTCTAGTCTGAGACCCGTCCCGATGGCTAAACTCCTCACCCCATCTCTAAGGGAGAGGCCAGCCACCCTTCGGAGCAAGCTCATTTCTGCTGCTTGTATGCGCAATTTCATTCTTTTGGTCACTACCCAGAGCTCGTGACCATAGGTGAGGGCAGAGACATAGACCGGTAAATCAAGAACTTTGCTTTTACGCTCAGCTCTCTCTCTCTCAAAAAAAGGCATACACTATATTTAAACATAAAGACAAGACAAAATGAGAGCTCTATAGTCAAAATGAATACAAACAAGTCATTCTAGATTATCTTCTTTTCACAACCACTGGAAGTCAGCAGCTCTTGTAAAATGGAAAAGGTGCTTAATTGCCAAGCCTCACCTTCAATATAAGTGAATGCCATAAGCTCACCAGAAAGACTGATTCAAGTCATGTGTTCATAGGGGTAGAGTTAAATAGACGCCTTTCTTTCTTCTTGGTAATGAGCAGTCTGGAGTTAGAACAAGGGAATAATGAATGGCCTCTCATGTGCTTACACATACAAAGTTCCTTCCTCTCTTTTGAGATGTTAAAGGTTGTCAGATAAACACAAACTTAACAAACCAAGAGACTCACCACTGTACAGCTAGTTTACTGAATGCACTTCAAAGTGAGAGCGGGCCACTTAATCTGCTGAAATCACGCTCAACAAGTTAAACAGTGATACTGATTGAATCTTAAAAGAAATAGAAAACACTTAAAAGTCATAACAAAGCAGAGACCATCACTTTCATACTCAGCAGGGAAACTTGGAGGCCATGAATCATGAGGAATATAAACCATTCAGCTGTTTGTGAGCTCAGTGAGTGTGATTGCACAGCTGGAGCTCCGATCAAGCACTGCACGATTCAGCAAGCAAATCTTTTTGAGGAACTAATTCTCGTCATTCAGGAGACTGTAAAGAAGCGCTTTGTGCATAGCTGCCATGGAGGCTTACAAACAGGTATTTCTTAACTCTCAGCAAACCACATCAACTGTTGTTGTCTTTCTCGAGCTCCATGTGTGATCATCAACAGTCCACCATGCCCTCTGCACCTGCTTCCAATCATCTCACCAGCCCCACAGAACCTCATCAAAGTTCAGCTTTAAAAACTGAGAAGGTCTGTGTTGCTCCAGTCAGTTTAACTCAAACCTCCTCTGAGAGTTTCAAGAGGGAGGGATGTTGTTTTAGGTAGTTGCAGGAGTTAAAAGCATACAAGCTTTTCACCTAACTGTTAGAAGGGTCTTCCTTGACTCTCTTGACTGAACAAAAACAACACAAGCCTGAGAACAACATGCCACAGGGAATAACAGCACAATAGAAAGATGCTTGGAGAGGTGTGACTTTCCTCACAGTACGACAGTAACGCATTGCTACAATAGGTTGCAATAAAATCTGTGACCACACTTACAGCTCTCTGTTTTATCCACAGAGTAATTTTGTTGCAGAATCAGCATGTAAAATGAACTTTACTTGTTTCAGTTCATTCAGAAATTTACATTCAATTTTTTTTTTGCCAAGCACATTTTCTTTAATGATTAACTATTTGAATGAATAAAGCTTTCCTTCTTTAAATATATTTCAGTTGCAGTTTACTCAAAATTATTCCTTCATGAATCATTTTTTCAACACTGCAAAAAAAACAAAGAAGTAATAAAAACATAATAATTTTTTTCCCCACAACTTTGGTTTATTATTTTAAAAGTTTGACTTGCTATCTCACACGTCTTAAGAAATCAGTCGAAATTTTTTAAAAAAAAAAAAAGAGTTATTAAGTTGAAACTTTGAGTTAATAACTCAAAATTGTGACTCACAGATCACAAATTTTCTTGTTCCAGTGATGAAACCAGCTTCTATAGTTCGAGGAAGCTGGACTACAAGGAGCAAACCTCTGCAGACATAGGAAGCATTCTGCTAATAGTATGACTGCATACTGGCACTGTTTCTGATCAGGCACTGCAGCCCTGAAGTTTTCTAGACATCATCCAACACAGGTTCAAATGAGAATGCAAATATCCAGCATCGGTAGATCAGATCAGTCACTTTGACCTGCTAACTTCCAAGTGCAAATTTCATGTGATGTTGGATTGTGTTGATGTGCAAATAGCACTGGGCACCATGTGCAAATGGGAACCATGTGAGCAGCTTCCTGTGCGTTTAACTAAGGCATTTCCAACTGAGGCATTTCCAGTAGCGCGACTACGTCTGAAGTGGACTGTTTCTTGAGTACACATGCACAGTTGAAAATCTGGGAACCCATCAGCTACTCTGCTGACTTAGCCTTTGGGCGTCACGGACAATTTTACGGGGCTTCCTGTGCATTCAGCAAACTTCAGTCTTTGGAGATTCCCATATCTGTGCACCAGCCATTGTTTACAAGTGTACATTAAAAAAAGGAAAGCTAAATGACTATCAGGTGTTCACCCTCCCTGCTTTTCTCCACGCAAAAGATTGTTTACCTGCACGCAACTAAAGCCTGCTGAAACATGATTGGTGCAGATTTTATGCATTTACATGCAGTAACTGTTTATAGAGATTACATAGTTAGTTACTTTATACAGTTTTCTACACAAGCAGTGACTTCATATTTGCAAAGTTAATAAACAGAGATTAAAAACATGTATTTGTGGTCTGTTTTGGGGCACAGTCAAGCTGTCACAATGACAGCAGTGCTTTAGTCTAAGTGTCAGTACTCTGCTGTTCTAATCAGCTCAGTGGATCGGTCCACTTTTCTCCCTTTTTGCCAGCTCAGTGATCATTTATTCCTTCAGAATAAAAAAGTCCTTGAAAATCTGAAGCCTTTGAAGTCTGTCTGCTCGACGGCTGTGGTGCTCACTATCCATTCTGCAGATCAGCGCCGAGCAAAATCCACAGGAGAGGATGGAAGAGGACACGAGTTTCCACGTGCAGTCGAGCAGAGACGAACTGCAGCAAAAAAAAAAAGAGAGCACAAAGAGCGGATTCACGAAGGGGGACGCGGAGGGGAGGAGGGGTGGTGGTGGAAAGAATAATGATGAAGACAATGAGCAGGGGGATGATGAGAGGAGCAGATGCAGATGAAAGATGGGATGATGATTCTGACGATGATGGGACTAAAGTAGCAGTTTGGGGGGAAATAACAGGCAAAACTGGAGAGCTGAAAGCAGAGAAGTTTACGACGGCTGCCTGTAGAAAAATGTCTCCTGTTCTCCATCGCAGTAAATCATGTCATTTGGCTACATCCTGTCTGTTCTCAACTTCTCACCAGCCTAAAGGAGATAAACAGGCCTGCTGGCTTATTGGAAACAGATGTTATGAATGGGAGAGAGAAAAGCAAAGAAAGAGAGAGGGGGAGATCCAGACGTGGAGGGAATAGGCAGAGAAGTAAGAGGTAGAAACACTTTGAATAAGTGGCCTAATGAGATCAAATTGAACGCTGCTGGTTTCAGGTCAGCCTCCATAAAACACAAACAGACAAAACTGCTAGTTTAACAAAAACATGAAACATGCGTCTCTTCGGTTTTGCTGGGATCTGTTTCTGTGCATGACAGTGAAAAAAAATGACACGTGAACGTGAGCACTAGTCCAGACTGTGCCTTGTCCTCTGTTTGTTTTTTCTTTTCATGCCATGAAGAAGAAGTGTTAGCATGTCAACAGCTATCCCTCTACACCCATGAATTAATACTGTATACTATAAATACACTGCTTGGTATATAACCTCTGTTCAATATCACAGAGTTCAGTTTATCTTCCTCCTAAAGCAAAGGACCCTAGACTTCAGATATACCAACCTTAGCATGAGGTAAGCTGCATTAGATTAGAGAAAATGTTCATTTTGATTTTAAATAATTCTAAATGACTACAGCAACTATAAGTAGGGACTAACCAGTATTGGTGCCATAGTTTTTTTGGTGTCAATTTCAAGGTAGCAAAAAAAATTACAATATGTATATATTGACATATATTATGTACACTGTAAAATGTAATATTGTGTTTAATTAAAAATATTAAATAGGCTGAACTCAATTTTTATCAATTTGTTATTAGAACTCAATTTAAATAAGTTACCAGTACTTTTTATGCAAAAACGCTGATAAACTCCATTTATTTGAGTTGTCTTAACTTAGAAAAAAAAGTAAGCTGGAAGTTTTGCTTCTCAGTGCGGAAGGATGAAAGATGTGTTTTGAAAATGCCACGTGACTACCGTCCTCCTCCCTCTCGGATCAGTCCGCATGTTCACGGTGCATTTTTTATGGAATATGTTGAGCAAACCTGGAGAAGCGTCAGCTCAAGATATTATTGTTGTCATTGCTGTGGATCTTTACCTGATACACTGACTTGGTGAGTAAATGTTTACTCTTATTCAAACTGATTTTGTGGCTTCTCTTAGTTTAGCACCAGGTTTATAATCTTGCTAGCTAGTTAGCGTTAGCCTAGCGTTGCTGCTGCCGCTGGGCTCATGTTACTTAAAAATTAACACCACAGCCTTAAAAACCTTGTATAAAACTATGTGGTGAAATTTTCTGTTGATTGTTTGAAATAAATAAGTGAGATAAGAGCCCAGACAAAATTCTTCGGGAGGTGCAGCCGTTAGGGGTGGGGTAGGTGTGGGATGTGGGGGGTGGATAACAGAGCTCTCCGAAAACGTGGAAGCAGTTTTGCAAATATGTGATATTTTGATAAATTAAGTAGATATTTGAGCATTACACAGCTACATTGTCGCCTGAAAATATCTTAAAAGGTTATTTTCTGACCCAGAAAGGGTAATCTGGGGAAAAGGAGGATCGCATTTGTCGGCCACGGTTGTCTGAGCCTGTGCATACTTGTAAGCGCGGCAATGGCGGAGGAGCGCCGCTGAAAAACTTATTACTTTTTCTGGGTCACAAAATAAACTTTTAAGATATTTTCAGGCGAGAATGTAGCTGTGTAAATTTCAAATATCTGCTCGATTTATCGAGACATCACATATTTGCAAAAATGCTCCCACGTTTTCGGAGACGTCTATTTTTTTTCATGCTTTGTGGCAGCTGTAGAACATCTGTGGCATCTATTAATGTCAAATCTAGCCTTTATTTAACAACATAGGCAAACTATATGTTACAATGATTGCACAGCCATTAAGGATCAAATCAGTTTCTGAAAAATGTTCTGTTTTTTCTCCCTCTGCTTGCTTCTTACTGTCTTTGAGGCCGATCGGGACCAGCACTCCTGTTGTTGGACAGAAAGACATCAACTCAGTGGTAAGTATTTTGGTTTTCCAATATATTAGCAACTGTCAGTGACATTTATATTAATCAGGCTGAACTTTAATCATACTTTAGATCAGCCTGTTTTACTTATTGTTTTATTTGTGCTTTGGTTTGGGGAAGTTGTTTCTTCACTGATCTTTTCCTGTCTTCTGTTATTAGACTTGAGATATGACTGCACTATGCTGTTGCTGGTGACCACAGTTAATTCTACAAGACATGCTGTGTAAGTAAACAAACAACAACAGTTTGGTCTGCATTTCTTGAAAGATTACATCCCCCAAACTTAGTTTAGAGGGTCTACACTGTATATAGTGAAGTCTGCAAGTTTTCTAACAGCAAAATCTGTTTTGTGCCCAAAATCATTTTGCACATCATTAGAATGAAAGTTATTGGCCATGTTTGCATAGCCCTTTTTTAAAATGATGCTTTCATGACATTATTGTGTGTTGGGTGGTGGTCAGGGCTATCCAGACTGACAATTTGGGACATTGAATGTCACCTCTCCGGTGGGGAGGGAGCCTGAGATCGTCTAAATTGGAGTCTGTTTTATACCAAATGCAGAAAAAAATGTTTTAAGAAAGCAATTAAGTTCATGTTCCAAAAAATATGATTGTTTGCTTGCAGGACAACAGGAGAGATGAGTCCTCCGTCACAGATGGTGTGGTCAGTGAAGATTGTCGCCTGCAGGTTCAAGCTCATTGCATCTCCAACCCACATCCACTGCCACTGTACTTAAGGGAAGTTAAAGACTTTCTTCTGCACCTACATTTGGATCACCTCGATCCATGACAGTCATTCAGGCAGTAATGCCTGGACTGGAAACAAGCATCCTTAAAATAATACAACATTCCAGCTCATGTGTTGAAATGGAAAACAAATGTGTTGTTTAAATTAGAGACTGCACTTGTGACAGAACAATAAATATTTTATTTTGATTATATAAGTAATGTAAAGTACAAAACAAACTGTGGTAGGCCTAAACTTATTTTCAGAATAATTAAATCTGAGACTTTGTTTCATTGTAAGATTATAACAGTGATGGCAATATAACTGTTTGTTGTTCAGCAGAACAGTGTCCAGTATGTTGGCTGTTATACTTTGTTGTGTTTGAAAATAAAAGTTGGGCTCATTTTAACATCATTACAAAAAGTGTTGTTAATTATTTTTAATCATATTCAGGTTACCACAAATTGTTTTTTCATTTAGTTGACCTTAACATGTTTGTCAGTAGGTAAACAATTAGTATTGTACAGTCAGAAATATCAAGTTATTGTTAATACTGCAGACTTGCAATGTATAAGTTGTCCTAACAGTCATCTTAAGTAAGCTTTACTTAGTTTTTTTGAGGCAACGAGTTTCCATAATTTTTTTGAGTTCTGGGAACTAACAAGGCTGTACAGTGTACTCAAAATGAGTAAGTTGCCCTAACTTGGTCATCTTACGTAAACTTGATCCAATTTTTTTGAGTTCTGGGAACAAATGAGCTTGTACAGAGTACTCAAAGTAAATAAGTTGTCCTAACTTAGTCATTTTTAGCTAAGCTTTACTCAATTTTTTTGAGGCAACGAGTTTCCATAATTTTTTTGAGTTCTGGGAACTAATTAGATTTTACAGTGTAGGTATATTCACACATTATATATAATGTACATATGCAAATCTGTTGATTGTTTAAATGTTTGTCCACTTTGAAGCCTCTTGATTCTGTGTATCACAAAAAAGCAGGATGGTCCTCCCAAGCAAACAGAATAGAGCAGCATGGTTTATTTACAAGGTTTTTGCCTGGTTAAGTCTACATTTTAAATTTTTTTTAAATGAAATCTAAATGCAGTACTTACAACATCAGGCAACAGGACATTGTAAGTTTAGCTGAGCCTCTTATTCACTCTGACCTTGGAAAAGTTGGATTTAAACTCTTTGCTGCTCACACATGGAACACTATAACACATATGACGCGTTGTCTGATTTATTCAGTTGTATATGTTTTTGCACACAGGTCTGTATTCAAAACTAGATCTCAATGAGAAAATCAGTTTAAATACAATAATAATAATAATAATTAATAATAATAATAATAATAATTCAATTTTCCAAACCAATAAGGTAAGGACCCACAACGGTGATGCCTCTCTGCTGCATGTGCTGCGAGAAGTAAAGTCAGCGCCCCTGCTGGACCAACTATGCAACAACATAATTTCTAAATTATTTTTCTTCATTGTTTTCAGCTAGAAAATAAAACTAAATAGTGTACATGGCATTAGTAATACAACTATGGTGGCCATTAATATCAGTTCCTCCAATTTATGAGTCAAGAGGAGAACATCAAACTGTCTTTGCACAACTACTTACAAAGATAGTTCCCTTCCCACTGTTTAAATAAAACCCTGAATTCTGAATAATTCTTATGTTTCTTTATTTCTCTTCTCATTTCCTGTGCCATACTTTCTGTTTCCTGTTGAAAACAAAGCAAATCTTAATCTCAATGAGCTTGCCAATCTGATTTGAGCTAATAAAAGAACAACGAGTGTGCAAAAACCCTGGAACAAGCATCCACCTCTACGCAACAACTGTCTTCCGTGTCCAGCCCGTTTAATCCACAGCGGGGAGCGGATCACTCCCTCTTAATCCAATCAACATCAACTCTCACATGAGTAGATAAGGTGGGGAGAGGTAACCGCTGTGTGCTAGCCGAGAGTCAAGGAATGCCAATTTTTTTTTTACCTTGCAACAGGAGAAATGCATCACGTGATTTGGCGAGGATGGGATTTTTGTACATTTTGAACTTTTATAAAACATCTTTAAAAAGATCTGGAACATGTATCCGGATTATTTGAAGGAAAATTAGTCTAAATCTAAAATGAAATCTACATCCACCCTCTCTCTGAAGGTGTAAAAACTTTAATTCATGCCCTTTCCACTCACACGCGTGCACCACTGCCAAGACGCCAACAGCGTCTTCTGATGGCACAGTGTGACATCAATCAGCAGAAACACGACCGCGCAGGAGAGCGCGGGCACGTTGATTTGACTAACTGCCTAATGAGCTTCAGAAGAGTGATCGTGTGACAAAAGGCTGCAAAGATATTCAGAGTGAAACGGTGAAAGTTAACAGACCGAGCTGGCTCTACACGCCCGAGGCTTCAAAGTGATAATCAGACATGCAAATAAGAATCCATCACACCGACAACACGCAGCTCAACACGGCCAGGACAGATCTCTGCACCATCCAACACGAGATGAACCCGCTCCTCTTTGCAACAGTTGAAATGCAAAATAAGCAAAAACAGGAAAATGTAAAAACACAGTTCGCCTACCCATTTTTTTCAGCTCTTGTGGAAACTGGTCCGGACACTGTAAGTGACTGTAAGATGATGTCCACAGGTTGTCTGGAGAGGAGGGGAAGGAGAGGGGAGGGGGGAGGCAGGATGAAAACAACTGCACGTCCCATTCTGGAATCAGAGGGAGGAGGAGGGGGGTGGCGTGTGACGTCACCCCCGGGGTTAGAAATGGATAAGGCTTCATTAATCCAAACGCACAAGACAAGTGTCCTCGTCGGTTCTTCGTGCCAAATTATAAGACAGACGTCTGCTTTAACAAAGCACAGCCCAGCTTTAATTCATTTAAATCAGTTTTACATTTGTTCGTTCGCTCATTGAATATTTATGTATGTATTTTTTCTTTTTAAATAGCGTATTATTTATTTATTTATTCACTGGCAATAAATAAATAAATAATTCATGAAAATATTTGTTTATTTTTTGCTCATACAATTATCATATCATCACATCATCATGTCATTTACTTTTCTTGTGACACCCATAATCACTGACTCATGAGTCATAATAACAATTTTGAATATACAATTTAAATGAAAAATATTTACATTTTTTTCAATATTTATTTATCAATAAAAATAGAATATTTTAAAATAACCTTGTTTTTACTTATAGTTTTCATTTTTAATTGAATTTTTTTTTTTTTTTTACTGAAAAGATTTAATTACTCGATGTTCTCTAATGTGTTCCTGTGACTTTCATAATCATAATGAGGAGTTCTGCAATGGTCTTATAAGAAGTTTTACATGTTTGTTTATTCATGTATCTATTTATGGTTAAATGTGATTTTTAAAATTAATTTGCATTTATTTACTCTATTTACTAGCTAACTAGTTAATTAATTGGTTAAAACAACAAGTGCAAGTCATTCCGATGTGTCACCACTTTACAAAGACCTGGAGGAAGAACCAAACATTCATCTTTAGGAAATTGGTTAGGAGGTTTAGAAGCAACCCAACCCCAAGCACGAAACAAGCAGCTGCTCCAAAACCAACACCTTTGTGCTCAAATAAAATCTGCAGTTGCACACGTAGACGAGCCAAATACCATCTGGAGAAAAGTTTTATAGTTGAGGTATTTGGTCACAGTTTGGAGGAGTAAAGGTGAGGCTTTACAACCTAAGAACAGTGTATCAGCTGTCATCATGCTCTGGGGCTGCACTGCTGCTACTGGTACTTCTTTAGCAGGAGGTCTACCTCCATATTCTCCAACTTCACCTTAAATCAACAGTTAGATGGTTTCAGATGTGGACACAGTTTGGTGTTCCAACAGGACAATGATCCCAAATATACATCAAAACTGGTTTTGGAATGGATAAAGCAGGCTAACATTAAACTCTGAAAAGACCTTCTGAAAGCCTCAACGTCAAGCGTTCTGAAAATTTGAGAACTATGTTTAAAGGTTGGGCCTGTGCTCTGAAACTAAACAAGCCTACCAATTCAACGAAGAAGACTGGTCAAATATTTAATTTTTCTATATTTAAATTTCAATTTTATTTATGCAGCACCAAATCACAACAACAGTTGCCTCAATGTGCTTTATATATATATATATATGTACCAAAAGCAACTAGTAGTCTATGTGCATATTCAAGTTTCAAATTTCAAATCAATTTATTTATATAGCACTAAATCACACATCGCTCAAGGAGCTTAAAAGCTCTTTAGAAGCTCACTGAGGGGAAAAAAGTATCCAGTATTTCACAAAAAGATTAGAGAAAAGCCCAAGAAGTAAGAACTTTAGTTTTTCTCGTATCCTCTCCCGTTAATCTCGCGACCCATCCAATTTATCTCATGACCCCGCAGAGGGGAATCAGAGGACTGAAATACCAAACGACATGTAAACTAATGAAAACTCGTCCCTTCTGAGCAGCTGAATACAGAGTACTGAAAGTGCTAGCATCACAGTTTCACTTCTTTTTTTGTGGGAATTAAATTCTGGGCATGATAAGTAAGAAAAATACAAAACGCCTGCATTTATTTTTAGTGTCAACACTTAATAAATGATTACATTTAATGAAAAATAAAACTGCATTTGCATCCACTACCCAAAAATTCAGAAATAAATCTTCCAAGTCTGACACAAAAAGCTTTAATTTATGTTGAGTAAATAAAAATTCGAATTAAACAAAAGTCCTACTAACTTGAATTACTTGGCCCAGTTTTATTTCTGAGTACAGAAATGTGCTGACGAGCAGTTATATAATCGGATTTCCATCTCACAGCGATGCCACTAAAAATCACCACAGGCAAAGGAAGTTTCATGTGGACATAAAACACTTTATTACAAACAGAAATCATATAAAATACACATCCTCCAGTTTAAAAAAAAAATGGAGCAGCTTGGTGCAAACACAAACAAGATAAAACAGAATAGTCAACATCCCCCCCCCCAGAGAACGCACTCGAGTGGCTTTGAAGCCAGTGAAATGTCAGAATTGGAGAACCGCACTTTAGAAGTAACAACAACAAATCACTCTTGTTGTGTAGGAATATCAGAGGCAGCCATGCAGGAACGCTCCCAAATCTGAACACAGGGAGGGGGGAGGAGGTGGGGCTGACAATGTTTTCTGTTTTTTGTGGTTAAACTAAGTTGACAGGCATAAGAGGAGCTACTGCAGCATGAAACATCAGCGAGCCAGAGGGTAAACAAAAAGAGATTAGGAGGAAACACACAGGCGCAGGCTGTTTGAATACATTTGCATCACCTGTGGGGGCAAATTTACTGTAACTCTGACCCTCAGCTCACGCTGCTTCTCACTTTTTAGCGCCGAACCAACAGGATGTTTTGGGGGACTAAGTGCTGGCGTTTAATGCCATAAATTAAAAACCAATTTATGCAGAAGGGTAAACCTCGAGGAGATGTCGTGTTTTACTGCCACAGCCAGAGGTTTTTAATCTGGAGCAGCAGCCGACAGGTCAGAGATGTTCGTGTTTGGCCGAGCAGAAGTTTTGTTTTCTTCCTTGAAATAACTTCAAACCTCCTAAACCCGTTAGTTCTACATCAGCAGCTCATAGAGGGATCAGAACATGGATCTCCTCCAGATCAAACTGTTTACGGCGTCATAGCTTCAGCGGGATCACGGGCCAGTACTTGGGCTGCTTCAGGTCACAGTTTCTTTCGAAATTGAGTTGCATTGCTGCCTCCATGGCCATGATCTTGGCCGCATCCCCGCCGTACAGCTTCTTCATCTCGGCCGTGCGTCTTTCGCCGGGTCGCTCCAAGGGAGGGGCGACACTGCTCTGCAAGGAGAAACTGTGCAGGTCCTGGTCGGCCGGCACGTAGCTGCCCTGCTGCTCCGCCTCCATCTGCTGCTGCTTCTCTGCAAGAACGACAACACAGACCATTTTTGGACACATACCAGACAGGCTCCTCACCTTAGACTAAACATCTGGAGAGGCTGCGCTTTTAAAAAATGACCTTTTAAAGCACCTGCTCCCCTTTGTTTACTTACTGAGCTCCTCCTTGTGTCGCTCAGTCTGGGCGAAGTACTGCCGGAGCTCCTCACTGATCTCCATGTTGCTCACATCGCACTCAATCTCGCTTTCCGAGCTGCTTTCCTCCACGCCGCCCTCCTCGTCTTCGCTGTTGCTCTCTGCAGAGCTCCAGTCAGCATAGCGAGCCCGGTCACTACGTCCCTCCTCCTGGTAGCAGCAGGGGCCGTAGGCAGCCTCCAAGGCCTTTCTGTAGGCGCGCCTGTGCCTCTGATGCCACGCCATGGCCTGCTGGTAGTGCTGCCAGTATCGGCTGTACACCGGGCTGGAAAACCAGGACATCACAGTGCTTATGTCCTCCTGCTGAGGAGAAAGATGAGCAAAGGTCTTCTCAGATCGGTCATTTCTCCAAGAAAATGCATACTAGAGTCCTCTCTGAGTGATCACAATGATTAGCATGCAAGAACATGAACTAAAGAGTGCTCCTGATAAAGCCTCGTTTGTCAGTTGAGGGTACAATAAGGGGCGTGATCCTACAAAATAAAAGCATTTCTATCTCAGTTTACTCACCATGACTGCAGACAGCTGCAACTTATGAGATGTTCCTCTTTGTTACTGTTACGTCATCGGCAAACCTGCAGTTTATGAACAAAGTGGTTTACGAAGGCAAACCAGCCAACAGAGAGTAAGCTAAACACTGCAGGTGTTTGAGAAACTCTCACAACACACTGCGGGTTAGCGAGGCGCGTGCTGACATCTGGCAAACAAAAATGGACGCTACGTACGTCACTTTTCACCCAGCCACACGCCAACAACACACTCCGACTTTTCACATCATTAAAGTGTTAGTGTAAGCGTTTTGACCCGATAAATCCCTCACATGATCAAACTCTTACCTCTTGTGAAGCCAAGCAGTTTAGCATCTCATCTCACTTCCTCGGAGAAAATTTCCCAGCAGCCCTTGAGTCCCTGCACAATAACTGCTGGCTATTTGGCGCCACCCAGTGGATCCTGTGCGAACACGCACCCACAGTCAACAGTTCGAAGTCGTACGTGACAATAAAAACGCCGCAGCATATTACATTTATTCAATGAATTTATTCATTCTTTCCTCCTTATACCAGTAAAACGGTAGCTTTAGTTTATTTCACTGACTTTGAGTTATTAGCTTTACACGAGAGACACTCGTTTTGCAGTGTTATTCATCTAATACTATTGCAAAACTTCACTAAAACATCATGAAGCTCTAAAGTGTTTTGTCATTAAATAAATAAGGTAAGTAAAGGAAATAATTTACAGGTTTTTATTTGTTTTTGTGGGTGTCATTTGTGCAACTGCATAAAATATGGTATCATAATGAAGGAAATAATAATAATAAAAATTCTAATACATTTTTTTTGCCCTTAGTCTCGTCCTTCATCTAAAAGCTGTTTGCCTTGGGAGACCATATCAAGTTTTATGTGTTTTATGTGGCCAAGTTTTCAGCAGGTGCAGTGTAAAGGCCAATGTGGACAGGTACAAGCTGCCCATCGACCTGAAGACAGTGCTTGTTGTCGGAAGGAGGAAGTGGTGCTATTGTTGGTCCATGAGCCAATTCAATTCAATTCAATTCAATTCAATTCAATTCAATTCAATTCCATTTTATTTGTATAGCGCCAAATCACAACACACATTCGGGCTTCTCCCATCTCTCATGAACTCCAGTCACGCTTCTTTCAGTATTTTGGCCAACTTGTCAACCAATCAGCGTCTGACTGACTCATCATCCATGTACAGAGGCGTGCAGTTGGGAGTCGGGTGGATGAAAAAAATCTTTGAACAGAAATCCAAATGCTGATGAACAATGTTGACTATATAATGTCTGTTCTTGCTGATTATACATCTGGCACAAACATTATTGTGACTTATTGTGCTGGACTGAAATAAAATGGCCCAGCAGATGGTGCAGTTTTAAAACAGGTTCACTGCTTTTCCCTCACCTGCTATTTTTTTCTTTCGTTTTCTTGTTTTCATCCACAAAGGGACACGTCTTTTTTGGGGTCATAGAGATCTACTTTCAAAACTTAAACTGTGCATGCACATAACCCCCAGCTCTGACAATGAAAACGATTAAACCAGTAGCATTAAATTGTCAGTCTGTTAAATTCCACCCATCCATTCTCTTCTGCTTATCCTTATCAGGGTCGCAGGGGGGCTGGAGCCTATCCCAGCTAACACAGGTTGAGAAGCAGGGTACACTCTGGACAGGTTGCCAACCTGAGGCAGAGAGCCAGACAACCATTCACACCTATGGGCTCCGGAGTTAACCCCACTAACTGCATGAAGCTGGAGTACCCCGAGAGAACAAACCCAAACATGGGGAGAACATGCAAACTCCACACAGAAAGGCCCCCATATTTTACTTTGTACAAAGATATAACACATACACAACAAATAATAATAATGGATTGGATTTTATATAGCACTTTTCAAGGCACCCAAAGCGCTTTACAATGCCACTATTCATATAAATAGTGGCATAAATACACATTTATAGACCTGTCCTGTGTGACATTTGAAATGCTCCAACCTGCTTATTAGTATGCTTATACTTCGGGGCCAAATTCATCCAGTCAAAGTACATTGTTGTCACTGCCATATTGAGAGAGGTTTTGCATGAAAGGGTGGCGTGATACTTTGTCAGCTAAGGGTTGCTACCTTGGTTAGTAGGCTGCAGATGCATCTCATGTATTTAGCACCTTAGCAAAATCCAAGGTGGTGAACATTTAAAAAAAAAAGGTGTTTAGTGGGGCGATTTAACATGTGAGTCCATCAGGACTGACTTACTTATCGAGCTGGCATTAGATAGACCTCTGCATTAGTACTGCATTATATGTAAGGACTTATTGTGTGATTGTGTGGTTATAAAAGGCCAAAATGGGCATTTATTATTTTTTTCAAAGCTATAATAAGTCATTTTCATTCTTCCTTAACTTTCCTTTATTTTGAAAAGCAGAATTACATATATCTGGAACTGAATTTATTTATGGGACAAGATGCTGCCTTTTAATTCACATTATGCACAAAGACACGCTGTAACATGGATGCAGGCAGATCTTTTCATGAATTCATGAACTGTGCAGTCAATAATGACTCAAGCACTAACATATATACACATATACACATATCTATATGTGTATTCCTCGCTTTTCTTTGCACTGAATGAATCAGGATATAATTTCATTGTGCTTTTGGCATAATGACAATAAAAGATTACGATTCTGTTTTAAAATTTGCCGAACCGGTTTTGAGTAATTTGAATGAACTTATTCTAAATATGATTTGGAATTAAGATTTGATCGCAGAGTTGTAAAAACGCCACACGTGACCTTATACGAGCGAGGACGCTCGCATATTTGAGTAAGGGGGTGTAAAAACCGAAGAGAGTGTTTGAGTGCTGCTGAGATGTCTGACTGTATAACTGGGTCATGCATTGGCTTCAGGCTTCAAAGCTTTCAGAGGAAATGCAAAAAGACAGATGTGTCTTTTCAGTGTTGTTCACATGGATGTGTTAACAGAACAAGCAAAAAGTAAAATAAGTAATTCATTTTCTATTTCAGAGGTCCTGGGTTTCATCAAGTATGTTGTCTACACTTCCCTAAATATCACCCCATGCTGCTGACTGAGTGATAATACCTCGTCAATAGCATACAGATGAATAGTCGTTTGGATTATTATTTTAGAAAAATTCATCATTCAACATCTGGATTAATTTCATCGCCTCATTCCCGAAGTGTGAAAAGTGGACACAATTAATTAGAACTCAATTACAGGCCACTGATGCATGATTTATGTATCCGCGGTGTTTGAAATCTCAACGGAACAATTTGGGGATCATATCTGCGATTGCCTTTGCTTCTCCTTCTGCTGGCAGGTCTCAGAGATAATTGTTTATGTGTCACCCACAACAATATTTAGAACAAGGGTGAATCTGGTCAGACAGCATCTGTTATACTTGATTTTGAGCTTTCCTTTTTTTCTTTTTTGGTTGCATAGCTCAGATGAAAAAGAAAAGCCATTATCAGACAGCGATCTAACCAGCATTACTAACAAAACAAGAGCAAAAGGCACAGAGAGGAGGCCACAAAAACCCACACCTGAAACTCTGAGAGGTTCCTGAAGCTGTGGTTTTTTCATTTTTTGCTTTCTTCCTATGAAGTTCTTGTAAGCTTTGTATGTTTTGGAGTATTACCGCCCCCTCCTTATGTGCACATAGCCTTGCCTCTGCTAAAGCATCTTGCATCTTGGAACAATGGACTAGCATTGTCACTGTCAGTGTGTAGGAGGGGGGTCTTGCTCTGGGGTGCTATCTGTTGCATCCTGTTAAAAAGGCTCATGACTTGTTTGCTTTCAGCTGATGGTGCAGCTGTTATGATACAAACGCCTCCATCGAAATATCTGTCGTAACCTGACCATTATTCACTGCAAGAACATTGAATAACATACGCCTTATAGTCCATGATGCTCTATTTTTATTAGGTACATGCGTTCAGCTGCTCATTTATGCAAGTACCTAATCAGCCAATAACATGACAGCAGCTTGACGCATTTAGGCATGTAGACATGATCAAGATGACCTGCTGAAGTTCACATTGAGCATCAAAATGGTAAAGAAAGATGATCTAAGGGATTTTGAACTTGGCATGATTGTTGGTGTCAGATTGGTTGGTCGGAGTATTTTAAAAAACTGTTGATTTACTGCGATTTTCCCACACAGCGATCTCTATGGTTTACAGAGAATAGTGCGAGTGAGGAAATATCAAGTGAGCTGGAGTTCTCTGGGTGGAAAAAGGCCTTTCTGATACCACAGGTCAGGGGAGAATGACCACTGCTATAAGCTGAAGGCTGGAGTAACTCAAATAACCAGACATTACAATCAAAGTAGGCAGAAGAGCATCTCTGAATGCACAACACATTGGGCCAAAGCAGCAGAAGAGCACACTGGGTAACACTCCTGTTAGCTAAGCACAGAAAACTAAGGTTACAACACAGGCTCACCAAAGTCGGACAGTAGAAAACGGGCAAAACTTAAAAATAAACAACATTAAACAACATTAAAAAATATTTTTCAAAGATTTATTACCACCCATACCGTAAGAGTACTGGACAGTCACATATGTCTCTATGTTTATGGAGGGAGTTTTCTAATGTTTGACCCTAAACACCGCATCTGTATCTGTCCCATTTCTGCTTTGCTCATCAATTAAAGCCTCCATGCTTCGCTCAGGAGCAACATCTGTCCTCAGACAGCCACTTCGACTTTAACAATGCTTCTTTCTCTTATACATGTAGCGTTACATTAACACACTCATGTACATGATTCTATTTATTAGTAGAAGCTGAAAACAAAAATGAAATAGCAGTTAACGTGCATTATTGTGATGTTTTGACCTAGTTTCATTTGTTCACTACTTGACCATATCATTCAACTATATCATCACATGCACATTTACCGCAGTGACAACCTTTCTGATCTATATTGAAGACAACAGCAACAGCTGCTGTGTGTCTTTGCTTGTTTGGTCTGGTGTCTATTTTTACATTTCTGTCTGTTTACCTGTCTCTGTTACAGTTTCAGTTTTCAACTGTCTGCTTGTAGCTGAGGAACTATGTTTTCATGCACATCTATGCAACTCTCATACAGGATTAGAGGTCTGGATTTGGACTGGGTCACTGCGACACCTTCATTCTTTACTTTCTGTTCTAGATTTACTGCTGTGCTGGGATCATTGATCACTCAATGTTGGCGAGGCCTCACATTCGGCTCTAGTATACTTTGGTACACAGCAGAGTTCAAGGTCAACCCAAGGTAAAGTTCCCAGGTCATGTGCCTGCAACAAGCCCAAATCATCCCCCCTCCTCCACCGTGCTGACAGTTGATACGAGGTGTTTGTGGTGATATGCTTGTTTAATTTTAGCCAAACGTGGTGCTGTGCATTATGACCAAACATCTCCACTTTGATCTCTGTTCCAGATGTCTTGTGGTTTGCTGAGATGCAAGTTTGCAAACCTAACCCATGCTGCTATGCTCTTTGAAAAGAGGGGCTTGTTTAAGGAAACATTTCCAATCAAGCCATACTTGCTGTCTTTTTCTTTCATGAACTTTAATGTTTAACATGATAATTGAAGCCTGTAGAGTCGGAGATGTAACACTTTTTTGACACAGACCTTTTGAGTGGATTTACTGGCACGTCCACTCATGAGAACATAATGTATTAAAACACACCTGAATGCTGCAGACCAGCAAACTCCCCAAAATTCTGCTTTTATAGAGGTGCTCACACTTGCTGATGATCAATTGATGATTAGCAGCATCTCGCTGCTATCTTTGACAATCATATAGAAGCAGTAAGGGTGCGTTGAGTGTTTGTTAAAGAGATCATGAGAAGGTGTAATAGGTCACGTGTGGGTTACCACCTCAGTTCAGTTCCAAGAGGAAGCACAGATCCCTTTGGGATCACATCAAGAAAAGCATCCCATGTAAAAGGCTGGCAAAACAAACCAGCAGAGCTATGCGCTGTGACTGAAAGTGGCTGTCAGCGTTCATTTGAGACTTAAAAAAACATAATTTTAAAAGGTGTAAAGGGTTATTATGATAAATTATTATATCCTTATATCGAAAACCTTTGATGTGAAAGCCTCTGTGGAATATAAACAAATGTAAACAATGTGCTTTAGCACTAATGTTCTGACCTTCCAGTTCAGTCATTAGCTGAATGTTACCTGACAATTAGAAGCAGTAGCTTGTTGCACTTCCCTGTCTAGACCTTGACTCCACTTCTACTTGATACTTTTCTCTTGTGGTTTGATGATTAGTGTGTCAAAGGATTGCATTCAGCATGTATCGTTTTCTTCTGGGTATAATGTGTTGATTTGTTTGGTCATTGCTGCAGTTATGGACCAGAGGGCTTTGTGGTTTGCTCTGTTTCTGCCTCTGTCTTTGAGTTTTGACACTGAAGGTACTGTATGATTTATACACATCCAATCAGTTTTAAAGTCTTGTAGAATAAGAAGCAGACTATAGTACTGATCTATTGTTCTTAAAGTAGTCTTTAACACATTTTTTCGAGACAGCCAAATAGATCTTCATCACATCTTCTTTAATTGCAGAGACGATCATGAGAACCATTGGGGAACAAAAAGATGTCACTCCACTTTGCTCCAACTCTAGAGTGGATTACATTTCAATAGTGTGCACGATAAAGACAAAAGGGAGCAGGGCAGAAGGCTGTCGTCTGCAGTATCAACATAGACGGGGCTTTGAGAACAAGTGCGACTCCAGGTTCAGGCTGGTAAAAGAAAACCGGGTCGTGTTTCTCCAGATGATCAATTTAACAGCAGAGGATAGTGGGAAGTCCACCTGTGAGTGTTCACGTAGCGATGGGACAGATATTATCCATCTCCTTATCTCGGGGGAAGGTGTGTGTTTGCTTTGTTCTTTCACTCATACCTGTTTCTGTTTGCCTCCTGTGCTGTTATTCAAGTTAAGGGCAGACTGCTGTTGAACAAATCGGACCTGCTGCACAGACTCATTCTGTTAAACTATGGCTCAAATAAAAACTAACTGAGGGACATTAGCTCTAGTACTGATCCTAACATTTTAACTGGAGGTAATGTCTAAAGTCTGGTTTTACGGTGGTTTGTACTCTATTTTTTCTGCACTTTCTACCTTTTCTTTTGTGATTTATTCTAGAGGCTCACACTTCTCCAGTGAGGCAGCTGATGTCTTCCACTGTGATTTGTATATGTACTGGAATTGTCATTGTAGCCGGAGTTGTCCTCGGATTTATCCTGAGACAAAATCATTGCAGGTGAAAATGTGTTTCTCGGACTTTAAATTTAAGCAGTTTGTGTTTACAACACACTGAGAGAAGAACTGTAACTTAGAACAACTGGACAATCAGTAATCAAACAATTTTAGTTTGTAAAGACGGTTTAATGTGTTTTACTTGAGGGTTTTGCATGGCCCTAACTCTCACCTTTGTTCACAGATACCCTAAAAGGAAAGAGCCACATGGATCAATAGTAAGTGAATCCCGTCGTTCTTTCTGTTGTTCTGCGTTCAGTAAAAAATCCAATTTATTGTGTGCAGTCCTACAAACTATACATTTAGAAATCTAGCTGGCCTTCTTATCCAATGCAACATAATAAACTTTGCCATATTAAAAGCATAAATTCTGTATATGTTAGAAAATATAAGTTGAGCAATGAAACCAGTTGAAAATCCTCTCACATACTTGGCAGCTGGCACTTCAGCATGTGCAACTGTCACTGCAGTAGTGCACTTGTTATTCAGAGAGAAGGTGTAACAAAAAAAGTTACACTTGACATAAAGTGGTAAAACCTCAAGAGTCTTGGTTAGAGGATCAAACACTCTCAAACACGCTATGTGTGACAGTTATGCTGCTAGTTTTTAGTGCTTAATGCTTTGTAGGAGCCCACTTAAGACAAACAAGGTTGTCTTTTTAAGGATGCACATCTTAGAGACACAGAGAACTGAGAGTCAAAGGGATTTTTCTTTCCTTTCAGGGTCAGTAGTGAGAGAGAAAGACCAGGGGGATGTCGGTTAAGCGAACAGCTCAGACTTTCAGTATGATTCAGGTTTCACAACAACACTTGTAGCAGGCCATGAAACAGTTTTTCCAGCTTAATTATGTGGAAACATTTATTTACCTTTAAAATGCTCAAAATGTCACAATTTGGCTTAAAGTCAGACACAAACCCGAGTACGGAGCAGAACAAAAGCCAAGCTTCACTGTGAGGCTGGTGGTAACAGGACAAAGTAACAGGACATGAAGAGACTGAGGAAAACTCACAAGTGACACAGCGAGGAAATCAGTGGACAGTCCAGTACAAAATGAACAGAGACCGAGCACTCGGTAATTAGAATAATGATTAAGAATAAGAATAATGATGGAATAAAAACTGTAATCCAAAACTTTAAGCAGTTCCCTGCAGCTCATGTTACCAAGATACTCGCTCAGCAAACACAAATGGGTTCACGGCTGCATGCAGGTCAAAGGTGGCAGTCTTCAATTTGAATTTAAGCTGATGATACTCTTTGCAATCACTTCCCAAATCCCACCTTTATGCTAGCTTTAATCTAGCAGAAGCAGAAGAAAGTTGGGAAGCAGCCATTATTGCTCCTGTAACATCTGCTTGCAGTGAAGCTGGCTAAACCCCACAGAGAGAGAGTAAACCTCAGCAGCAGCAGCACCATCACAGGTCTCCTGATCACAGCCCATAGTGCATAAGCTCATAGTGTAAACTAGTATGTGACCCTTTGTTTTTTAAAGTGAGTCACTGGCTGCCAAATTTATATGGAAAGCTTGTTTATGAGCACAAAAACCTTACAGATTTTGATGTTTTTACAGGATAAAGTCGATGATGATGCTACATACACAAGCCTTCACTGGGCGTCAGATGAGTTCTACCAGACTGTGCAATATCAGCCCGGTGCTGACAACAGCAGGGAGGCGACAGATACAGATACAGCCATCACTACGGTGACCGCCCAGCTGAAACAGGAAATAGACAAAAGAAAGAGAGATCAAAGTTTTGACATATATCAGAATATATCTTTTTAAGAAACAACGATTTCTTTTTTGTTTTTCTTCTTTTTGTTATAGATGTTTTCATATCTTCAGCTAGTTTTTTGTTCAAGGAAACATGGAAGAAAATCATAGTGCAAGCTTTATATCATTAAATCATATTATTTTTATTGTGCCTCTAGGTCCTCCCAGCAATAAGTTATGGGATCTACTTTTAGACTTTTATATACATTCAAATTAAAAGCAACTGTTTTTAACTTTTTGCACTGCTGCGTGTGAGTTGTGTTGTTGTGACCAGTGTCAGATGTTACTCCCACACACATGCACGTGTTTACAAAAAAACAAAATCACCAAACGTCGACCACAAACTAAATTGACCACAAACGTCTTATGTGAAACTTAAATAAGAACCGACATGAAACATTTTTGCATTCATGCACCTGAAAGTGAGAACTGAGAAGTTGAAGTTTACCCATCAGCCTTTGTGAAAAAGAGAGTTTCACAGGACTCCTCTGCACTCCTACGCACCATCGTCAAATAGCTTGTAGAAACACTTCTAGCTGAAATAATTTTTCCGTATCGGTTGTTTAAATCATTGCACATTTTTACAGCGTTGCTTAAGTTCGTTGATGTTTGGGGACTTTCTTTTAGGCCTTAAGGTCCTACCACTGCATTTAAGTTGAGCTGAGGTCTAGATTTGTGGTGTGCTTGGGATTATTTTCCTGTTGCATGACCCAGTTAGGGCCAAGCTTTAACTGTTGTACAGACAGCCTCACATTTGACTGTAGAATACTTTGCTATACAGAAGGGTTCATGGTCGATTCAGAGACTGCAAAGTGCCAAGGTCCTGTGGCTGCAAAACAAGGGCAAAACATCACTCCTCCCACACCGTGCTTGACAGTTGGTGTGAGGTGTTGGTGCTGGTAAGCTCTGCAACTTGAGGGCGTGCTGCCATCTTCTTCTCACAGAGCAGAGGTTTTCTCCTGCAAGCTTTCCAAACAAGCCATACTTGTTCAGTCTTTTTCTAACTGTGCTGTCATGAACTTTAATATTTAACTTGCTAACTGGGTTTTTAAATTTATTAGCACGGTCTGACCTTGAGGTGAATTTCCTGAGAAGATAGTGGCAGAGTGTCAGCACAAACCTGAATGCTCCAGACCTGAAAACTGTCAGGTGCTCACACTTTAATTATTCAAGTGCATTTGATTAGCAGTACGTGACTACTACCCTCTCCCATGGAGAAAGTAAGGGTGTGTTCAGTTTTTTCACAGGCCTGTGTCCCGAGAAAGCCTTTTAATTCACATGACTGTATAAGAGACTTATAGGAACCGATGATGTATTTTAACAGGAAAGTAGAAGCAGTCAGGTTCACTTCTGTTTCAATCCACGTCACATCAGGTCATGTACAGGTTACTGTACATTAATACAGATTATTAAAAGAAGATAGCAGGTAGACTTCAGTCTAATAGGCTCTATGGACATATTGAGACGTGGATGGCTCATTCTTCTGCCGCTGTGTGTGTGCGCTGACAGCAGAGGTACGGCACTAAACCTATTTTATGATAGAAAACTCTACTCTTTGTACTGATGTTGGTAACATGTTAACTTTTTCCCTTTCACTCAGTGAGAGTGAAAACCACTGGAAAAGGGCCAGACATCACTCCAGTGTGCACCAGTCAGAACTTGGCTTTGGTTTTAGTGAGATGTTGGATCAGCACAGAGAGACACACAGGGGAAACCTGCTGCCTGCTATACAGACGAGAGCAGCCATTAAAGTGTGCCTGTGACTCCAGGTTCACGCTGATAGACGTGAATCGTACTATATTTCTCCACCTGACCAGTTTAACAACAGCAGACAGCGGCAACTACACCTGCGAATGCTCATATGATAGAGAAACTCAGGTTTTAAGCCTTAATATCACCGTGGAATGTAAGCTTGTTTAGTCTTTTTTACATTTTTCAAGATAATGTTGATCGTCGTCTCTGATGTATTTTTTGCGTCAATGTTCAGTAGAGGACGACGCGTTTTCTGGCATGAAGTTCATGGCAACAGTCGTCATCATCTCTGCTGTTGCTACGCTCATCATTGCGGCTGGGATAACGTGTTGTGTCACCCTGAGGAGAAATCCTCCCAGGTGAAAACTTTTTAACTTGTAAAAAACACTTCATCATTTGAAAATGTCAGAATTTTCAGTTTCTTTGAAAGCAGCATGAAGAGATACCCACGTTAGCAGGTTTGAGGTATTTAATGTTCACCCTGTGAACTCTGATGTTTTTATTCTAACAGAGAAAACCAATCAGGACCATCTAACTTAACCAGATCTGAAACTCTGCAGACTTTGGTGAGTTTGACGTAGTTCTGTCTCACACTTCTCAAACCGTTTAAGGTCATGTGACAGCGTGTCTATTTTTAAACAGCACTGTAATTACATGATTAAATCCAAAATGTTGTTTAGGATGAAGTGGACCCCTACATGAGCCTTCAACACCCGACCAGTGATGTCTACCAAACTATCTCGTCAGGTCGCCCCCAGCATGATGCTAACTCCAGTCCAGCTACCTGTGATGCCACAGTGATGTACATTAATACTCAGGGAATGGATGGGAAAGAGTTACATGTTGATTATGCAATCTATGAAACTATCAAGTACTAAGGTGGAAATAGATATAAGATATGTTAATATGTCAACTTGACATTAGTTAGAAAAGGTAAAAAGTTATTATTTATGGACGAATGATGAATTTGCTTTGTACACTGTCATTGTAAAATAGGAAAATCAGCTAACTGAACATTTAATTTCTAAATAAAAATTACTCTAAATTCTAAATGTAACCTCAGGGTTGGTTTAGAGGTTACAGGGAGAGGTGTCCTTGTGTAGGTTCAAATAAAAATGTTATATAATTTGCATGATAATGTCCACTTAGTATACAAAGTATACAAGTATACCATCGAGCATGCCTGTGTACAAATGTATAATACTATCAAGTAAAGTACAGATAGATATTATGGTGTACAGAAAATGGGTAATATAGACTAATATATGAATCAGAGGCCTTTTGTTCTTTCTTTCTATTTAAATTTTTTTTTTTTTTTTGCATTTTATGTAATTCTGTTTGAAACCATTTACTCCACAACTGTGAAGCTCAGATAAATCAATATTATGATATTGTTTCATGTCTGTTTGTGTTGATTAAAGTCACATTTTATGAACACAGAATTTCTAATGCAAAGCATTTTTTAACCCCAAGTCAATCACCTCATCCACACAGCTGCATCTCACAGACCAGAAGATTTTAAAGCACCGGAAACTACCACAGAGTGCATATGTGCCTGGTTTGACACGTGACACGTGTGCATTAATGTTCTGTTGTTGCTTTGAAATGTTTGGCGAAGTTCAAGATGTGCCTGTTGTGCAGTAATGGGTACATGCGTATTTACTTCTATTTTGAGACAGATGTCAAGTCGAGTCAACTTTACTTGTATAGCACATTTAAAAGATAACATGTGCTAAACAGAAGGATTGTTGTGGTTAGAAAGAAAAGGAATATATTAAAATAAATGAACTAAAATGATTACAGAAAGTCCACATATACATAAGCACATCAATGGAAATATATACATCATCCCATAAGATGAAGAACCAAACTGAACTAAGACAAAACAGACCTGAAGTGGGTTTTAAAGTGACCTGAGAGCCCCTTGAAAATAAGTAGGTCTTCAAATTCGATTTAAAATAAAGGACGAGGAAAACTTTATAAAAGAGGGATGAATGTTCCAACGATGGAGAAAGCTCTGTCATCTTTAGATTTTAAGTGGGAGTGTGGAACCAGGAAACGTGAGGACTGCAGAGCTCGAGGGGATTTGGGTAAGAGATGTAATGTGAATGTTATTTGGTAACACATCAATCACATGTATGTTCCATTTATCAGTGTTTGATCTTCATTCAATGTTGCTTCTTGATACAAATGGTTGAGGCTACATTTTAATCCATAAAAGCACTTCCTTCTTTGGCGGCTGCTCAGATCTCTGTGAAAGCTGACAATCTGAGGATTGGGTAGCTGCAGAAAATTGCAAAGGGGGTGTATCTGACTTCAGTCCTGCAGTACAGTAGAGTCCAGTGTACACAACCAGGAGCAGTTAAGAAAGAAAGAAAAGTCTTAGAAGTCTTGACCAGTATGGGTAGATGGAAACTGTGGTTTGCTCTGCTTCTGCTTCTGCTGCTGTTCTGTACAGGCACAAAAGGTATTGTGCATGAGTTGCTTTTATTTCTAAAGGATCGCTTATGTAGGGAATTTTTTGGTTTTTGGTTATTTCATACTGAACTGACTTTTATTTTTTTGTACTGCAGCTGTTCAGGAGCACCGTGTGAAAACCATTAGTAAAGAACCAGATGTGACTCCACTGTGCACCAATAAAACAATGAAAGTTATCCTGATGATAGTGTGTAAGATTCAAACAGAGAGGAGCAGAGGAGAAAACTGTAGTCTGATGTATCGACATGGACAGGACTTTGAGCATGGATGTGACTCCAGGTTCACACTGATGACAGAAAATCAGACTGTGTTTCTCCACCTGACAAATTTAACAGCAGAGGACAGCGGGAACTACACCTGTGAGTGTGTACGTACTGGAGGAGCAGATAAGCTTTATCTCAGTGTAACTGTGAAAGGTAAAGTGTGGATTTATTTAATAACTTTTATGATTGACACTTTATGTATTTCTGATTATTTTCTGCAGTGGTAACATTGTGATAATTATTATCACTGACATGTCTGTAGTCGTCAAAGAAATTAAACTGCTTCATTTTAGGAAAAATGTGAAGTAGTTAATCTGACCAAACTAA
This sequence comes from Oreochromis niloticus, assembly GCF_001858045.2. Classification (NCBI taxonomy): domain Eukaryota; kingdom Metazoa; phylum Chordata; class Actinopteri; order Cichliformes; family Cichlidae; genus Oreochromis; species Oreochromis niloticus. Next base: position 13,728,306 of record NC_031986.2, read on the forward strand.
TTATAAAACATTGTGCAGAATTTAAATATATGACAACGTATTTAATACCAAAAACTATGAAATTAATGTTACTTGGCAGACAAGAGTAGGTAGTATCTCAATGTTCCCTTATAATTGATCAGAACCTGTTTTACTTTTCAGAATTTTCAAATAATGTAGACGGAGTCAATCCCACCACGAACAGTTCAGCTGAAGTTCATTTAAGAAGTTCATTCTATGCTGCAACTGGATCAGCTGTATGCATCATCACATCTGGAGTTATCCTTGGACTGGTCTACAGCAAAAAATACCACAGGTAAGAGATTTTTATAGTACAAATAGGCTAATGCAATGCTCTGTCACATATTATCGAATGTAAATGTGTTAATTTTATCCTTTGTTAGTTTTGTCTTCAGTTTTGTACCACTCGTGCAAAAGCTTTTGTTTATCTGAAATCCTGGCTGACTACCAAATAGGAAATTTATAACCACCTTTTCATTTTTTGATTGTGGTGTTTCTCAGCAGAAAACATCAGGCGCTAATAACCAGTCATGGAAACGACAAACTGTACACGGTAAACTGTTGCACTTACTGCACTTTTCTCTGCTGTTTGTTTTACTTTAAAAATGTATTTTTTTATCTTTTCTTTTGCAGGAAGCAGAATACCGAGCCACGCGGTGTCTTCGTGCAAACGAAGAATGGTCTTTAATTACAGTGACTTCTGAAATCAAAGCGCTTACCATTTATGTAAATGTTTGAAGAGGCATGGTTAGGGAACATTAATATTATTGTTATTGGACTGTATTTCCATAGATAGTTTTTATATAACATCATGAATGGTTTTCTGGTGAATAAAAATGGAAGCATGCTTGCTGTCAGTGTTACTTTGCTACCTGTTTCACTCACCTGTAGATGTCTAAGTAAATTTTGTTTTAATTTTACATTTTTTTACATGTTCATCTCAAATGTTTAAATATTAAAGGTAAAGTCTGATTGTTTTACAAAGAAAGTTTTCTCTGTAACAAAAATAAAATGTTGATCTTTTTCATATCACAGAGTGAGTTTGTCTGCTACCTGCAAAGCTTTAGTTTACGTTATGTTACTAATCTAAATATTTTAACGGTTTTATTAAAAAAAGGCTCACCCATGCAAATCAGCCACCACAGCCATCACAGTTACATTCAAAGGTTTAACAATTTTCTGGACTGACTGACCTTCAGTTCTGAAAGTAGTGATGGACTGTAGTTTCTCTTTACTTAGCTGACTGATTTTTTGCCATAATGTGAATAATAAGAGTAGTCAAATAGGGTTGTCAGCTGTGTACTGCACAACAAACTGATGGTTCCAACACCATTAAAAAGGCAAGAAATGCCACAAATGAACCCTGACAAGGAACACCTGTGAAGTGAAACCATTTCAGGTGACTAAATCAGGAAGTTTATTGAGAGAAGGCCAACGGTTTGCAGCGCTCTCAACAAAACAAAGGGTGGCTACTTTCGGGAATCTAAAATGTAAAACATATTTAGAATTACTTTTTATTTTTTTCTTTGCTACTTAATTCCATATATCTTGCTTAATGTATCTGATGTATTCACTATGTATCTAAAATGTAGAAACTAGTAAAAATAAATAAAAAACAATAAATGACAAGGTGTGTGTAAACCGTTGACTGGTAGTGAATATAAATTAATATCTCCATCAACTCCATTAAAAACAACTAATTTTTCATTTTATGTCATGCGGTATTTGGGTAAAATTAAAACCTGACAATGTTTTAAATAAACCTTCAATAGATAAGAGTTTCCATTGCTAACTATTTTTAACCCCGGCTCAACCAATTTGTACAACAGACATGAGGTGTAAGTGAAAACTGTTTTCTGCCCACTATTTTCTATATTCTTGGCAGAGTGATATTTTGTTATGTCGTTGCTTTGAAATAATTGGTAAACATCAAGTTATGTCTGTTGTGCAGCAATGTCTGCATACATATTGGTTGCCTTTGCTACGAAATGGATGCGTAGCTTCTAACCTGACTGCTGTTTTAAGACAGACATCTTCCTTTGGGTAAGAGATGTGATGTGAGTGCTATTTGGTAACATATCAATCACATATAATAGTTCCATTTATCAGTGTTTAATCTTCATCCAATGTTGCTTCTTGAATTTCATCAAACAATGTATTTAAAGTTATTTTAAGTTGACACAAATGGGTGATGCTACATTTTAATACATAAAAGCACTTCCTTCTTTGACTGCAGCTCAAAGGGGGTGTATCTGACTTCCACCCTGCAGTACAGTAGAGTACAGTGTACACAACCAGCAACAGTTAAAGAGTTGTTTAGATGTGTTGACCAGTATGGGTAGATGGAAACTGTGGTTTGATCTGCTTCTGCTGCTGTTCTGTACAGGCACAAAAGGTAATGTACACGAGTTGGTTTTATTTCTAAATGATCGCTTATGTAGGGCATTTTGATGTTGAACAGTTAATATGTGTGGGTTTTTATAGGGAGAATATTATCTTTATCAATAAATGTTGGTTATTTACAGAAAGTGCTAACTTAGCATCTTTATTTCACACTGAACTGACTTTTATTTTTTTGTACTGCAGCTGTTCAGGAGCACCATGTGAAAACCATTAGTAAAGAACCAGATGTGACTCCACTGTGCACCAATAAAACAATGCAAGTTATCCTGCTGATAGTGTGTAAGATTCAAACAGAGAGGAACAGAGGAGAAAACTGTAGTTTGATATATCGACATGGACACAACTTTGAGCATGGATGTGACTCCAGGTTCACATTGATGACAGAAAATCAGACTGTGTTTCTCAACCTGACAAATTTAACACCAGAGGACAGCGGGAACTACACCTGTGAGTGTGTATATGATGGAGGAACAGATAAGCTTTATCTCAGTGTAACTGTGAAAGGTAAAGTGTGGATTTATTTAATAACTTTTATGATTGACACTTTATGTATTTCTGATTATTTTCTGCAGTGGTAACATTGTGATAATTATTATACCAGACATGTCTGTAGTCATCAAAGAAATTAAACTGCTTCATTTTAGGAAAAATGTGAAGTAGTTAATCTGACCAAACTAATTATAAAACATTGTGCAGAATTTAAATATATGACAACATATTTAATACCAAAAACTATGAAATTAATGTTAGTTGGCAGACAAGAGTAGGTAGTATCTCAATGTTCCCTTATAATTGATCAGAGCCTGTTTTACTTTTCAGAATTTTTAAATAATGTAGACGGAGTCAATCCCACCACGAACAGTTCAGCTGAAGTTCATTTAAGAAGTTCATTCTATGCTGCAACTGGATCAGCTGTATGCATCATCACATCTGGAGTTATCCTTGGACTGGTCTACAGCAAAAAATACCACAGGTAAGAGATTTTTATAGTACAAATACGGTAAAGACTCATTAGTAAAGCATAAGAGCCATTTAAAGATCATCTAATCCAAATTCTTTCACACATCTAATAATATTTTCTTATTTAAAATCTTTTATACACTTAGTTTTTAGGAGAGGTGAGCTTTTTTCATGCATAGGCTCTTTTTATATAAATATGACATAATGTATAAAATATTTGTGTACTCTGTGTGCCAAAGTAAAGTACGCTACTCAAGTATTTTTTATTGTTATTTGTCCAACAGAAGACGACATGCGCCTATAACCATCTTTGAAAACACAGAACTGTACACGGTAAAATGTTGCACGTTGAATTTTTTCATCATGTGCATTTTACTTTACTTTGGCTTCACTATGACTCCGTGTTTTCTTTTGCAGCAAACAGAACCGATTGAGCCATACGAAGTGTTCATGCAAACAGAGAATTTAATTTATGATCTCTAACTTTCAAAATCAACATGCATGCTATTTATTTAAATGTCTGAATGTGTGAGGTGGTGTACATTAAAGTGCAATATATTATTGTTAATGTTATCATTATTATTATTTCATAACACAAATTGAAGCAGAAGCTGCTGTATACAAATTAATTTTACTTTGCTAGCTGTTTCACTCACTTGTGGTGATAATTATATGACTACATGTTATTTTAATGTTTTAAAGTTTATGTTTAATGTTTGAAAATTTGAAATTAAAGTTGAAATGTTTTAAAGCATACTGTGATGTATAACAAAATTAAATAACTTGTCTTTTGGACTTTTTTTAAAACCACAAATACCTGTCAAATACCTTCAGTGCTGTGGTAACAGTATAGTAATAATAAAAACATTCTTAAAGTTTAATGTAAAACTGCCTCAGCCGGATATCATCTTGATGCACTTTAAGATTTCCCTGTAAACCACTATGTGAAACAATATTCAGCAGCGGCACATGCAGAGGAGGTTGGGTTTTTTTCCCCCAGAACTATATGAGTTGTCACTTTGACCTATCACTATCGTCGTGCTTCCTGTATCAAGTTCCTGTCCTTACACACACATTAAACTCATTTGCACTTCAGTTAACTTCAACATGCAAATCATCACCTTACAAACCCCCTGAGCACAAATGTTTGATGGCCCCTGGATTTTATTGCTCAGACGTTTTTCTCCTCTTCAACAATCAGCAATAGCATGCATGTCATTACAGATATGAATACAGAACAGCTTAGAGTAATCATGGAGGACATTGTATCTTTTTAGAAAAGGAAAAGCAGCCATCACAGTACAAATTTACTAAAAGCATTAAACATTTTGACATTTAATAAAAAATAAAAAAATCCAGATCTTTTATACACGTGTCAGTCAAATGTGAATGTGAGCTGATGCTACAGCTAGCTAGCTGCAATGTTGTTATCCTAATTCTCTAGCACAAAAACAGCTGTCATTTCCTAATTTCCCTGAAAATAGCGGGCCAGTGGTCCATCACTCTTCTCTTTATCTTGGTTTTAAATTTAAACCAAATAATCATCTGTTAGTTTTGATCATTTTTGAAATCTTATAACTGCAAAATTAACAAGGCAAACTGGACCACAATACAAGTTTAAATCCTAAAAAACTATAATAATAAAGTTTATGCAAATATGCTCACTGAAAAGTCATTACTAATGCTTCCTGCCCACATGACATATCAAAAGTGACTCAGTTTGTCAGAGGATAGTGTGGAAGTAATTTTTACATAGCATAAAATATTACAATTGCTTTAATATACTGAAGATGCTAAAAACAGCTGATATACATATATATGTTGATTTTAAGATACCGGTTTTAAAATTAAAGCAACGTGTGGGCATTGCAGAATACAGCAAAATGCTTTGAAGCCACATGATGGCCATTTTGTGCTGTGGAGGAGATTACTAAAGACAAGCAAATATGGCTTTTGAAGTAGCGGCTGTATGCATACGTTAAAAACACAGAGGTTTTTGTGGGTCAGGATCGAGAGAGGCCGAGGGAGCTGTGGTGAAGCGATATGCTCAGGGTTTCAGTATGACTCAGGTTTACTGACAATACTTGGACAGGCCTGTGTGAACCAGTTTTGCAGCCTATACGTTAAGGCTCCAGAAACCACTATCTTACACACTACTATAAAGAAGTTGTTGCTTAAGCTTTTTTTTCTAAATGCAGTTGAAGTAATAGTAATAATATCAACACATAATAAGACCTCCACCTCCAATGTACAGGAAGTAAATTTGGAGGATACAAGTATACAAGTCAACTTAAGATCTGAACAGAGTCCAGATTATCAGCAGGAGACTGGCTCCTATATCTAACCAGTATCTCTCAACCTTGTGCATCCTTAGTCAGGCCCCTTCACCACCAGAGAGGTAACTTTCCATCTCCCAAAGGTTAGTTTCCATTGTAGATAATCAATCGACTAGGAGCCCTGCCCTTGACCACTGCAACTTCCTTCTGAAATCAATCAACAACTACTGAGTCTTATGACCTAGATTTGTAGTGAAAGTGGGAGGTTCACATGGTAAACAATGTCACAGGGAGGCCTGTGCTCTCTAAACATACTGCAGTGCAGTTTCTCTCCTTAATCTGGCAAAAACCCAGTAACTGCCAACCAGTTTGGATCTTTTTGGTCTCCTTCTATGGTAAAGTTTATGATACGTGCCGAGTGTAGTAAGGGGGTGGGGATCTGTTAATTTTAAACATTTACAGAACTAGGGCACTTTCTAAATATATTGCTGTTAATGTTCCCACTGTTCATTTATTATTATTATTATGTTTAAATGAACAGCTTAAACTTTGCTATTAACTTATTTAATCCTTAATTGATATTTAATTGTTATTTCAAGGAGCCATTGGCTATTTGGTCAGGGACTGCAGCTCCTCTTGAGAATGAATGTGTGCCAGGTCATGATGATGAATAGACCATAGTGGCTTATTGTCTGGGGCCTTCGTTAAAGGGGTTTTAGCCCAGTGCAGTGCTGTTTCTGTTTAATTTCATTCACTTTAAAAGGATCATTGTTGGACTTAGAGATCCAGTTTGGTTTTTCTTTAGTTGGCTGCCATGTATATACAACACACTAAATCATAGTTGTGAAGGAAAGAATAAAAAGAGTGGACTGTCAGCCTTCTGAACAATTTATTTCTGCCTCCATCAGTCAACCTTCACATGTGGTGTCAGAAGTAAAGAAACCTTAAAGTAAAAAGTAAAGTAAAAAAATGCCTCATCAGAAGGAAGTCTCTACATTTTGGCTCAGATATTTGAGACCTTTATCCCGTTTCCGATTGAGAGGGATAAAAGTGAAAGAAGCAGAAAAACAAGAACAGAAGCTCAGTGTCCTCAGTCACCAGGTTATTCAGCTCCAGTTGGATTTGGTAGGCTGGTCCACAGCACGAACCAAGAGATTGCTACCTGAGGAGATTGGAAGAAGATGATGATGTTGAACAATTATTGACAACTTTTGAAAGGCTGGCAACTGATTATAAAAGGCCAAAGCATGAGTGTGCAATTTGCCTCATTCCATTGTTAACGGACAAAGCTAGGAGTGTCTTTGTGGCCATGGATCCAGCTCATTCTACAAAACATGAAAGATGCAGTGCTGAATAAATATGAACTTAACAGAGATATTTACTGATAATGGTGATTCAGGTCCCTTGACACCCCAGTGGAAGAATCTCCCCAAAGATATACTCCCATCTGAAGGATTTGTTCTGCAAATGTGTTGGTTACAGCACATTTACAAAAGAGGAAATTATGGAAACTCTTGTGCTGGAGCAGTACCTTAAAGCAGCGGTCACCAAACTTTTTTACGCCATGGACCGGTTTATGTCAATATGTCAATATTTTCAGGGACGGCTCATTAAGGTGTTGTGGATAAATACAAGAAAATAAAACCAGTACTGGTACCAAAAAAAAAAAAAAGATTTATTCATAATACACCAGAAAAGACCCAAGAAAACTGAGTTAATGATAAAAACAATAAAAAAAATAATGCTAAAAAAACGATAAAAACCCTGAAAACCATAAATTTCACACTTGATTAAAACCGGAAAAATAAAGGTTAATGGTTTTACAAAGAAAGTGTACTGTCCTCTATAACAAAATAAAATGATCTTTTTAATATCACACAGTGAGTTTGTGAGTTTGCTTTATCTATAAACTACAATCTACAAGCTGTACGGGCTTTATAGTACTAACCAAAATATTCCCAGAGTTTAGGGCAGAAAGCTGTTTGCTGTGGCTGGTTGGGGAGTGAAGAGAAAGGAAAGAAAACTAGACCACAGAAAGACAAAAAATATATGGCATGCTGCACAGGTGAGTGGAAAAGTACCTACATTGCATGAATTTCTTCAGCAGTCTGAGCCTATAGCAGCATTACTAAGATCACATCGCCCACGCCTAAGTATAAGCTTCATGAAAAAGGAAAGTCTTGAGACTAATCCTAAACATAGTGTATAGGTCTCTATCAAGAATTCACTCATTCATTCTTCACTAATGCCCTCAGCAGTGTAATACAGACTATAGAATCATAGTCTGCAAATTAGATCTTTTTTTTTTGATAAAAAATGTGTACTCGTGATGTTTTGAAATGATTTTCAAGACCAAAAATCTGAATCAAATTCTGCCAAATTAGTCTGTGACTCAAAGCAGCCCTGCAGTGCCTCCAGTTCCTCTTCTGTCCACCACCTATAAACCCTGGTGGATATGATACAAGTTGTCTGAAGAGCTGCTGTTTGAAAGGAGGAACTTACATTAGACTAGATTATGGTTATGGTTATTATGGTTGTACCTACCAAGAAGAGGGGGGTGGGACTGTATGTAGTAGTATTTACTGATACACTTTGTGCAAAAAGTTTGCATCTCTTCAGTGAGATGTGGTTAAGATCACCATTAATTGTAAAAACACAGGATACTGAGTTAAATGAGAATTCACTCAAAACATGGATTCAATCAAGCAGCTATCAGTTTGTTATCTGGGCCACAGAAATGGGAAAAAATGAATAGAGTCAAATTTGGTGAGGCAATTTTTGGGTATATTAGGAACAGTTTAATGTCTGAGGCCTCAAAAATCTACATCAGTGCTATAATTCTCTCCCATGTGAGTGCTGTCTTACTAGTTGGATGCAGACAAATTGGACCACATCACAACCGATAGAAAGACTTCATTATCGGGCCTTAGATAAAAAGCCAGATTCATCTCATCATTGTTAAATTTTAATAAAGTACAGTTTCTTAAATTGGGAAAACATGATCAAATTTGCAGATACTGTTCTTGTGTATACAATTCTTCATGGCCCCACCTCCTCTTAATGACTTCATTAAACAAAATCAAGGTTCATCTTTTCAGAGGGGCTTGTAAAAGCACTCAGGAAAGTGCTTTTGTGAAGTCAAACATTCACAAACATTTTTTGTTTTGCAAACTTTTCATGCAGCTGAGAATAAAATCTGAGTCCCAATGCCAGGTATTATTGCACTGGGAAGTGTGAGTTCTGTCACATTTCCCTGAAGCCCATCAGACTCGCTTGGTGCCATCAGTCAGTCATGTGCATAAACAATGCGACTCAACAAATCAAAAAGCTTCCCCCCAAAATACAGGTCATTTGTATCTGTAAAGAATCACTTCACTTGATATCTTCATAGACATTTTATAGTAGTCTTAGATTCATATTTATTGAAGCATTAACAGCTTTATAAATAGCATGTAATGCAATTATTCTGCCATATAATATTTAATGTAATCTGTTTATCTTACACTGAGCTCTTAGCTCATAGATTGATGTGTGTCTTTCTTTAGTTGTGTATTTATTCTACACAAGCAGTTTATTATATGAAATCCATGTATATTTGTCATATTTACATATTAAGAAAATATATTTTTTTAATCTCAGTGCCATCAGTCGGTCACAAAATATCTTATTACAACTGCTGTTTGATTCTTTTTACTCATTTAGTGACTTTTTGTTAGCTAATAAACAAACTTTCCGTTTGTATCATAACCCTCTACTCGATCCATGCCTATCTCATAGTGTAATGGTGCATGTAGGTATGCAGTTATAACATCCATCTGGTGTGAATGAGGTTTTCTTCTGTTTTTTGCATCAACACTCTGGTCTGATACTGGTCAGATTAGCGGTATGAGAAAATGTTTCTTTAGAGTCTACAACCATCTTCTAACTACATCCTTTGCCTACCTATCATTCGGCATATACATATATATATTTTTACTGTTTCTGATTACATATACCTATCTACCCTCCACTATTTTCTTACCTTCAGACGTGTTGATTACAGTAAACGTGTCTCTCAGTGATTGCATTTTTACATTAATTGCACTGACCCATTTCTTCAAGTTAAATATGTTATTGCTTCCCTGAACATTAGGGGTACGTTAAGGATTACTTTGTAACAGTAACCCATGTGAGTCATTACCTGTTACGCTGTTCTTACTAGTTACATATTCATTTAAATATGCAGGCTTATTGCTCACTCTGGAAGGGTATCGTGTAGTTTCATGACTGGCTTCACTCTTCAGTGACTTGCTGTTCCTCACAGTCATGGTTCCTGCAATCTGGCCTTAGTATGTCCAGTATTCACATCAGTATTCTGTTCAGTCCTGCTAGCCCTGTTCTACATGGCATTTCCTGATTTTAAATCCATTATGTACTGCCTCTCTACACCTGTTTTGGTCAGAAGTGTCACCAGTCTTAACTTTCCCACTTTTGGAAGGTGATGTAGGCTAGACTGTTCTTGTCATACCCAACAAAAGCTCTCTTCTCACATCACAAGTCCATTTTAATCTTGTCCGGTCCATAGGCATAGGCAGGAGTAAACATTTGCATTCTGCAAAGATTTTGCCTTCATCCTGTTCGCATTAAATATGGTCTGTATTTTGTGATTTGTTCAAATAAATGTTCCTCACACCTTCTTAGGTAACTCACTCTCTGTTAGGATGCACCTGACCATGTCAAACAGGGTTTAGCTATTTTGGTCAGCAGTACCATTTTGATGTGGTGAGTGTGTTGCTGAAGTCTCATGCCTGATTTGTAATCCTTTACCATAAACTCAAATACAGTTAATCTGCCCACATGGGGGTATCAGCCAGGTACTTCTCTGTAGCTCGCACTGTGTCATTCTTATTTTTCAGAAAATACACAAAAACAGCAGTAGAATAATCATCAGTAAATGATAATCCAAACCTGTACCCATTTCTAGGTCTACTGGTCCTGCTAGCTCTGTGTGCAGCAGCAACAGTTCTGATTTACTGCTGGATGCCTGTTTCTAGTCTGAATAAATGTTCCCTGTGTGCACCCCTCACAGTGCAGGGCAGGTTTGTCTGTTACCTCTGATTGCCATATCATCAACAACACTTTCTTATTTTTGAAGCTCGTCATAATTACAATACCCTAGTATTACACACTGTGTCTGCTTAACATATCAACCCTTACATTGGTCATCACCTTCATTGCTTGCTGTATGCGGGTAGTGCTGTCTGTTATATTCATAGACGTGGAACTTTGTACTGTCTCCGTGCTGCATGGTGAAAGTCAGGGTCACCCCACTGGGAAGCACCTGCTATCACAGCAAAGATGGCTTGTAACTATAAGGAGATGTACAGTGCCTGTTCAGAGTTGTTTTAGGCCTCAACTGTCAATCAAGCAGATCTCTGCATCTCTTCTGCATTCTCAGACTAAACTGCATTTTGTACCATTAGCCAACTTCACGCAGTGTGTCCTCAGCCCACTATCACGATAAAAAGTAAAACAGACATGCCAGTCCACTGTGTACATTTCACACTTTGGAGAGGCAGTAAGCTGCAGTACCAGCAGAGGGAGATATTTTATTTCAGGCCAACATGAAAAAAAAAATCACAGGAAGGTGTTTAAGACGTTATTAACACATTTACATGTAAATACTTAATAGCTGCATAGCCTAATCTTTTCTCTTCTGCATAATCATACCTACCTTGCTCACTACCGACCTTTTGGCGTTGAATATCTCCCTCTGCTGGTCATGCAATTTCTGCATGCATGCCCATTTCATGTTTTGAAGAATCAAAGCATGATATGGACACCTGACATAACATCGGTTTGGTGTCTCAGTCTGAAAACTGCTGTTGAACTTTCGCAAACTTAGCATAATGATATTTAAATTTGCTCCTGTGTTTACATTCAGACTCCTTGTTTGAGTGGAGCTTTGTATCCTTGTCGATTATCTGGGCCTTTCCTTGCTCTGGACCCTCAGGCTCCATTGGAAACCACAAGTGGCATGGAGCCTGTTGAGGTCAGGGACTGCTCTGGCATTGGGACCCCCGGCATGGAGACCGTGAGATGTACAAATGATAAAGGGTTGCATTGTTTTAACATGTATTTTTAATTTTTAATAGGATAAAGTCGATCAAGACGACACATAAACAATCCTTCATCAACTAACGGGGTCCGTCTTCAGAGTATTTTTATAAAGTTGATTTGAATTTCTAGAATTTATACTGGTTTTCAACTTATTTCAAAGTTCTTATATGTAAATTTGAGGTAGCCTTACAACAATCCATGTTTCATATAAGGATGTTAATTTACATAATAATGAATGCAATGCTCACTTGCAGTACAGCAGTCCCCAATCTTTTTTGCGACACGGACCGGTTTATGTCCGACAATATTTTCACAGACCGGCCTTTAAGGTGTCACGGATAAATGCAACAAAATAAAACCAGTACTGGTACCAAAAAAAAGAAGATTTATTCATAACACACGGGAAAAGACCCAGGGAAACCGAGCTAATGATAAAAACAATAAAAAATAACATTAAAAACTGATTTTAAAAAACCCTGAGAACCATCAGTTTCACACCTGAGCCTAAACTCTCCCGGCCTGGTACCAAATGACTCAGGGACCGGTACCGGTCCGTGGCCCGGGGGTTGGGGGCTGCTGACTTAGTATGCAAGGTCTATCTACAAATACATTTGTCTCATGTTTGAAAAAAATAAAGAAAATTTGTGTTCAGGATAAATAAAACGTCTTTCTATCTTATTTGGTAGTTTTTGGAATTGCGCAACACTACAACCTTCTGGATACTGAAACTCCAGCTAGTAAATCACACATCAAAACAGTCAGTCCAGGTAATGGGACAGTCATGTCTATTTGTGTGAACATGAGGTCCTTTAATATGTCTTTCATGCAGCTGGAATTAGATTACTAACGCAGTATGACTTCGAAATGTTTGACAAAGGTGAAGGCACATGCTCACAGATGCAAAACCTCAAAACGTTTTTCCTTAATTTTCATCAGACATCACTCTAAGGGTCATCATAAAGTCATTTAAATTAACATGTATACCAGTGTTGCTATTTGTTTTCCTCAGCCAGAATATATTTTCTGTGTTTGTGCATTGGCTCTCTCTTCCAGCGCTGACATGAAAGCAGAAGCGTCGTCAGCACTTCCTTCCTCCACACCAACACAGACCTCAGTGAAGGCTGAGAATCCGAGGCTCGGGTGTATATACCCTTCGCCCTACAGTAATCTACAGTGTAAACTGTCAGCAGCAGTTACACTGTTATTCAGATGTTTTGACCAGTATGGATAAATGGAAACTCGGGTTTGCTCTGCTTCTGCTCCTCACTTCCTGTATGGACAACAAAGGTTTGTAAAACAGTTACTTTTATGTATGAAGGATTGCTTATGTAGGGCATTGTTGTTGTTGTTTTACAGTTAATTTATGTTAGGTTTTATTACCTGTATTTACCAATAAAAAATGTGCAAGTGGTAACTTAGCATCTGTATTTCAAACTTAACTGACTTCCAGTTTTACATATTTCAGCTGCTTGGGAGGACCTTGTGAAAACCACTGGCAAAGAACCCAATGTCACTCCAATATGCAGCAATGAAACGCTGAACGTTATCATGCTGATAGTGTGTAAGATCAGCACACAGGTGAGCAGAGGAGCAGGGTGCAGTCTGCTGTATCGAATTGGACAAAACTTTGAGCATGAATGTGACTCCAGGTTCACACTGATGAAAGAAAACGGGACTGTATTTCTCCACCTAACAAATTTAACACCAGAGGATAGCGGGAACTACACCTGTGAGTGTGTACAGACTGGAGGAACATATAAGCTCCATCTCAATGTCACTATGGAAGGTAAAGTGTGGATTTAATACCTTTCATAATTAAGCCTCTCTGTATTACTCTGGTTATCGATAACTGGTATCATAACAATCAACAATGGTTTGTATGAAGCTGTGGACACCTCACAACTGCCCATATACATGAATTTAGAGAAAAAAGCAATTAAACCAACAAAATCTGCTGTTAAGCAGTATAAACAATAAAACTAAAAATCACTTAATGTAAAGAATATATTACATGACACTATAGCAACAGACGTTAATATCATGATGTTGCTTTATAATAACGAGTGTCTGTGGTAATTTTCAATTTATTTTTTTTTTTAATTTTTTTTTTAGGCACCAAAAGAGATGAAGTCACCACCAGTCCTACAGAATCACATTTGCCTCTCACTTTCTATGTTTTAATTGGAGTGCTTATCGTCTTAATCATATCTGGAGTCATCCTTGGGCTTATATACGTAAGAAAATGGCACAGGTAAGAGATTATTATAATACAGGTAGGAGGTAGAATCCTATTTACTGAAGCATTAACGGCATCTAATGCAAATTCTGTCACATATGATTTAACGTAATTGTGGTTATATTACGCTGTTGCTCGTAGGAGAGGTCGATGTGTGTCTTTAGTTTTGTAACTCTCCTGCACAAGGTCTTTATTTAAAATCCACGTATATAAAAAATAAATATTTTTATCCCAAGAAAAACAGAATTTGTGACCTTTTCAAAGAAACATTTATATCTAAAATTAATCAATAATTTTTTTTGGTATACTTTTTTCCCAGCAGAATACGACAGGTGCCAATAACCAGTCCTGAGATAATAACTGATCTCGGAAACACAGAAGCGTACATGGTAAAATGTTGCACCTACTTCATTTTTCACCTGCTTTTCATTGACTTAGAACTTTTTTCTAACTGAGTGTGTTTTACTTTGCAGGCAGCGGGAGAAATTGAGCCATACAGTATCTTCATGCAAAAAGAAAACGGGCTTTATTTAACTTCTAAAATAAACACAAATCATATTACTTGAAATACATTTTATGTATCGAGGTATGAATTTGCAGCACTTTTAAAATAAGCATCTATTTCCTAGTGAAACAAACAGTAAACAGTGAAGCTGGACTTGCCATCTCCAAAGCAATGATGCTTTACTAATAGTTTCACTCATCTGTAGTCGAGTCATCTGTAGCTGAAGTACAGTTTATTTTAATCTTTTAAGAGTAACATTTAATATCTGAAACTGAAATATCAAAGTTTCAGTGTTTAAAAAAGAAGAAAGTGTACTGTCTTGAGTGACAAAATAGACTTTTATAGCACATTTTCAGTTTGTTGATTTCAGAGCTGTAATAGCTTTATAGCAATATTTAGATCTTGACTGATGTTGGATGTTTAAGACTAGTACTGATACCAATATTTAGTCATTTCAAACTCAGATGTATATTCACATATACCGATTCTGATGTTGTTGTCTTTCAGACACACAAAGATAAACAAACTTCCCAAACATTTGTTAGGTTTAGCTATACGTGAGTCCTTACTAAGATAATATCATAATGCAGTTTAAAACAAAATCCTGTTTTATTTTCAAAAGTCAGGGATTACTCATTTGTTCTCTGCCCGACTTTGCTCGGACCTGTTGGTTCTGGTGTTTGGCGTTTCAAACACATCTGCAGAGTGCCCTCTTATGGACGAACTATGTAATAATCATGGTTGAATGGTGTTTCTTCCGTCTCAACTTTTAATTTTTTTTTATTTATTAATTAATATAAATACGATATAAAGGCAAATTGATGGTATTGACTGATAGATTAGCCCAGCTGATATATTGGTTAATAATAATAATAATGATGATAATCCAAACCCAAGTTTTTATGTCAAACAGCGTCATGCAAAAATCTTTTTTGAGGCATGGTGCAAGTTCACTACACTGAGATTTGTAACCCACTTTAAACCACTACGTGAATCAATAATTAGCATTTCCGCTTATCGTTATGTAAGTATGGGTTGTTGAGTGTTTCAGGGCTTTTTCAGTTAATGAGCTGTAACCCTGACCTCACACCATCTTTGTGCTTCCTGTATCAACTTCCTCTTCTCACAGACAGATTTTGCTGTTTTGCACTTTACCAATGTTCCCCACGCAGTTGGCTTTAAACAGGGACTCTCCAGCAACAACCACCAAACCTCTGCACACAAGTGCATTTTCCAGACTCTCTTCCTGGAATTTAATATACGTGAAACTACTGAAAAACAGGGGTCAACAGGGGTCAAGAAAATATTGTGGCTGAAAGAAAAGACCTTTATTGTTTCATGAATTGTGCACTTATTTGTATATAACAATTTTTTTTTTGGCCTGTAATTTAAAAAAAATTCAGCCGAAAAAACCCCAAATAAAAAAACTCATGTTAGACCCAACGTTATTCCTTTTTTCTTTTGCCAAAGCATTTTGTTTCTCAGATTTGCACATGGTGACCAAAGTTGCACATAGACTAAGCCTACATAAAAACATTTTATATTTATCTTTTAAGCCTGTTGAATGCCACCAGGGCTGCAGTTGGAAAAAAAAAACAAAAAAAAACTAAAGCAGATATATCACATCTAAATATCTATTTAATTGTAATTGTAATCTATCAGATGCTCCTGTGTCTTATTGACAGAGCGTACATACTTACTTAATGTTACCTTATACAGTTGGCATTTTTGACTGGTTTTCGTGCTGCCTTGCCTTTTTGCATATCATGGTGTTTTTCTGGTCTTCCTGGCTGAAGCACTTACAGAACGCACACAGGGCTTTTTTTCTGAGCATTGTGTAGCATTTACTTGATAGAGCTGCAAAGAGCAGACAAGAAAGTCAAGAGAGAGAGAGAGGGGAAATGGCACACAGGAAATTGCCCGGGGCACAGTCAAACCCAGGTAACTGCCTGTCTCTGAGCATGTGGGTCACTGGTTCAACCCAATGATCCACAGGGGCACCTGTGCATCACTTTAGATCTGTACTTCTGCACAGCACAATCATACTGCTGATTTCAGAAACTGTCTTAGTTTCAGTCTCCATTATGCATTATTTTTCTAATATTGTAGCGTGCTCCCTTTGTAATATAAGCCACTTTACTACCTCTTCCATGTGAACATGCTAGTAGCTAGATTAATAAACCCTGGATTCATTTATGGCATTTATAACCACCATAATGGGACCACTTAGCCTGATTGTTGAAGTTAGAGAGTAAAGCCACATAACAGAAAGACATCTGGGGTATGCTGAATTTGTTTCATGGTGCAATGTCTTGCCACCACAGACATGGCATAACTGTACTGTGAGAGTAATCTGAACACCGTACCTAATTTTAACAACTTACTACAACATGTGCTTTTCAATTTATAGATCAAAGTGGACCTACAAATGCACAGGACGTTCATTAGTCTAGTATTTTGCAACTAAACTGAAGTATTTTATTCCCACAATAGCAATGGGAGTGCATTTTATTGAAAGTTGAAATGATTATTTCTTCTCTGGAATTTTCACAGTCTGCAAAACCATTAAGTGGGCCACACTGGATGGGTCATGCACCACGGGTCAGAGATGGACCCAAACACAAAAACTCAATCTTAAAATAAAGGTTTAGCTTTAAAAGAAATGTGATTTACAAGACTCCAAATGAGAAAAAAAGATAAAAAAAAATAAACTCAAAGTAAGCCAAAAATAGCACAGGAGACAAAGACCTGAGCTCGGGAACATATGTGAAGAGCACAGGAGAAAAAGAGGGCAAACCGACAACAGGAAAGAGGAGAAGGCAGAGTGAGGATACACAGCAGAGAGAGGCAAACACAGGTGAAACCAGTGAAGGCCAGAAAATCCCAAAAGAAGGAAAAGAACAACAAGAGGAAGTGAAACACAAAACAAGACATGAGAAAAACATCCTGAAACAGCAAGTAAAGAGTTTTCATTTATTCCATGAAATCATGGTGATATTATACAACACATTCTGATTAGGCCTGACAGGTAATGATGTATATGAAATGTCATTTTAGTTGTATTTAGTTTGTGTCACACTGAGGATGTTTACATTTCAATATGTAATTGTCTTAAGATTTGCTTTTAGACTAAACATCAAAGTGCTGTTCTGCTTTTGAAGAAGACCCTGAATGACTTTAGATTGATTTAAATTGTGGACTTTTATTGATGGAAAGTTTAACTTGTCTTACACTTAAGTCTTACACTTTCTGAGAAGATGCAGCGTCACTGACAGATATAGGCGTTAGTTTGAGGTTTAGGCAGTAAAATGTGTGGTTGTACTTCCGCTTGTCAGTTACATAAAGTATAATGTGTACAAATCCAGAATATGTGCATGCTCACTGATTGCCTTGGTTATAAAATGGAGTAAATGAAGTTGAAGCCTTTTACCCCTCTGTGTACAGAGGCTATTTATTGCATGCTATTTTTGACACATCTAGCTAGTAAAACATAGCTATATATATCTGTATAAAAGCTACGTTTAACCAGGTCATTGTACTGCAGTCTGAATGGGTTTATTTTTGTATTCGCGTTCTTACTTGCTATTTAACTTTCAGTGTCCTACTATAGCACGCCTGCACAAGCACTTCCTTTTTTGAAGTGCCAATACTTTGATGTTGAGATAGTCAGAGAACAATTAAAGTGGGCATTGCTGTCCTCCAGTTTCCAGTATATGAGCTGGCATATGTGTGCTGCATTAGTGTTTATTTCTTTTATTGATATGGATCAATGGAGGCTGTGCTTTATCCTGCTCCTGCCGCTTTCTGGGTGTTTTGAAAGTGAAGGTAATGTTTTCTATTTCCAAATTTGCAGCCTCTCTTTCATTTAAAGAGGACACAATTATCTGTAATTTTCACTGTTGAGTTTGTTAACCCAGACTATATTGTACAGTACATAAACTCTTATTTGTTTGTTTGCAGTGACTATTGTGAAGACTACTGGGAGAGAAGACCAAACTCCAGTATGCACCAGTGCAACACTGACTGTATGTAATATCAGCACAGAAAGGAGAAGAGGAGGAGAGTGTCTCCTGAAGTATAAAACCAGTGAGGACTTTTTTCATGGCTGTGACTCCAGGTTCACGCTGACAAAAAGAAATCAGACTGTGTTTCTCCACCTGAACAATTTAACATCGGAGGACAGCGGGAACTACACCTGCAAGTGTACAAGCACCAGAGGAACATTTGTTCGGCATCTTATTGTCACTGTGGAAGGTCTTGATGCATTCTCAAGGAAGGTGAACGTAGAAGGTGAACACAAACACAAAGGTAACACTGTGCAAACTTATTCCTTACTTATTTCTCTCACACGTGAGTTAAGGTGGTTACTTTCCACTGCTTTGACAGTGTTTATCAAGTGTTTCAGTGATGTGATATCCACACTTTAATAAGAAGGTAGTACTACATGGTGTTTCCATGGTTTTGTTAGTGGTTACTATTCACGAGGTTTTGCTTTTAGTTTCTGCAGACAGAAACATCAGCTGTAATAAACTAGCTGAGATAATGTTAAGGTTTTTCTTTGCAGATGACGTCCAGAAAGGTGGCCGCAGCTTAAAGAGAACTGTAATTTTACTTTCCTTGGTTGGTGCAGCAACAGTCTTCATTGTAATTCCATTTTTTCTGGGAGTTATCTACTGTATTAAACGTCACAGGTAAATGACTTAAAAAAATATTCACAACACAGATCAACTAGATAAAATGAAAAGATATACAGGACGATTTACTCATTTTATTTAAGAATGTAGAGTAAATCAAAATTTTATCACAAGTTTTAGCTTTATTTTTGTGAATACATGTTTCACTAATGATGTTGTTCTTTCTCATCCAAAATGGCAGTGCAAGGTCAGAGACACCGGGATTATATGTAAATGAAACTCCTCGCTTTTTGGTGAGTAGTACACCATCTGGCCAAAAGAAATAAAACAGTAAAACACTCTAATATTTGCTGGTCTGGCTTTAGCTTTAGTTACCTACCTTTAGCTACTTTTGGCAACATTTCAATAATCTTCACAATCTGTCACAAGATTTACTCACGTCCTCTCCCGCCTTTGTAAACATGTGAATTTGACCTTCCCCAGTATGCTATCAGTGATATCCCAATTCCCCTCAAAGAGAGCAAAATGCACCACAGAGAAACACAGAAACAAAACACTCCAGCAATAATAAGCAATAAACAATGACAGGCAGTGTGGTCTTTTATGTTGTGAGGACACCCAAACCCCCAGCAGAGCCATCAGAGTCCAGACATCAGAACACAGGGTGGGTGATGAGAACCACATGAGCCCAGAAACCCCAAATGTCCAAAACTGAGAGAAGACCAAAGTGTTGTGAAGACCAGCATCCTGAGCAAGAAACATGCAGGAAGGTCTCCACCGATTCCCAGGACACCTCGCCGAGAGCCAGACAGCAGAAGCCAGTCCCAACCAGGCAGCATGGATATTGTAGAATTACAGGGATAGGAGCCCACATGAGGAGCCGAGGGACCTCAAACAGTCCCAAAGCCCAGGAAGCTCATCAGCCGGCACAAACAGGATACTAGAGGACATCTCCAGTTCCACAGGATAACCCAGCCTCACAGGGCATCCACCTGAGCCTCCACCACACCACGACAAAGCAAAAGGTACGCATCCCATCCCAGAGTGTTGCTTGCAGGGACCGGGCACCAGGCTCGCTGGAAGGACCCCACACCTGCACCGTGGATGCCTGCACAGCAGAGCGGGGGCAGACCAAGGGAAACTTACACTGATTTTTTGATCTTGTATTCTATTGATAATGGAAGAATTGGACCTCTGTCTTCTCCAGAAGCTTCCCAATAAGGTCTGGACTGTGGTGAAAACGATGTCTCACAGTCTCTTTACCCCTTTTTCACAATTTGAGCCAGATGAATCCTGGCATTGTTCTCTTGGAATATGCAGGTGTGTGCCAACCTGGGAATAACAAAAATTCCACAGATGGAGAAATCTGGTCACTCAGAATATTTCAGTAGTCAGTTGATTTTTTTTTTTTTTTTTTTTTTTTTTTGACGTATGGCATTGCTGCTGAGACGATGGGTGAATAATCCACCTCGTCTTGCCCTGATGTGCCAGTGAATATGGATTTTCATGTATTGCACCAGAGCTCAATGATTATGCTTCCTAGCATAACTGAAGAAATTATTTCTAATTAGCTTATAGCATAAACATAGCTGTGAGTTCTACTGATTTCTTTCACATTCTTTCCATTTAAGAGTTTATTTCAAAGGCCAAATAATCAATGGAACATATGAAGAGGATTTTAAGGATCAGTAAGTGTGTGCGGTTTAGATTCAGCAGAGATTAGTCACTACACAACATTGAAAAGTTGAGATCACAGTGAAACATCACAGTGAATGTGACCCAGCAGTGACTCTCATTGGTTATTATTCTGAGGTCCAGAATTAATTTTTTTTAAAATCTACTGATTGCATCCATGTTATTGTCTTATAGGATGATGTTGATCTCGAATATTCCTACGAAAACCTTCAACTGCCAGGACATGATGATATCGATCAAACTGTCGTCTCAGGTCACCATTAGCATGGCACCAAAAGAAATTTAGTGAGAACCACAGAAACCGTCGACTTGGGTGATCAGGAAGCTGATCTGAATCATGAACACTGTAAACCAAAAGTGAGTCTAATATCAAATATCAACAAATACAGTGGCCTTGAGGCTGTTCCTTTATTTACCTTTTTCAGTCAAAGTTTTGGTATTAAATGTAATGTGTTAATCATCCACTAGACCTATGTATTGCTTTTGAGACAGAAAATAAATAACCGCATAGATTTAAATACATAGAAAGTATTGTTGTCTCCTATTTTTAGAACTGAGAGTAATGTTTGTTAAACATGTGTAACTGGCCTATTTTTTACTCAAGGAAGTTTCACTTGAGCAAAATTAAGTAACATTACACAAAGAGTTTTTGTCGCCTACTAAGTTATAACGGTGTGATGCAAAAATTGCACACTGCTTTTTATTATGTGCAGTGCAGTGAGCTGCACAGATGCTGTTCTTTATTTAGAGATCAAATTCAGGCATCTAAATATGAGAGAACCACAAACGCAAATGGATCAGCTTCAGCACTTTACTTCATCTCAGTAACTTGATAATCACACATATTGTAACATATTATGTCATTACACTGCTTGGTGAAACTTTGCACCTTTTATTCAGTCTCTGTGGGAACCCTCGTTACAAAGTGATGCACTGTATCGTTGCATTTATCTGCAAAATGGTGATGCAACACATTACTGTTCCGTGTACTGTAAGTTTGTTACCGTGCCTTTTCTTGCACATTAGAGCAACAATCATTTGATCTCAGTTCATGGACACAAAAACAGATCATCCTAAAACTTATAAGCCATGCAGATACAAAAGCATACCTGTTCAGCTGCAGGTTAATATAAATATATAATCAGCCAATCATATGGGAGAAACTCAATGAATTTAGGCTTGGAGACATGCCGTGGTGCATCATCGGTATCCTACTGAATGTAGACTGAAGTTAAGAATGTGGAAGGATTGACAGGATGGCCTGAAAAAGAGAAAATATCCACTGCGCAGCTGTTCTCTGGGTGAAAACGCCTTGGTGATGTCAATGGTCAGAGGTCAGAAGAGAATGGCTAACCATCTTCGAGCTGACAGAATGTACAGGGAGTGCAGAATTATTAGGCAACTTGTATTTTTGAGGAATAATCTTATTATTGAACAACAACCATGTTCTCAATGAACCCAAAAAACTCATTAATATCAAAGCTGAATGTTTTTGGAAGTAGTTTTTAGTTTGTTTTTAGTTTTAGCTATTTTAGGGGGATATCTGTGTGTGCAGGTGACTATTACTGTGCATAATTATTAGGCAACTTAACAAAAAACAAATATATACCCATTTCAATTATTTATTTTTACCAGTGAAACCAATATAACATCTCCACATTCACAAATATACATTTCTGACATTCAAAAACAAAACAAAAGCAAATCAGCGACCAATATAGCCACCTTTCTTTGCAAGGACACTCAAAAGCCTGCCATCCATGGATCCTGTCAGTGTTTTGATCTGTTCACCATCAACATTGCGTGCAGCAGCAACCACAGCCTCCCAGACACTGTTCAGAGAGGTGTACTGTTTTCCCGCCTTGTAAATCTCACATTTGATGATGGACCACAGGTTCTCAATGGGGTTCAGATCAGGTGAACAAGGAGGCCATGTCATTAGTTTTTCTTCTTTTATACCCTTTCTTGCCAGCCACGCTGTGGAGTACTTGGACGCGTGTGATGGAGCATTGTCCTGCATGAAAATCATGTTTTTCTTGAAGGATGCAGACTTCTTCCTGTACCACTGCTTGAAGAAGGTGTCTTCCAGAAAGTGGCAGTAGGACTGGGAGTTGAGCTTGACTCCATCCTCAACCCGAAAAGGCCCCACAAGCTCATCTTTGATGATACCAGCCCAAACCAGTACTCCACCTCCACCTTGCTGGCGTCTGAGTCGGACTGGAGCTCTCTGCCCTTTACCAATCCAGCCACGGGCCCATCCATCTGGCCCATCAAGACTGGGCCAAGAGATATTTCTTGGCCCAGTCTTGACGTTTCAGCTTGTGTGTCTTGTTCAGTGGTGGTCGTCTTTCAGCCTTTCTTACCTTGGCCATGTCTCTGAGTATTGCACACCTTGTGCTTTTGGGCACTCCAGTGATGTTGCAGCTCTGAAATATGGCCAAACTGGTGGCAAGTGGCATCTTGGCAGCTGCACGCTTGACTTTTCTCAGTTCATGGGCAGTTATTTTGCGCCTTCGTTTTTCCACACGCTTCTTGTGACCCTGTTGACTATTTTGAATGAAACGCTTGATTGTTCGATGATCACGCTTCAGAAGCTTTGCAATTTTAAGACTGCTGCATCCCTCTGCAAGATATGTCACTATTTTTGACTTTTCTGAGCCTGTCAAGTCCTTCTTTTGACCCATTTTGCCAAAGGAAAGGAAGTTGCCTAATAATTATGCACACCTGATATAGGGTGTTGATGTCATTAGACCACACCCCTTCTCATTACAGAGATGCACATCACCTAATATGCTTAATTGGTAGTAGGCTTTCGAGCCTATACAGCTTGGAGTAAGACAACATGCATGAAGAGGATGATGTGGACAAAATACTCATTTGCCTAATAATTCTGCACTCCCTGTAGAAGGGCATTTCTGAACACACATTAAACCTTCAAGCAGATTACCTACAGCAGCTGAAGACCACACTGAGTCCCACTCCTGTAATTCAGAGCTGCCTGAGTTCTTCATGACATAGATTGATAAGGTAACAGAAACATTCCTCAGAGGTTTTAGTCTATAGTGGCATGATGGGATTCAATTCAATTTTATTTATATAGCGCCAAATCACAACAAAAGTCGCCTCAAGGCGCTTCATAGGTACAGAGAAAAACCCAACAATCATATGACCCCCTATGAGCAAGCACTTTGGCGACAGTGGGAAGGAAAAACTCCCTTTTAACAGGAAGAAACCTCCGGCAGAACCAGGCTCAGGGAGGGGCGGGGCCATCTGCTGCGACCGGTTGGGGTGAGAGAAGGAAAACAGGATGAAAGACATGCTGTGGAAGAGAGACAAAGATTAATAACAGATATGATTCGATGCAGAGAGGTCTATTAACACATAGTGAGTGAGAAAGGTGACTGGAAAGGAAAAACTCAATGCATCATGGGAGTCCCCGGCAGCCTACGTCTATTGCAGCATAACTAAGGGAGGATTCAGGGTCACCTGGTCCAGCCCTAACTATATGCTTTAGCAAAAAGGAAAGTTTTAAGCCTAATCTTGAAAGTAGAGATAGTGTCTGTCTCCCGAATCCAAACTGGAAGCTGGTTCCACAGAAGAGGGGCCTGAAAACTGAAGGCTCTCCCTCCCATTCTACTTTTAAATACTCTAGGAACAGCAAGTAGGCCTGCAGAGCAAGAGCAAAGTGCTCTAATAGGGTGATATGGTACTACAAGGTCATTAAGATAAGATGGGGCCTGATTATTTAAGACCTTGGATGTGAGGAGCAGGATTTTGAATTCAATTCTGGATTTAACAGGAAGCCAAAACAGGAGAAATATGCTCTCTCTTTCTAGTCCCTGTCAGTACTCTTGCTGCAGCATTTTGGATCAGCTGAAGACTTTTCAGTGAGTTTTTAGGACATCCTGATAATAATAATAATACTACTGTAATAATAATAATTACAGTAGTCCAGCCTGGAAGTAATAAATAAACTAGTTTCACTAAGAGACAGGATATTTCTAACTTTAGAGATGTTGCGCAAATGGAAGAAATCAGTCTTACATATTTGTTTAATATGTGCGCTGAAGGACATGTCCTGGTCAAAAATGACTCCAAGGTTCCTCACAGCATTACTGGAGGCCAAGGTAATGCCATCCAGAGTAAGAATCTGCTTAGATACCATATTTCTAAGATTTTCAGGGCCGAGTACAATAACCTCAGTTTTATCTGAATTAAGAAGCAGAAAGTTAGCGGCCATCCAGGTCTTTAGTTTAACTAATTGGTGTGTGTTACCTGGCTTCATGGACAGATAGAGCTGCGTGTCATCTGCATAGCATTGAAAGTTTATGCTATGTCTTCTAATGATGCTGCCTAAGGGAAGCATGTATAATGTAAATAGAATTGGTCCTAGCACCGAACCCTGTGGAACACCATAATTGACCTTAGTGGGTGAAGAGGACTCTCCATTTACATGAACAAATTGGAGTCTATTAGATAGATATGATACAAACCACTGCAGTGCAGTACCTGTAATACCTACAGCGTGTTCTAATCGCTCTAATAGGATATTATGGTCAACAGTATCGAACGCTGCACTGAGGTCTAGCAGGACAAGCACAGAGATGAGTCCACTGTCAGAGGCCATAAGAAGATCATTTGTAACCTTCACTAAAGCTGTTTCTTTGCTGTGCTGAGCTCTGAAACCTGACTGAAACTCTTCAAATAAACCATTCCTCTGCAGATGATCTGTTAGCTGTTTGACAACTACTCTTTCAAGGGTTTTTGATATGAAAGGAAGGTTGGAGATTGGCCTATAATTAGCTAAGACAGCTGGGTCTAGAGATGGCTTTTTGAGTAAAGCTGCTGCAGATTTCTCAGTTGCACATTCAAAATGTGAATATCCACATAGTCATGTACAATGGACAGAGCATCTTCATCCAATGCAAAGGTACAGTTTCGCCATGAGTGTCACCTACTCTAACCAGAGATGCTGTCAGATGATGTTGATAAAACCGCTATTAACAATTGCTAAATAACATAATACAATGACAGTAAAATGCAACACTATTACAAATAAGAGAATAGGACAGGGTTATTCCTTTTGATGTGAGGACAATGGCGTTGATGAGAGAGACAATGAGGATGGTGGATTCCCTTCAGATTCAGGTCTGATGATGAGTTAGGAGGTCAGGGGGCAGTTAAGGGGCAAACATATGAGATGTTTGTCCAAGTAATAGTGTACGTATGTGGGTGATGATGGTGTTTACACATTTTTGTGTCTGGAGCACAGAGAGTGAGATGAAGGCCGATGAAAGGTAGTGTGATGAAATGGTATTCCAAACATTAAAAACACCAGAAATGTGATATTCACCTCTGTTTCACATCCACCAGCAACTTCTTCCTGAAGTTCCACAAAGAATAATTTTCAGTCTCAGACACACAAATAGGTACAGTCCACTAACCCATGCTTGTGCACACACACAGATATTTTATAAATGCTTGTATGAAAATGAGTTTGTAAAAATAAAAGTTAACGTTTTGAATCAGATGCTTGTTTTTCCTTGAATCTGTTATAAGAGTATGCATAGAACTGGTGTACCTGTGTAGCACATTGTTGCCTTGAAGCAGCAAATGAAGGAAACCCCAAATTCACAAAATGTACGGTTAACCTTCTTTTCCAAAATTCATGCCATAGATAGTTATGCCCAGCATTATCCTGGAATTGATCTGCAGAAATTAAATGGTATTGTTATAGTACAGATGGGAATAGACTATTAGTAGTAAAGCTTAACATCTACAGTATATAAATAACATATAATGCGAATTCTGTTGCATAAGATTTGATGTAATCCTTACCTTGATTAAAGAGAACATGATTACATGTTAATTATTTAGTGTAAAACAGCGCCACCCAGATATCATCTTGAAGCACAGTGAGATTTCACTGTAAACAAGCATTCTTCTTTCAGCGGTTCTCTTTAGGGGGTCAACACAGCAGCTCATCTGTATCTCTAGCACCCTCTTCTGTCACACCAAACCTCTGCATGGCCTCCTTCATTACATTCATGAAACTCCTCTGAGACTCATCTTTTTTCCTCTGCACATGTCCAAACCATCTCACCCTTGCCTCTCTAACTTTGTCTCCAAAATGCTCACTCTCTACTGCTCTCTACTGACTTTCATTGTTCTTCTGTCCAGAGCATACCTACATCTCTCCAGTCCCTCTTCCACCTGCTCCTTATTCTCACTACAGATCACAATGTTTGAAAATAGGGACAATTGTAATGACATTGTCAAACCTTATAGTTCACATAGATTCCCACCTAACATTGAACTTCCTGCCTGTTAGTGTTCACAAACACCTTGCAACTCCTTGTCTCATCTCTCTCCATTTCACTGTAAAATACTGTGAGACAATACTGACTATCTCTTCATCAGTGACATAAGAGGGGGTTGTTGGATATTTCCGGCCTCTCTCTAAAACAACAGCAGCAGCGGTTAATGGGTTGTCAGCTTGACCTTACACCATCATGATGTTTCCTGCATCAGCTTCCTGTCTTCATACATGCATTCAGCTCCTTTGCAAGCAACAGGTTTTAAAGAGAGACTCCCCAGCAAAAGCTACTTAACTTCCATGAAAAATACTTTTATTTCCATATTCTATAGTGTGCATTTTTAATATACACGTACATAATGTACAGAGTCAGTCGGTCGGATGCTGACAGAACTGGCACAAAAGGAGCCTTTATCATTTTGTGAACCTGTGCATGGATCTGAGAATTCTGCATGTTTTTGAGAACTAATGCTACTTACAGATATACACAATGGGAACTTCTGAAAAGCTGTGAACATTAAAACAAACACAAAACTCTGCAAATAAGGCATTATGTCTCTGTCTACCACTAAGGGTTTAAAGGGAGTCCCCTCTCTGCTCCTCAAACCACAGTCTAATGAGAAGTTTTCAGTAAAGATGTTGTTTTTAATACACAAGGTAAAAAAGGCAAACAAAATCAGCTAAATATCATTGAAATATACTTAATTATTCAGTGCCAAAACCAAACCAAAGGCACTGAACCTAAGCCCCTAAATAAGCAGAAACAGCAGAAATCTGTGCAAAAGAAGAAGAAGAAAAAAAGGCAGTTCATTCCTTCTGCTTTAGTGATATTTACAGTGAGTAACACTGTGTAGGTATGTACAACAAGCAGTATAAGCAGCATGCATTTGGTTCAGCAGCAGGTACTGTGACTGTTTAGTGCAGACACTATGTGAGCGATTTAAGTGCTCATCAGAGGGAACGCCTGTGGAAAGAAACTTGCTCTTTAGCGCCTCCCAGAGGGGAAGAGTTGGAACAAGTTGTGTACAGGGTGAGATGGGTCTGCAGTGATAATGTCTGCTTATTTGATGAGTAGACAATATCTGTTCATCAAATGAGTCAGGACTTGAGTCAGGACATGACAATATCAAGTCCTGACTGCTCTTTTTAGTCTGTTCTTGTCCCGTTTTGTGGCTGGTCCAAACCATACAGTGATGCATGTGTGATGGACTTTCTCAGCTGGAAAAGGAAGTTCTGGGTTTTTTAGAGTGCACCACAGGGGCTGTTCAACATTACATCTGTTTGCAAACTCATGGCTTTCCTTGATGAGTCCAATGACCATCATTTGCAAATATGACAGTTTTACCAGATGGGTCTTGTGAGGTGCAGTCATTTGTGTACAGGGAGAAGAGCAAAGGGGAGAGGGCGCATCTCTGCTGATTCTTCAGGTTCTGGATGTGATTCTCTCCAGCCTTACTCGATGCTTCGTATCTGTCAGAAGGTTTGTAATTCACAGACAATTTGGAGTGCAGGACTATTGCTACTGCTCAACACCAAGCTGAAGTCCACAAACAGGACGCTAACATATGTCCCTGGGAAGTTTGGCTTACATCCGCCAACATCCCTTCCTATTTTTAAAGCATCATCCACTGACCTAGGTTTAGATTATATGCAAATTTGGTCACCAAGAACAAATAGGTGCCCTGTTTAAGACCATATATTACTCACTATAGTTGTAGTTATGGTTTAATGTTGTAAAAATGTCAGATTCACTGAATAACATCTAAGAATCTATACTGATGCTGAACTGGTAAGGTCAAAGACTTTAGATGCTCTTAAATAAAACTTTAGACCAAGCTACTTTTGTGTCATTTTCTCTCAATTTGAAACAGAGTCACATTTTTTAGAAAGAAGGTTTGAGATGAGCTTTTAGGCTATCAGAGTGTTTCTCTTCTCTTAAAAAAGCCTCTCACAAAATTTAGCATGATGTGAATCAAGGGCAGAACCCCATTTCTTCAGACAAGTAGAAAGACGCAGGCCTCGGCTGGGTTTAAATGTTTAATATAGAAAAATTTGAAGAACGTTGCCATGAGTGCAGTCAGATCGTCGTGAAAGTTGAATCCGTCGTGTCTCGTACTTTCTGTGAAGCTGTATCATCATTGGGTCATTGACCTACAGAAAAAGGTGCTACTTTGAGGTTTTGGCAGCAAAACCTTTGTTTGTACTTCCCCTTGTCTCTTAAGTAGAGCGCAGTGCACACAGTCTTAGATGGTTAATGCCCACTCAACTTTTTTGTCATATTTTTGACCAAAGACATACAGAGTAATTCTGCTTTTGCCTCTGTGTGCATACCAGTTCTGACTTTTAGTGAACTGCGTCTAGCCAATAGCACTTGCTTTAAAATCTACAGTTTATTTTACTGAGTTCTTTTTTTTTTTAATGTCTAATTGTGTTTTATTTTTGTTTTCACATGCTTGCTTGCAGTTGTCTTAATACGGCACAAGTAAGCAGTCCTGTCAAGCACTTCCTTTTTAGAGATGCAACTAATTTCAGGTCCCTAGAGAACAGCACAGATGGGCGTTACTGTCCTCCTCTCTAAGTCCTTTCCTCTCTCACTATAAGACGTAGTACGCTAAAACCTGCTGTACTAGTTAATTCTTAACCAATATGGGTGTACGGAGACTGCACTTTCTCCTACTTCTGCCAGTATTTGTGTTTTGTGGTGTGGAAGGTAATGAGGTTTTTCCTCTATTAGTTTTCATCTCTTTTATTCAGATGACATCATTTTCTGTCATTTGCAGCAGCAGCAGTTGCTAACCCATGCTGTAGTTCATGGTTATTGTAATGTTTTGCAGAGACTATTGTGAAGATTATTGAGAGAGAAGCAGATGTTACTCAAATTTGCTCCGGGGAAACGCTGAACAATATCACACGGACAGTGTGTAAGATCGGCAGTGAGCGGCACAGGACAGGAGAGTGCAGTCTGATGTATCAAGATGGACAAGAGGTGTTAAACAAATGTGACTCCAGGTTCAAACTTATGAAAGAAAATCAGACTGTGTTTCTCCATCTGACGAATTTAACACAAGAGGATAGTGGAAGTTACACCTGTGAGTGTGAACACAACAGAGGAACATATGTGCTCCAACTCAATGTAACTTTGAAAGGTAAAGTGTGGATTTATTAAACGCCTTTTAATCCAGACTTAATGTATTCCTGTGGGTTGGTACTACATGTGTGGGAATACAAAACACGGAGGGCTCTCATGGAAGGTGAACACAGGTTAACATTATGCTTAATGTGTTGCAGGATCTATTTTCTCACCTCTTTTTCATTGTTGATCTTTTGAGCTTGAGCTGTTCTTTCATACATGGTTTGATGTTTTTTTTCAGGCAAGGAAGAGTCGACCGGTTCAACAGAAATATTAACTTTAATCCCTTCTGGACTCCTTGGTGCAGTAGGGGCCGTCATTATAACTGGATTAATTCTGGCATGTACCTACTGGATGAGAACTCAACACAGGTAACAGACTTCAATTTTATTTATGTGTTACTGCAATAGCTTAATTTGAATACTGACTTTTTTCTTTTTAAATTTTTTGGAGCAAGTTACTTTTTTTAAACCTTGATTTTTATGCATATGCATGTTTCACATTTCATGTTTAACACTATCCTCTGTTATTATCTAAAGTGGCTACTCAGTACCAGTAACACCTGGATTATCTGTGCATGAAAGTCCCGGGTCTTTGGTGAGTAATGTAATTAAAGTCTAGCTTAGGTTAAAGAGGACAGTTAGGTTTTGGATTTTGACTTTAGCTGATGCTTCTTTGAGTGGCATTAGGAAATGATCAAGTTATCATTAACTGATTAACACACCGTGAGTGAAAAGTATGAAGAAGGCTGTGTATGAGTGTTACCTGACACAAAAGCAGTCGTGCCATGTACTGTACAATTTATTTATTTTACTTATTACTTATATATTTGTATGAGTGTACATGTATGTGTGCACGTATGTACAGGTATATATTTGCATGTTATGTATGTATATATGTGTACATATGTGGATAAACGTCGATGTCAGGTTAATGATTGTTATCACCATGGATATTCCTTCTTTCTTATGTCATTTGATTTCATTTACATCTCTCTCCCCCTTCTACCTTGTCGGTTTAAGCTTGTCCTGTTTTCCTTATTCTATGTCCTTGTCTTGTTTTTGCTTTATTAAAAATAAGATTAAAAAGAATTTAAAAAAAATCTTCTTATAGGATGAAGATGACAAAGAGAACCCCTACGCAAGCCTTCAGCAGCCGACAAATGATCTCTACCAAACTATCACCCCGGGTCATCATCAACACAATTTCAGGAAAAACTTAACAAGAACCACAGAAAATTTCTGCGGTGATGATCAGGACGATGATCCAGACTATTGTGTCTATGAAAACATTTAAAGTCAATCTAGTATCCAACATCTGAGCATTTTATATCAACACTATTCTCATCAGTCACAAATATGTATATGTATCACAAGTCACCAGTAAGTTCAAAACAATATTCTGGTGGATAAAGTCTTAACATGGCAAACTCTTTAAACTGTGCTCACATATTCTCTTTATTACAATACAAATACAACAAACTGTGAAATATAACTCGCTCCAAGAGCTGTTTCATGCCTTGAGTTCTGTATAATCATCTTCAGATCTACCTGCTACAGAGTCGTCACTGCCAGACTCCATGAATCTTCTTAAACATATAACAGAGTTAAGTCTGTGCATTTTAATCATGATTGTACTGTGTTGGCTATAAATGATTCATATGTAATCCTTATTATAGAAGAAAATAAACCAAAAGATTTTAATGTTTAAGTTTTGAAGGCATGCAAAATAATTTTAATCATGAAATCTTAATTTGATAAAAGTTAAGTCATTGCATTGCACAGAGTGCATTTTTATCATGCACTTGTGTTTTAAGGGTGCTATATGAAAGTGAGTTTGCAAAGAGCGGCATAGAGGATGCAGACTTCTAATTACAGATCAAATTTAGACCTCTAGCTGAAAACCACCAAAGCAAACATGTCAGTTTTAGCACTTTACTTGACGTAGCAACATCTCACTTATTTTCTCATCAGATATGGTAAAACCCTTGGTCCTTAAAAACTAACTTTTTAATTTTTTTAATTGCTCATAGTGAATTTGATGTTAGCAAATTAAAAAATGCACTACAAAAGCATCACTCAACTATTATTTCTGCAACACTGCATCAGATTTAAGGGAGTGAGGAGACCAGTTTCAATAGCTTTAAAACTGAAATGTCTGCTCTTATTGTTTGAAAAAAAAGAGAGCAAATTTGTGTTAAATTTGTCAGAAAAACTAAAATCCTGGCACTTTTAAAATTATTGGGAAAAACCCAACAATGCCGCCCTGGGAGATTCACTTGGAGAATATCTCATTTGAAACTATGCTATTCACTCAGGTCTGTTAAACCTGAGACAGAGACGTGGTTCAAGGTGTAAAAACAACAATTTATTGACAGCAATTTAAAATATGTCAAATTAAATGAGCTGGTCATTGAATTGCATATGTGCTATAAATTCAGAGCTGAGACTTATGGGTGAATGGGATGCCCCAAAAAATCACCAACTCACACCTGCAGCTCAAACCACCAGTGCATAAATAATTATGGCACACAAAAGGTCCCACGACCAAGGCATCCAGTCACCAACACTTTAGGCCTTTAGCTTCTGAATAAAGGAAACAATTTATTAATATATCCAAAACAGAAAAACTGTCAAATACACCGTCTGTGGTTAACCCTACTGCAGAAACACAGTAGTGGCAGTGGTGTGAGAATTCAGTAAAAAGGACTAGATCTTACAGTCCCTGATAATGCATTGCTTTAAATGGAGAAAATCTTGAGGGATGGTTGTGATGGGGAAAGGCAGCCCAGACACTTTACCAGATTGGGACACATCGTCAGTAGTGGACCTTGGATTCATCGGGTGTTTCGGCCATTATCACTAGACATCCTCATCCAAAGAGGCCCTGCCAGGGTTGATCAGGCCCTGGAGTGTGTCAATGGTTTATGTTAACTTGTTATTTCTCTTCTTCTTTCTTCTGTTTAGTTTCCTACAGTTTATTTTTCTATTCACTGCAACTGAGAAATAATACTTACCTCTTTAGCATTTATGGAACCTAACTTCTTCAAAGGGATAGAAAAGGTGATAGAGAGAAGTAAGACAAAAGGGACAAGATAGGAGAGAGCAGAGAGGAGAGCCGGAAGGGGGGCACCCGATCTGGCTTTCCACACCTCCCCGCCCGATCGGGCTGTACGCTCTACCTCCCCACTGCCTCCCAGAAAAGGGAAGAAGAGCAGAGGGGAGAAGAGCGGAATATTTCCTTTCTCTTGCAGTTAGCTGACTGCCTTAGCTGCCCAAGTGATGTCAGCCTTTTTTAAGCATAGCCAGTGACTGGTCCTCTCAGCAGTGTTAATTAGTTCTCTTATAGCCTGCCGTTGTGCCTGTCCTCTGATCCCAATCTCTCTGAGCAGCTTTGCTGTTGTGTCTTCCACATTGATCTTCCAGCCTCTGTCCTCTGCCTCAGCTGCTAAGTTGGCATACTGCAGCTTCTTACGCTCAAACCCTTCCTCAGTTGCTTCTTCCCATGGTACCGTCAGCTCAATGACGTACACAAGTTTTTGGGAGTTAGACTAAAGGACGAGGTCTGGTGGCAAAGTTGTTGTTACGATCTCTGTGGGAAAAATTCGCCTCTGTTCCAAGTCTGCCTGCATCTGCCAATCCCTAGCAACCTTCAGCGGACCCAAGTCCGGAGTTGAGGGGCTCATCCTCGGTTTATCTCCCTCCCGGACAAATGCTGATGAAAACTGACGCTCCACTTGGCCCGTGAAAGGTTGAGCATTGACGGATTTTCTTTTGCACTCAACTTTCTCGGCTACACACCCGAGAACCTGGTTGTGTCTCCATGTGTATCTGCCCTGAGTAAGGCTAGTCCTATAACCAACCAAGATGTGCTTGAGTGTTGCTGGGACTGTACACAGGGGGCAGGCTGGGTCCTTTCCAAACCACAGCTGCAGATTTATTGGGGAAGGTAGCACATCGTATGTCGCTCGGATGATGAAACTTAGTCTATTAGACTCCATTCCCCAGATTTCACTCCATGAGAGTTTCCTCTTTTCCACACTCTCCCAATTCACCCAGCGACCTTGTTTGGCCAGCGCTCTGGCATGTCTGGCTGTTTCCTCCTGTCGACGCACCTCCTCCACCACCATTTTTCGATGTTCGGTTACAGACGCCTGTTGCCACCGAGGTGTTACTGCGCCAATACCAAATCCTCCTCTGCCCTGTTGGACGTAACCCACCATGTCACGATGCTGAAGAGCGGATTTCGCCTGTAGCACAGATGTGGCTGGGGTCCACTTCCTCCTGTTGCTAGGGTGGGAGCAGTGCCTCTCACTATGGGGTCCCGGGAGTCCGTGAGTGACATCTCAAGCCTCACTTTTGCACATTTAAACTCCTCAACCAGGCTAGGCATAGGCAATGACAGTATCCTGTCGCTTTAGAGTCCAACGCTGCTGAGGCATTTGGGAAGTACGAGCCACTTCTTAACGTAGGAGCTCACTAGCCTCTCTAGTCGATTGGCGTGATTGAGTGAGACCTCGTACATTGTCAACAGCCACAGGAGTCTGGGTAATAACCCAAACTGGAAGCACAAGAGCCTCAGTTTTCCTGGGAGTGCAGTATTGTTAATCTGCTTGAGGTCATCAGCCAAGTTCTGCCTTAGCTGTTCTAGTTGCCACGTATCATTGAGGTCTGCATTATACCACCGTCCCAGGCTCTTTATGGGCTTCTCTAAGACTGTTGGAATTGGTTCTCCACTGATATAGAAAATAATAAAAATTTACAATCAATCAAAAAAAAAAAGTAGCCAATTAAGACTGAGGCAGCAAGGACATGTTTGTGACTCTGATCTATAACAGCTAGGAAAGTCAGATGACCAGAGACCTAGACAGTGCCAATGGATGAAGGATGCTTAGATAGCAGCTGCTATTTTTTTTTTTTTAAACCACATAACCTCATTTCCACTAACTGGCAATTAGCAATGCCAGATTAAATATAATATTCATTCTGCTACACACAGCTGGATAGATCCATGTTTTTGTGTTGTTTATGCCAAATTCTAACCTTAAACTGTGAATGTTGCTACTAGTTACTTTTGGTGTCCAATTTTGGTGAGGTGTGCAAATTGTAGCTTCAGTTTCCTATTCTTAGCCCATAGGTGTGGTACCCAGTGTGGTTTTCTGCTGTTGTAGCACATCTTCTACAAGGAGTTCAGCTTGGTTGTAAGGCTGCGTTCACACCGAACGCGATAGAGGCGAGCGAAAACGCCCTAAACGCCCCTAATTTGACGCGTGCACATTCGCACCTCAACGCGTGTCCAAGAAAAACCCATCGCGCCTCAAAATTGCATCTTTCCACGCGCGTGGACCGGAAATGTGGGAGGAAGTTGTGCCAGATGTGTTGTGCTGCAGATGTCCTCTGAATAAACACATTATCTTGTTAGCGGAAAGGTATTTGTACATCAGTGGGAAAATAGCGGGACAGTAGGCGGGCTTGCTAGCTTTATCGGGTCAGTCTGAAAATTAAAAAGGAGAATGAATGAACTTACCAGGTTGCC
Organism: Oreochromis niloticus; assembly: GCF_001858045.2. NCBI lineage: Eukaryota > Metazoa > Chordata > Actinopteri > Cichliformes > Cichlidae > Oreochromis > Oreochromis niloticus. The sequence continues at coordinate 13,764,095 of NC_031986.2, forward strand.
CGATCTCCTCACTTCTGTGCCTCCAAGCTCGGTCCTTTTTATTCCTGTCTCGGTAGAAGTAGCAGCTGGCATCATACAGCTCTGGGTGATTAGCCACGGCAGTGATAAGTTTTTCCTCCATACTGAATGAAGAATGAAGGGCTTTGGTTTGATCTGCACCTGTGACCTGGTTACAGCCACGTCACCGGCCTCCTGATTGGTTGTCGGGGCGCGATTTGACGCCGGAGTTCATATTTTCCAACTCCAGCGGTTGGCGCGGTACGTGCGTGTGCACAAAATGCAACACACAATCTGACACGCGTGGTTTTCTTCGCGAGTCAAACGCGCCCCACGCGGTACACTGACGCGCGTTTCACGGGTTTTGGCGTTTTCGCGACGCAAATCTGCTTCCGCATGTTCGCCGGATGCGCAATCGCGTGTCATCGCGCTCTTTCCATTGACTTTACATGTACACCTGACGCTCTGGCCGCCTCTATCGCGTTCGGTGTGTGCGCACCGTAAGTGTTGCCTTCATCTCAGCTCAACACAGTTTGGCCATTCTCCTCTCACCTCTGGCATTTTCACCCAGAGAACTGCCACTTATTGGATATTTTCTCTTTCAGACCATTGTCTGTGAACCCCAGAGATGGTTTTGTGTGAAAATCCCAGTAGATCAGCAGTTTGTGATATACAAAGACCACCAGCAACCATGCCATGTTCGAAGTGACTTAAAATGCCTTTCTTCCTGATTCTGATGCTTGGTTTAAACTTCAGCAGGTTTCCTATTCTTTGCATGCTACAGTTTTATCTTGCATTTAGGGACTCAGTGATAACTGTGTTTACTCTTCCCGAGGCTTGGAGTGGTACCTGAAGGCCAACTATTATACTGTACTTATAATAACTAAGGGCCCTCATATTGTTTTTGTTTTTTTTAATAGTCAATCAATGACCTTGTGATCTGGCAGATATTCCAGCTGCTGAGTTTTTAACATTATTAAAGTTTCCCAGGTGTTTCTGAATGATTTGAAATTTATTAAGTTTATGTTTTACAAAAACACAAGAAAATAACTGCAAATAACATTACAGTGATTTGCAAAATATTGCATTCTGCTTAGGGGAGAATTTAAAAAAAAAAAAAATTAAATTAAAAAAAAAAAAATAGCAGCTGCTATCCCAGCTCCCCTCCCCCTGCTTAGGGGAGGGAAGCTGGGATGCTTTTACACAGCATCCCAGCTTTCTTGGCAATAGGGTTATACTTTCTGTACCTTTTTCCAGTAAATAAGGCTTATCTTGTTAAAATGACAGTGAAAGTGAAAGGGATTACTTTCCGACAGTAGTGGGAACATATGACTGTGGACCTGGTCTTTAGTGATGCCACTTTTAGCATCACTGTGCCTGTCTGCTGTTTTGCTTTCTTTTTCAGTCTACAATTACTGTAAATGGTCTTCCTTTGTAAGAAAATTCTGACCTAGATGTACCTCTATGAGAAGTGGTTGTTTCAGGTTCACCAGTGTCTTCCTCTTTTCAGTAGAAAATCCTCTGCACTGTTGGCATGTGTTACACTGTTGTGCAAAGACATCTCGATGAGTATGGACATACTGAAACTGGGCTTTATTCTGGTTTTTCCAACAACCATGTGCTTCAAAAATTAATGGGAAGGTAATGTAAGGAAACTAGTTTTCACAAAATTTTTAGTTTAAGGTGAAAAAGTAAATATTTTGTGGTGGGATTATAATCTTTGCAGTAACTTTTGACACAGATTCAATTCACCGTTTGTATTTCATTGTGACTGATTGCAGAGACTCTTGTGAAAAGATCGAGAGGAGAGCAGGTTGTGACTCCATATGAAACTCAAATATGCTCCAATGAAACAAAATGTTATTACGCTGACTGTCTGTAAAATGAGAACACAGAGGAGCAGAGGAGGACAGTGCCGTCTGCTGTATCAACACGGGCAGGACTTTGTTAATGAATGTGACCCCAGGTTCACGTTGATGATGATGATTTCTCCACCTGATTGGTTTAACAGCAGAGGACAGTGGGAGATACACCTGCGAGTGTATAAAAACTGATGGAACATTTAATCTTCATGTCAATGTCACCATAAAAGGTAAACTCTCTTTGTTTAAATCGACCACACTGTGACTAAATTTATATTAATATAAATGAATGAAACTTTGTTTTAAATATGTCTGATAGGATAATGTAGTGATGATGATGTCAGTCAGAAAAGATTAAATCAGAAAGAGGCTCAGACTTCAGCCAAAATGACTAATTCCATTTATTTGATTGGTGTGGCGGTCGTCATCAGTGGAGTTATTCTGGGATTTATCTTCCAAGTGAAAAGCCTATGGTGAGATAATCTTTGACTGTAATGGTATTAAAACTCATTACACCATTTTGATTGTTCCCCAGATAATTGTAAAGTAAATGTTTAAGTTCATTCTGGATTTTTCGGTGTTTATAAATGTACTTATACTTATATTTTCTTAAGGGGCTGTTTGAGGTCAGAAGCATCCGGACAGTCTATGCATGAAACTCACAGCTCTTTGGTGAGTAATATTGTCAACGCTCGTGGAATGAGCCGTGTGAAAATTAATGAGGACCCAAGATGCAGGCAGCTGAGATGCAGGGGAGTTTTTATTGAGAAGGTGGTGATACAAACAGAAACGGCAGAGGAGTGGAGGAAACTAAATAAAACCTAAACTGGGAAAAAAAAACTAACAAAACAAACCTGAAGCGCTAACTGGAGACCTGGGGAGACATAGAAACATGGGGGAAGAAACACAGGTTGACGCAGGGAAATAACGCAGACGAACCAGCCACTAACAGAGGCAGACATAAGGCTTAAATACACAGAGGGATAACAAGGGAATGAGACACAGAAGGAGGGCACAGCTGGGAGTAATCAGACATGACGGGACAGGGGAAACGTAAACTGAACACACGGACATCAGACACGGACCTTCACAGTAAAACAGGAAACTCACACACGCAAAGACAGACTCAGAGATGCGGGTTAAACACAGACCTGACTACACTAGAGGAGAAACACAGAACCAAAACGTTAGAATAAACAAAGATACATCAAGACATCAAAGATTAATAATATAGAACAGAAAAAACTGGGTCACAGACCCAGGACCGTGACAAATATATTCTTATACTACAAACCGTAGCTAGTTTAAAGTTTGTTACTAGACATACAGAAATGTACATTTAGAGTCTTGTGAAGAAAAAAAGAAAGACGTTGTAGTCCGCTGAAAAACTAAATACACTTCATGATTTAGTAGCTTGTAGAACCATGTAGGTAAATTTGCATGCACAGGTCACACTGCAGCATTTCAGTCAGGTTGAGGTCTGGACTTTGACTGGGTCACCTCCATTTTTTCTTGTTCAGCCACTCTGCTGCAGATCTGATGCTATGTTTGGGATCATTGTTCTTTCAAATGACCCAGTTTCACCCAACCTCTTGCTGTTAAACAGATGGCTCCCATTTGACTCTAGAATACTTTGGTATACAGAGGAGTTCATGGACAACTCAGCGATTGCAAGGGCCCCAGGTCCTGTGGCTGCAGAGCAACCCATAATCACCACAGTGCCACCATCGTGCTTAACAGTTGGTCTGAGGTGTTTGTGCTAATATGCTGTGGTTGGTTTTTGCATTATGAACAAACATCTCCACTTCGGTGTCATCTGTCCAAAGGTGATTGTGCAAAAAGTCTTTTGGTTTGTTCAGCAGCAGCTTTGCAAAGATGTGCTGCCATGCCCTTTTCAGTCAAAAGTCAAATTCCAAATGAACCATACTTGCTCAGTGTTTTCTAATTGTGCTATCATGAATTTAAAAATTGCAGATGCTGACTGAGGCCTTTAGATTCTTAGATGCAGCTCTGTTTCTCTGAACATTGCACTGGTTGACCTCGGGGGTGAATTTGTCAGGATTTCTACTCCTGTTATGATCGTGGCATTGCGTTAACACACCACAGTTAAATGGTTATGTGTATATTTTTAAAGCATATATAATTATTTGTTGAATCGACTATTGCGGTTTCCCCACGCTTACCTCAGCCTATGACTTTTTAGCTTGGTTACATGCGAATCACAAATAGGAAGTGGCTGTGAGTTGATTAAGTATGCATAACAACAAGCATTATATGCTATTTTTCAGGAACATGAACATGACCCAGATGACCCCTACACAAGCCTTCATCAGCCAGCAAATGATCTTTACCAAACACTTTCCTCTGAGCACCATCACACCCAGACAAACTCAGCACAGAAACTGTCCCAACTTAATTATAAAGAAATGGATCAGAGTTGTAAAATCTCTGAAAAAACAAAAGCTAGGTTACCACGGACTGTTGTTTGCCACATCGTTTAAATATGTTTTTGCAATGTCACAAATGTCACGGTACTGGGTCTATGACCCAGTGTTTTGTGTGTTTTAGTTTTATTCTTTGATTATGATTATTTTCTCAGTGTTTCATGGTTTATTTTGAAGGGTCTAGTGTGTTTTTGTCATTGTGTTTAGGTTCACTTCCCCTGTGGCGTCATTATGTTTATTTCAGTCAGCTGTTTCCCCATGTGTTCCCACTTCCCCTGATCACCTCCTGTGTGTATTTAAATCCTGTCTTCCTTTGTTCATTATTCAAAACACCAGCGTGCCCTGCTGTGACACCAAATTTATTTCCATCTGCAGTAATGCCTCACCAAGATCTTGTTTTGATTATGGGAAACGTCTCATGCTCCTGAAACACTGACCATATAGCTGACCTCATTTCTTTAGGCATATAATTTTGTATGCCTCATGATCATCAATTGTGCACAGTTACTCACAGATCTTTCTATTTCTGATTAAAAAATGTAAAAGTATTGTGTCTCTGTAAATGCTAGTTGGAAAAAATATTGAAGAATCAAGAAGTTTATTGTCATATACACTGGGGGAGGTCCTTGATGATGTTGTGTTCCCTTTTTATAAACAGGGTATTATAAGTGACCTGCAGTAATCAGAACCTCTTTTCTGCCGCTTGCATCAGTGATCCTGGTCTTTCAGTAAGTACCTAGTAGCTTGTGACCATATATGAGGGTCGGGACGTAGATCAACATGTAAATCAAGAGCTTCACCTTTATGCTCAGCACTTTCTTTACTACAACAGACTGGTGCAGTGTCTGCATCACAGCAGCTGTAAAAGTAGACAGCAATTCAGACCTGGTGATGATTTTCATTCTCAGAGCTTCACACCAGACTGTGAATGACTCCAGTGCAAGCTGGTGGCCTCCGCCTGATGAAGCCAACATAATCACATCATTTCCAAAAAACGGACTGCCACTTGGATCCACCTGGAAATTCCTTCCATAAAAACTATGAACAGGGAACTGCAGAGTACAACACCCACTGGAAACAAGTCTGACTTAATGTTGGCAATGTGGACCAAGCTCTTGCAATGGTTGTAGTGAGATGAGCCAGACACCGCACCTCAAAGCGAACCTCATCCTCCCCGGATGCTCACCTACTGCCTCAGTGACCTTACCCCCAGTAATGGGTGTGTCAGTGGTAATAGTTTTCCTTCCACTGCCTGACTACATCCTCTGTTCAAGTCAGCATCACCCCACCCCCAAGGTGCAGAACATGGTCCAGTGTCCCCAGCCCCGGCCCATCCTCTGAAAGTTGTTGAAGTTCTGCTGGAGATGGGAATTGAAGGTCTCAGAGACCAGGGCCTTTGCCAGTGGTTGAGAGCACACAAGGTCTGTCCACCATGCTCTCCCCCACCACCTGATCAAACTCATTACCATGTGATCAGATCAGATCAGACAGCTCAGCTCCTCTCTTCACCCAAGTATCCAGAACATGCAGCTGTGACCTTAGTGTTCAGGTGCCACATGCACTTATGGATATTTGAATGTGGTGTTCGTTGCTGACAAACTGTTATGTGCACAGAAACCCTTTCTAATGACACGCTGTCATGATTGGTGCAGTTTTCATACAACACTGTGATGTTGTTGAGATTCTCACCATTGTGTATCTAAAGGTTGCTGAGGAGCAAATTTCTTCAGCTTCCTTAGGAAGAAGAGCCTTTTTTAATCTTCCTGATGATCTGTAGTGTTGTGAGTCCAGGTGAGATCCTCACTGATGTGAGTGCTGAGGAGTTTGAAGGTCCTCAACCTCTCCACCTGAATCCCTGTGATGTATAATGGGGCGTGCCAGTCTTGCCTCTTCCTTGGGTTGATAATCATCTCCTTAGTCTTCTCGGCCTTTAAGGAGAGATGATTTTATTTGCACCAGGACACCAGCAGGGCCACCTCTACCCTGTAAGCTGCCAACAATAAGCCAGATGACGGTTGTGTAGTCAGTTAACTTGATGGAGGTGTTTCTTTGGGCAAAGACGCAGTCATAGGTCAAGAGGGTGTACACGTACGGGAGTGGACTGAACACACAGCCTTGTGGATCCTTGTTCTCACTGTCTTTGTGCCTGATGTCCTGGTACCAGCTATGACTGCGTAAAGTCTATCTATAAGGAAGTTCAGGACCTAGCAGCAGACAGATGGTGGTAGTCCAAGGCTGAAGAGCTTAATTTCCCTAGGGAAATTATGTCGAACAAAAACTCTCTCTATCCACATGATTGAGGGACCGATTATAAAACAGATGAAAGAACAAGTAAGAAAAAAAACAAGTAAGAAAAAAAGCTAAACTAACGAGAAAAAGCAGGAGCGTGCTGGTTGGCACATGCACACCGGAAGTGAATTGAAGTGAGCATGACAGGGCCATAGTCATTCAAACAGATTATGCTATTTTTTCTAGAGAGGGGCACTGTGGTGGTGGGGTTTAAGCATGCAGGCACAAAATGACTAAGAAACCTATTACAGACATTGCCAGGGTAGCTGCTTTTGGAGGTGAATTCTTCTCATGACCTTGGATGCCTCAGTCAAAGTCAGTGTGTGAAGAGCTTCATGCTGCCTCGGCTAGTAGAATATCTCTACGTTGTTTAGGTTATCGAAGCGAGCAAGCGAAGCATTCAGCTCATCGAGAAGAGCATTGCGGTTGGCTGTGACCCTGTTGTTCCACTGCTGGAAATCAGTAACGTGTTGCACATGCACTGAGAATCAGATGTTGTAGTATCTTTCCAGCTTCAATGTGCCTTACCTCTCGCCTTCCCTGATATATAGGTCTACATAGGTCATATTTGGCCTTTTTCTAGCTTTCTGCATCACCAGAGAAAAATGCAGTGCAGTGTGCATGCAGCGCAAAGGAAAAAGCATAATGTTTTGAAAGTAGGCCATGCTGTTGCTCAAAAAATCACACAAATACAAAGTCGCACAAAGTGGGGCCTAATTTTCCATTCACTTTTGAAGTCAGTGTGTGAACAAAGTCACTTCCGTCAAGTGACGTGTTTTGATGTCATGAGACAGTTTTATTTTCTAAATGCATTTCCTTTTTAAACAGGCTTTGAGGTTCAGTTAGCCACAGAAAACAAATTACTGAGGGGGCAAGTCTTCCTCCTTCAATATAATCTACCTTACACTGACACCAGCTACAGTTACTTCCTGACCAATATGACTGTACAGAAACTTTGCTTTGTCCTGCTTCTGCCTATACTTGTGTGTTCCAGCCATGAAGGTAAATACTTTTTTAATAATCATGTCTTCAGTTATTTTCTATCTTTCTTTGTAATTACATAAAAAGTCATGTGCTGTCACAAACAATTATATTTTAACAATTATAGCAATGATTAACTCTGTATTGACTGTAAATGGCTGATTGCAGAGATGCTTGTGAAGAAGGCTGGGAAGGAACAAGATGTTACTCCAATATGCAGCAACGAAACGCTGAACGTTATCATGCTGATAGTGTGTAAGATCAGCACACAGAGGAGCAGAGGAGAAGGGTGCAGTCTGCTGTATCGACATGGACACAACTTTGAGCATGAATGTGACTCCAGGTTCACACTGATGAAAGAAAACGGGACTGTATTTCTCCACCTGACAAATTTAACACGAGAAGATAGTGGGAACTACACCTGTGAGTGTGTACACACTGGAGGAACATATAAGCTCCATCTCAATGTTGCTGTGGAAGGTAAGAATGTTTTATGTGATTTCCCACTTCGTTAATGTTGTATTTAATCAGTTTACTTTTAGATATCTTTTCTTTCATACTTCGTTTAACTGCATTATTAAGAATTTTCATTTACAGCTTTGGTACTCAAACATAAGAAAGTGACCCGATTACAGTTTTTGATTTCATTTGTGTAGCTTGTTTCAGTCTGTCTGGGGATGCTTTTTATATTTATTGCTGTGATTACAGATGTCCTGATGATGCCAGTAATACAATATCACATTGTTATCAAAACGCTTCTTTATATTCAATCTCAGTACCAATCTCAGAGGAGGAAGAGAACATCAATTCAACAGACACGTCTATTTCACTTTATTTGATCACTGCAGCAGGAGTCGTCATTGTAACTGGGGTTAACCTGGCATTTATCTACTGGTTGAGAAGTCGTGGGTGAGAAACTTTCATTCTTGTAATAGTTTAAAGAATTTTTAAATTTTTCTATAGTGTCAGCGTGTACATCACAAATTGCTGGCAGATGAAGTGAAAAATAAATGAAATTAATAAAAGTTTGTGTCAGATATATTCACTCTGTAACTCTCTCAGATGGTTTTCTAGCATTTCTCTCTGTGCATATGTGACTGCATGTTTCATTAACACTGACATCCTTTCTTATCCAAAGTTGCCGTTCACAGTCAGAAACAGTTGAAATATCTGTCCGTAAAACTTCATCTTCTGTGGTGAGTAACTGATTCTTAAGCTATACCTGTACAGTCAAAGTAGTGAGAAGTTTAATGTTTGTCGTTTTAGTTACAAAGATATACAACTGAAGCTCTAAACACAAATATCTACAGTGCACTCTGTGCACACAGTTGGAAAGCTGAGGTTTCAAAAAGCACTTTTACCCACCAGTTTTTATTTAATTCAGAAATCTGAGGAACATGGTTTTTAACCAGATAGTTACTCTGGACAGCATTACCTTGGCCTCCAGAATCACTGAGAGGAATATCGGACCAGGAGATGTCCTTTAATGTGCAATGTGCAGAAGAGCGTTTCTTTTTCAGTAAACTCTTTTCACTCTGTGTTTTTATACAACTAAATTTAATCATTAGTAATAATTAATCTCTCCCATATTTTGCCTTTTGTCCTTTCTCTCTGTCACCATGTGCTTGCTTATAGGAGGTCGTCTGGTTTTGCTTTTAATATTGCAGGGCCTTAGACTGTTTTACAATATAAACACATTGAGACAACTGTTGTGAACTGATGCTCAATAAATTAATTTAACTTCATTATCATGCAGTATAATTTTTCATATTATTTTCTTACAGTATGACAATGACCTGGGGGACCAGTACAGAAGCATTCGGCAGCCAGGAAATGATCTCTATCAAAATATCACCTCAGTCCGCTATCAGCGTAACATCAGGACACATGCAGCAAGACGTGCTGAAAATGCCTGCAAGGATAATCTGGAAATGGATCAGGTGTCTAATGACTACGAAAACATTTGAACTAGAACTCAAGTTAACTTCTAGTTTCTTTCAGTCATCCAGTTGAAGTTCACAGGGCTGCTCGAGCCTGTCCCAGCTGTGTAAAGCCAAAAGCCGAGGTACACCTTGGATACACTCTGTCACAGCGCGAGCAGACAAGAGACAAACCTTCATGCTCACACCCATGGCCAATTTAGAAGTGCACTTAACCTAAACCATGCATGTCTTTGGCCCGTGGGACAAAACTGGAGTACCTGACAAGAATCAACAGAGGCATTAACTCAATACTAACAAGTTTGTGTCCAGCTTGGGAGGTATGTGCCAACAAACAGAGCCAGCAGAGAAGTGTTTTCAGTGATTGCAGATGTTCTCCCGTGCAGGTTTCCAAAATCCCACTGCACAGTGCATGATGTGGATGAAGCTGTCAGATGCTGATCGGTTGACCAGCAACAGCAAAACGGGTGAAAAAAACATCACAGATCAAAAAAGATGCATGAGAGTCACAGACAGCAGCTGCAGTGGACATTTTTCATTGGTTTTAAACCTCAGTTTCACTTCAGTGCTTTGTATGTTATAACTTCACTCTCCTCCACGGCTGGCTGATGGACCAACAACAGTAGCCCACAGACCGTTTGTGCCGTATATTTATAACACTGCCCCCATCTGACAACAGACGCTCTCTGCAGGTAGACGGGTGGTTTGAAGCTGACCACAGACTGCCCAGAGACTGCCACTGCACTACCACTGAACCATAATTTCCCCATTACGATATTAAGTTACAACAATACCGTGTGACAGTCAGTTCTCTTATTAAGAGACATTAATACCAATAAGCTGCTAAGATGATGTTGTATTTTTTTACATGTCTGTTTTAGCACTTTAACATTTGCATCTATCTAACTTGCTAACCATGCAAGACTATTGCAAGCATTGCTCTGTAATAGTGCGACTTCTGTATCTGCATGATGTTTGACCTGGCAGTATTTTTTAGCCACCTATGTATATTCTTTTAAACCTTTTTATTGTTTTTAAATTATAGTTACAGACCAAATGTTAAACTATATAGTTGAGTATATAGTTAAAGTGTTTCTCTAGATACACAAAAAGGTTTTACATTAAAAGGTCATCTGTCTGCATATAAAACAGAAGCTTTCATGCAGATGCACTTCCTGTTTAGAGACTTTGAGGTTTAGGTAGTGATGGGGGTGATTTACTGAGGGTGCAAGTTTTCCTCCTGTCAACACACTCTACTCTACAATGTCACATGCCACTCCTGTCCAGTCTTGAAAGCAATACATATATGTATAGTATAAAATGGTGAAATGCTGATTTCCATGTTTCAATTGAATCACTTGATTGTAATCAATTGATTGCAGAGACTCTTGTGAAGACCTTATAGAATCAGAAGTCACTTGAACATGCACTAATAAAAGCTGCAGTTGTAATAGGAGATAAAGTGGTGTGCATAATGTGTGCTTGGATAAGATGTCAGTAATGCATTCGCATTAAAATCACAGGGTTTCTTTCTTTTTCTTATTTTTCTTACATATCATGTTGTCAATGGAAAATTGTACTTAGTAGTCAGTATAAGCTTTTAATGATATAAGTCTACATATGATAGAATACTGTATGTTGACCTCTGATGACTTAGACTGTTGTCCACTACAAGACTGTTTTATAAATTCTTTCTCACAGCGATAATAGCTGAACAAGCAGGAAGAGGAGAGCTGGACACTTTTATCTGCGCTCTCTAACAAGAAGAGGGGCCGCGTCCTTCTGAATCTCACAACACACACACATACACCTGAACCACTCTTATCTTCACTCCCTATGCACTAACATTCCTCTGCCTATGAATAGACGTATTCACTGTTGTATTGCTTTGTATATAAATAAAGACCAGAGCGGTAACAGAGCGCGCATCACAGGGCCCCCACTCTGGTGTGAGCGTTCTGTGACCGCCCTTGTATACAAGTGAAAACCACAGCGTCTGTGTGTTTCTACCCTTAGACTCTTAGCTGAAGAAGTGTCTTTAGAATAAATCTCTTGACACATGTAAAAACAAAAACAAAAAAACCCGCCCAAAACACTCCTGCAACATTTTTTCTCTGCCACAGTTTTAGGAGAGGAAGAGTCCAGCATTTCAACACTTATGCAAATTTTAGTTTATTTGATAGGTGCAGCAGTAGTAATTATTTAAATTAGAGTTTTTAGCAGTGTTGTTGTATTTACAGCAAAGTGTAAAAAAAAGAAAAGAAAGTTAACTGATGAAACTAGACCCTTAAAAGAGGTCACATAAACACCACTAGTCAAGTCATAATGGCAACTTACAAATACATAACCACTCAACACAACCCACACAGTGATCTAATGTACAAATACAAAGGAGACTTAAACTGGCTGAATCAATGACTGTAAAAAAAAACATGGAGGAAGGCTTCCTGTGGTGTCTGGCTGCACTATAGGTCATAAACCTGCCTCCTCCATTACAGCAGATAAGACAGGGGTCAAATGAAAAGCAAAATGTTTACCTCAGATTAAATATTTCCTAAGCTATATTAATATTAAGTAAATTGGACTGAACAGGCCAGTTAAACACACGAGGGGACAGAAATAAAAAAAAAATTATCTAAAAACAAAGAATGAAAACCAACTGTTAATTTAATACTTACTTTGAATTAAAAGTAATCAAACACAAAACTGACCAAATATCTAACTCAGAAATAAAAAAAAACCAAACAAACCCCAAATAATATATTTAAGCTCAATGGTTTAGATCCCCCCCACCCCATGAGAAATGACATAAACAAAACTTCCTGTAGCATTTTCATTTGACCGAATTTCCCAGAGGAACTCACCCGAGGGATTAATAAAGTTTTATCTTATCTTATTTTCTCTCCAGTTACCCTCAGCAGTCCAACAGACCCCCAGCACCGGTAAAACATTAACCAGAAATTGTTTATGGAACACGTGTCATTATTTATGTTTGTGGAAATGTGCATTAAAATTAAAATAAAGATGCTGGTGTCTGACGTTACTGACTTCACAATTGTGTGGCTTCTGGTGTGGCCTTCACAATTCAATTCATTTTCAATTCAATTCAATTTTATTTGCACAGCGACAAATCACAACAATATTAAGTGCCTCCAGGCACTTTATATTGTAAGGTAGACCCTACAATATTACATACAGAGAAAAAGCCCAACAATCATATGACCCCCTATGAGCAAGCAGTCTGGAGACAGTGGGAAGGAAAAACTCCCTTTTAACAGGAAGAAACCTCCAGCAGAACCAGGCTCAGGGAGGGGCGGGGCCATCTGCAGAGATCGGCTGAGATGAGAGAAGGAAAACAGGATAAAAGACATGCTGTGAAAGAGAGACAGAGATTAATAACAGGTACGATTCAATGCAGAGAGGTCTATTAACACATAGTGAGTGAGAAAGGTGACTGAAGAAGAAATACGCATTGCATCATGGGAATCCCTCAGCCACATACACCTATTGCACTACACTACAAATGCAAGCATGTCAGTTTTATTCATTTTATGCAAATCTTCGTACAAATTTTAAAGGTAATTCAGGCAAAACTTTGTAAGTATATGAGTGATTGGATGAAGCGGTTTGATGACTTAACACGCTATTTTAGTTTAAAATACTTATAATGTTATGATAAATGCTAGTTTTGTTGTTACTTTTACAATATCATCCATCCTTCAGTTTAAGCAGTGTAATAATTCCTCCGTGATAAAGAAAAATTAGCTTGTTTTCTTTTTGTGTGGGAGCTGGCTCGGTGTTTCACTTTTGCAGCCTTTTAATATGAAAGTAGAAGCAGTCCTGTAAGTACACTTCCTTTTAACATTATTTCACACTTACCCTGTGAAGGGCAACAGTCTGACGTTTACTTAGCCAGGAAAGCTTCAGTTAGTTTCTTTCCGCACATCTTCCTCTTCACTTTCAGCGACTCTGTGGCTTATAGACATGTTGACAAGTGTGGACGTATCAAAACTTTGCTTGATTTTGCTGTTACCACTAGCCGTGTCCCATGATGCTGAAGGTAATACAAAGAAACTATTTTCATTATGCATTATTACTATTTTTTAAATTTATAACCTACTTGCTTTTAATTTAAATTAAACACATTATTATTGGATTTAAAAGATGGTTTAACATTCACAAAATATAGAAACCAAAGTCCTCTCTGACACAGACTGAATTTTGTATTGATACTGTATTTTGCTGTCACTGTTTACAGAGACTGTTGTGAAGACAGTTAGGAGAGAACACGATGTCACTCGGATTTGCAACAAGGAAAGTCAGACTACTATTGTTTTGATTATCTGTAAGATCAACACACAGAGGGACACAGGAGGAGAGTGTCATCTGCTCTATCGACATGGAGAGAACTTTACTCAGGAATGTGACCCCAGGTTCTCAATAATAAAAAAAAATCAGACTGCCTTTCTCAAGCTGACCAGTTTAACACCAGAAGATAGTGGAAACTACACCTGTGAGTGTACAAATACTGAAGGGACATATATTGTCCATATCAGTGTCACTGTAGAAGGTAAATGCATTTTGGTTCCTTTATTTGACACAGTTATTCAGCACTGTGTTAGCATTGCATTGACCTGTTTATGTCGTTTTATTCATGTAATTTGTTCATTTCTTTTCTTCTTATTTTCACTTACAGCAGCTTAAATACACTCACTTATTGATTAAGTACATCTTTGTAGAACCGAGTTGGACCACCTTTGGCTCTCAAACATGTCTTCATTTTTTGTGGCACAGCTCTAACACGGCGCTAAAAACATTCCTCAAAGATTCTCAAGACATATTGAAATTACATCATCACACAGTTGCTGCAGATTTGTCAGCTGCTCTTACTTGATGCAAACCTCCCGTTCCACCACATCCCAAAGTGCTCTACTGGATTGAGATCTGGTGACTGCGCAGGCCGTTTGAGTGCAGCTAAGTTCAAGAAACCAGTTAGACATGATTTGAGCTTCATGACATGGTGTGTTATCCTGTTGGAAGCAGCCATCAGATGATGGGTATTTTTTGAACATAAAGGCATGGATGTGGTCAGCAACAACCTTCAGGCAGGCTGTGGTGTTTAAATGATGCTCAGTGGTTGCTACGGGTCTCAAAGTGTGCAAAGAGAATCCCCCACAGAGCATTACACCACCAGCAGTCTGAACTGTTAAAAATCAATTCATCGGGCAAGGCATTGTGGTTTTAATCTTCTGTTGTCCAGACTTGCAAACTGTAGCCTCAGCTTGTTGTTAGAGGGCAGCAGTGATATCCAATGTGGTCCGCTCTGCCTCAAGGTTTGATGTGTAAAAAGCATTTTTACCCAGAGAATCACATTCACTGGATATTTTCTATTTTTCAGACCATTCTCTGTGAACTCTAGAGATGATTGTGTGGGAAAATCCCAGCAGATCAGCAGTTTGTGAAGCACTCAGACCAGTAACATGTTGCTCTGTTTGAACTTCAGTCTTGACCATGACTGTTCAAATGCATTGATTTGCTGCCATGTGATTGACAAATGAAATGAACACTGAAATATTTTTGTTACACCCTGAACAGGTGTACCTTATAAAGTGGCCAGTGAATGTATATAAGCAGTTGTAACAATTTCAGTTGATAGAAATATTCAGAAAAGACTACAAAAGAAGAAAAGAAGAAGAAGAAAAGAGAAGAGTACAGTGACAATATTTAAAGCTCTGTGGTTATAAAACTGGGATTTCATTACTTCACTCAGAGTTTCAGTAGATGTAAACTGTGTTTGATTTGTGTTTTGATTTTCAGGAAATGAAAGTAAATGATTCTGCTGACAAATACATCTTTTCAATGATTTAGATACAAACGAGGCCCAGACCTCAGAAGAAAAATCTTTTTCCATTTATCTGCCCGGTGTTGTGATCATCCTTATAACTGGAGTTATTGTGGGATTTATCTACTGGAGGAAAAGTAATGGGTGAGACTATTTTTGCTGTAGTAATTCAAAGATGATATCGATATAGAGAAAGTTAAAAGAAAAATCACATTTCAATAAATTTGAATTCGGTGTATGTTTAACATCATGTCAAGAATGAACATTTTTTATCCTTCCAAAAGTAATTATCATTATTAAGAGAGAAGATAATATAAATGTAGATGTTCTTACTTGACTTTTCTCTGTGTGAATGTAAATACATGTTACACTAAAGCTGACATCCTTTCTTATCAAAGTGGCTGCTTAAGGTCAGGAACATCTGGAGCGTCTGTACCTGAAAATCCCAACAGTTTGGTGAGCGATTTATTGCTACAATCTACGGCAGCTAGTTAAAAGTTTGCTATTAAACATAAAAAATGTACATTTATGTTTTAGGACGTTAACTACTTATACAGATAATTACAGATTAGTGTTATAATGCTATTAGTGCCCACTTCAGTGTCCTTTGATTTGCATTTTGATAAGAAGCTGTTACAGAAATGAGCAGAAATATTGAATAACCAATGCAACAGATGAAGAGATTTAAAGATCAATAAAATGTGTGGGGAGACCGGGTTGAACTTGTTTAATACCTGAAATATTTCACTGTTTTAAAGGATGACGATGAGCCAGATCAGCCCTACACAAACCTTCAGCAGCCATCGAATGACTCCTACCAGACTATCATCTCAGTGAACCATCAACATGACAACAAGACACGCTCAGCAAGAAGCACAGGAACTGTCGGAGTGGATAATAAAGCTCTATGAAACATTTTAAAGTATATAAAACTTTAGGTGACATAGTTTCATAATATAATAATATATAATATTGCAGATAAATCTTTTTGTGTGATCACTATTATATGGTTCACCTTTCACACGATATTTGTTTCCCAGTAACGGAGACCATTCAGTCATAATACTCCAACTCAGGCTCTCAGATTTAATACAATACGAACACAATAAACTGTGGCAAACATGACTCTTTGTTTCAGACCAGTTTTGTTTTTTTAACACAGATCTCATCATAATTTTAACACAATGTCCATCCAGATACACAGAGATCAGTCTGGCTCTATGTGCCATGGCTTAAACAATGTTGGTGGTTTACCTTCTACTGTCCTTCCACTTTCATGCACTTCTATTTTAGACATAGTAAAAGTTTGAGTTTGGACACAAGGGGTGAAATAAGGAGGAGTGCAAGTCTTCCTGCTTTCATTATAGTCTACCTCACACTGTCAGCCACAGTTACTTCCTCACCAGTATGACTGCACGGAAACTCTGCTTTCTCCTGCTTCTGCATCTACTTGTGGGTTTTAGCAGTGAAGGTAATTATATATATATATATATATATGTATATATTTTTAAAATACTGTCATATCAGGTGTTTAAGATGAAAGCTTTAGTTAGGTTAGTGAAATAATATATGTGATTCATTTTCACACAACAACAAATATATAGAAACTATAATACAGATTTTGTTTCATTTTAACTGTAACAATTTATAGAGACTCTTGAGAAGACAATTGGAAAGAAACCTGATGCCACTCAAATATGCAGCAAGACAACATTGAATATTACTGTGATGATAGTGTGTGAGATCAGCACAGAGAGGAGCCGAGGAGAACAGTGCCGTCTGCTCTATCGTTACGATGAAGGCTTTATTCATGGGTGTGACTCCAGGTTCACACTGATCAAAGAAAATGAGACTGTGTTTCTCCACCTGGTCAACTTAACATCTGAAGACAGTGGAAACTACACCTGTGAGTGTGTATTTCGTGGTGGGTTGTATGTTCTCCATCTCAGCGTGACTGTGAGAGGTAAAAACATTTTCTATTTACACCCACACCGCACAGATTCAAAGTGGATGTTTGGACCTGTGTTAACACTGCTTTCCTGTCACACATGTTTTGAGGTGTTCATTCTCCCCTGCAGCAGCTTTATGAAAGGTTTCAGTCAGGAGATGAGCATCTGGAATGTTTTTAAGCTGTTCTTCTGGCTAATTTTTTTTTAAAATTTTCATTGTAAAAGTGTGCTCCAGTCACAACTTTGGTGTTATTTCATCAGTGAAATGTTTGAGTGATGTAATTGTAACTCTAATGTAATGAAAAGAGAAACATGTTTTCCACTTTTTATATAACATGTTTTCAAAGGATGATTTTTTGTGTGGCAACATTCAACAGAGGATGGACATTTTTCTGGCATGAAGTTCATGGCTACAGTTACCATCATTTCTGCTGCTGCTTCACTCATCAGTGTGGCTGTGATAACCTGCGGTTACAGCCTGAGGAGAAATCCTCACAGGTGAAAACTCTTACTGACTCATTTAAACTTGTGAAATGACACTTTGCAATCACTTCACAAGCATATTACTGCATACAGCAGCCACTGTGGTGTCCAAAGTATCTGATTGTTTCTTTTAAAACCACACATTTGTTGTAGACATAGCTTGCCTTGTTTGTGAGGTATTTTGTGTCCACCCCATGACCTCTGATATTTTTATCCTAACAGAGAAAACGGATCAGGACTATCTAACTTGACAGGATCTGAAACTCACCAGCTGTTTGTGAGCTTTCCTTCTGTTTTACACTTCTCAAATTGTGCCAAGGCTGCAGTGCATTATGTCTGCTTTTTAAGCTACACTTTAATTCACTGTAAATGACAGTGTAAATTGTTGTTTAGGACAAAGAGGACCGCTACATGAGCCTTCATCGGCAAAACATTGATGTCTACCAAACTATCTCCTCCGGTCGCCTTCATCATGATGCTGAGGCCACTCCATGTCACAGTCATGTACAATAATAATCAGAGATGGAGGGATTTTTTACCCTGACTACATAATTTATAAAACTATGATGCTAGACTTACTATTTATAAAAGACACTGACATTTTAACTTGCCAGCATCTTGTGTACTGTACTGTTAGTTTGTTTGCTTTGCACTGAAAAAAGAGAAAAATATTAACATCCAAAAAAACTTGTAATTATGTTGTGAATGAATTGCCTTAATTCATGGCTTTTAACTCTTTCATTTCTGGTTTTTATCTGATTTTAATGTGGAAAATCCTACCACTTGGCTCTGTGGCCTCTGCGACCATTACGGTTTTTATACTGGTCCACTTGATAGTCATATTTTATTAGAATTTGATTAGGATTTTACTTTATTTTGAGCCATTAGAATGAAGTATGTCTATTTTGCTGTTGCCATGTTTGAAGTGGCCGCCTGTGAGGTTTGGGGCAGGGATGTGGATATGACGTGAAATTAATTTTAGGCCACAGAACTATTAACAAATAATTATCCAACAACGGGACATCACCAAAAGAGTACATTTGTACCCTTTGAACATTTACATGTTCTCCCTGTGTTTGTGTGGATTGTCTGCAGCTACTCTGGCTTCCTTGCACAGTCAAAAGATATTTACTTAGTGGGGTTAGGTTAATTTGTGATTCTATGGATGGATAGTATGAATATCCATCTGCCATCCTCATCTTCTGGGAGAAATCCGAACTTTATTAATTCTTTGCTGTGACTATTTTTATGTGGAGTGGAATTTAAACTGCCATAGAATATGCTTGTGGCGGATTTGACATGAGAAAAGGGTATTGTCAAAGTGTTCTTTGGCATGCATCAAGACAGTTTCTCAGATACAGAAGTGACTTTAGCAGAGCCAGTTAAAGCCTACTGTGCTTGAGTGGGCAGCTCAAGTTTCCACATGGGAGCTTTAGTGAGACGAAGACAGGAAGTTAAAGCTGCTGACTAATAATCTGCAGGTTCCTGATTTGAGTCACTGTTAGGAGGATGGTGTCTCTGAGATCTCTGCTTTTGTGCATGGATAAATAAACAGGGAAATAAATGAATAGAAAAAAGCATCTGAGCAGATGTGCACCGATGGTGTGCATCCTGCTCGGCGTGTCAGCTGGTAAACCAGCCCACCGTTCTTAAAGTGCCTTTGCCCCCCTTACCATTTATGGAGGTCCCATTTTAGCACATTGGCATGGACCTATTCGGGCCATTTCACCAGAGGGTACATGGATATTGCTTTGTATTCGTTCTGGTGGATTATACAACACAATAACATGATGCAGTGCTGCTGTGCACCATTTCTGCAAAGAGTGTGGTGCAAGCAAGGAAGATAAGATGAGATAACTCTTGCACAGTCATACCTAGTACAATAATACAACAAATTTGGAAACTGTCCCACGATAACACAATCATTTAGATAAAATATTGGAGATTGTTTACATGTAACTGCACAAATAGAATTTAGAAATGTTAATTATTGACGAGAGTGAACAACCACTTATAATGTAATCTACAGCTGTGGCCAAACAGCTAGATAGAGAATGAGAAGTGTTGTGTTTTTTTCACAAAGTTTGCTGTTTCAGTGAGAGTCATATATCATATCATTTCAAACAGGGGCGATCCAGTAATGTTGCACAAATGAGTAAGACTAACTATAGACTTTAGCCAAAGTTATTAAGTTAGCTAAAGAGTTGGGATTGTGTGTAAGACATAAATAAGACTAAAATACAATATTTTGGACATTCTTTTCCAACATTTCCTTACTGTAGGGGTCTCTGCAAGCATACGGGGCTCTGAGAGGGTACAAGAAGACAACTGTGGAATTCTACTGGAAACCGTCGATCATATGTGTCAAAGCTAAATCCAGGGCCAACTGAGCTAAATTTGTGTTTTTAGCTAACAGCTACAACAAGCATAAAAGTTACTCTTGGGCTATTATTTGTTAACATGATGCTTGTTCTTATACAGGTAATACATTTATTACCAACCTGAAAGTTTACCCGCCGGCCATTTGACATGATGAATGACCTCTGAATACTTAATCTGTGCCCCGCTCCAGCTCAAGATGCTGCAGGTCCGCTCAGTAAAACTCTGGGTCCGCAGGTTCAACCAGTGTTGCCAGCTTTGCAACTTTGTTGCTATATTTAGTGAGTTTTCAGACGCCCTTAGCGACTTTTTTCTAAAAAGCGACTAGCGACAAGTCTTATATTACAAATCACTCTCAACAACCAGCGGGTGCTGCCGTGGGGCACCTCGCCCGTGCCAAAATGCTCACAGGCGGCAGGTAGTCCTCATGGAGCAGTCGCCCCTAGCTAATGTCAGAGCAGGAGATATTCACCCTTACGCCTACAAACTGCAAATGAATCGCACATGTGCGAATCCACTGACCCCCCCCCGCCTCCTACTTTGACGCAGTGTGGGAGCAGCGGTACATTTTTCTTTGTCTCAAATAAATCAGTGCACTAAAATTAATCAACTAAAACTTGAAAATCGGATGTCCTTGCAGAGCCTTAACTCAATCTTGTACATCCGATTTTGACTGAAGCTGTCTGGTGAGGCGGTCCCAAGCCCAGATAAAGGAGGAGGGTTGGAATTGTGACATTAAAAAACAATAATTGCTAAAACGAAAAGTTATTTGTAGTTCTAAATATATTCTAAATGCTTTTAGGGCGTTTTTTTTACTCACTTTACGTCTCTTCCACAGTGTTATTTCTCTCTCCTACAGCATCTGTTACAACTACATAGGCATGAATAATTATGCAAATTAGGCGATGACGTCACCTAGCGACTTCTAGCGACTTTTAGGACAGCCGATAGCGATTTTCCTTACTGAGGAGTTGGCAACACTGGGTACAACGTAGCTCTATTAATTGGCGCTCGATTACTCTGCGGCTTTCTCGAAGGACCCAGATGTATGACCCCCACGCCGTTGGCACGGCGGGCAGCCTTAACCCAATTTCCCTCGGGATGAATAAAGTATGATCAATCAATCAATCAATCAATCAAAAACTGAATTTAAGAACTGAAATTGAATTATAGAACTGACATTGAATAGTGAGAAGTGATACTGAAAGTATTCATGACCTAAATTTAAAGAAGGATGGAATACAATTTCAAATTACATTAATTCATTTCCAAAATATAAAATTCAATTTCAATTTAGTAACGATTATTCAAGTTGCGCAATTCAGATTCAATCTGAGCAATTCAAATTCAAATTTAACTTATTCAAATTCAGTTTCTGATGGCACAAAGTTCTGCCCATAGATGTCGCTCACATATGCAGCAAGCAACACTGAATATTACAATCTGTGAGCTCAGCACACACGGGGGGCAGAGGAGAAGAGTGTGTCGGCTGCTGTATCATTATGATTCATGGGTGGGACTCCAGGTTCCCACTGATGAAGAATATCAGACTGTGTTTATCTACCTAAACAATTTAACAACAGATAACAGTGGGAACTACACCCGTGAAATTTACATTCTCCACTTCAGTGTCATAGTGGTGAACAGGATAAAATGTCTTTTTTTCTATTATTGACGTTTGTGTTTCTCTTACATGGTTTATTTGTGCGTTCAGTTAAGAATGACGAGGCGACTGAAAAGTTCTTCCCAACTAGCATTTCAGATTGTGCTTCAGTTAACTTTCTCATTTGTCTCCTCCTGACCAGGCTGACATAAAACCTCTCTTTGATCCTCAGCACTTTTGAGAAACACCAGGCCTTTACATCACTGTTTCAATACAAGATTCTGGTGAAGGAAGATGCACGCATTCATCAATAGAGATATCGGATAGCAAAGTGGTTGGTGCCAGGAGAAACGAAACCGATGCTACACTGCATCAGAGTGGCAGGACTGACTCT
Source organism: Oreochromis niloticus (assembly GCF_001858045.2). Lineage (NCBI taxonomy): Eukaryota > Metazoa > Chordata > Actinopteri > Cichliformes > Cichlidae > Oreochromis > Oreochromis niloticus. The sequence continues at coordinate 13,786,258 of NC_031986.2, forward strand.
TAACCCTAAGAAGTATTCCATAGCCCAGAGAGAAGTGGATAGTAATGGGCCTAACTTTCTTCTTCTGAAAACTTTATTTGAGCAAAGCCACTTGCATAAAGTGCTGTGTTTTTGAAAGTTTATGAAAGCAAATATTTTACCATCATCAAGCTCTTAATTTTAAACATGAGTTTGTGTTTCTAAACAAAACACTAAACAGTTAAAAACTGAAACATCCAAACATATGAGAATTTGAGATGTATGTCAGGGGCTGGGTCTGTGACACAGCATTTTGAGTTCATTTTGTATTTTGTATTTCTTATATTATATTGAGAATGTGTTAAGTTCTGGTGTTGGTATTGTCAGTTGGGATTGTGTTGAGTTTTATTCTAGTTTAGGTTTTCATCTATGTCCCCTTATGCGTGTCTGTTCTCGTCTTCTGTTGTCATGTCTACTTCTCTCCATGTTTTATTTTGAAAGCCTTGTTTCTATGTTCATTGTGCTTAGTGTTACTTTTCCCTGTAGTGTCATGATGCTGATTTGTGTCAGCTGTTTCCCCATGTGTTTCCACTTTCCCTGATCATCTCCTGTGTGTATTTAGTCTGTGTGTTTTCATTCAGTCTTTGTCAGGTCGTCTGTGTTACCTCTGTCACGTCAAGACTCGTGTATTTCATGATTTTGCGCAGGTCATGTTCATGTCTCTTGCTCTAGTTTTTGCACGTTCCTGGGCAGCAACATGTTCATGTCTGTTTTTCATAGTTACCACAGTCCTGTCACTGTTTTCATAGTTATTTAGTTTTCACAGTTTAGCTTTCAGTTTAGTTGTCACTCCTGTTTCACCTTTGCTTGTGGACTCACACAAAATATCAGTTGCCCTGGCAGCCATGGAGGCGGTCCTCGAGATGAAACCGCAGCTGCTTCTGGAGAAAAAGCCCAAGCTCTGTATCACTTCCACCTCTTCTTAAAGTCAATAAAGAGTTCTTTTTACTGATGGCATGAAGTTGGCTTTAATGTGAGATGTAAAATCTTGGTGTTGATATTGTTACAGCTTCACCTTGATCACAAACTACGCCACCGTCGAACTAAAACACAACATAAAATTCAATGAAATAGTAAGAAGCGTGAAATAATAATAATGGATTGCATTTATATAGCGCTTTTCTAGAAACTCAAAGCGTTTTACAATTCCACTATTCATTCAAACACTGGTGGAGGCAAGCTACAGTTGTAGCCACAGCTGCCCTGGGGCAGACTGACAGAAGCAAGGCTGCCATATCACGCCATCGGCCCCTCTGGCCAAAACCAGTAGGCGGTAGGGTGAAGTGTCTTGCCCAAGGACACAACGACCAGGACAGACAGAGCTGGGGATCGAACCGGCAACTGTAAATATCAACACTTCACCGAGCTCTTTTGATTCCTCAGAGGCATGCGAAGGGAGACAAAACACTGCTCAGTAGACCATTTAACACTTTATTACTTCTAGAAGGGAGATGCGTCCTACATGACACGTAGCCATGGATCTCAAAATGGTGGTGTGCCCCTAACAGTTTTATTACAGAAGCTCTCTCATTCTAGTCTAAACAACAGTGTCTCAGTAACTTTCCACTAGAGATGGTCCCCTCTTATCTACATTTTCCCAGGCAAGCGTGAGCGAGAGTCTACAGCTTTCTACTTCCCAAGGAAACATGGTCTAATGCTTTTATTTTACAGGGCTGTGTCTGCTTAATACTACACTATATAACTTTATAACACTTATTATTAATAAAAAGCATAGCATTATTGAGGCACTGCAAATTATTTAATCCCAACACAACCTTCCGGTTACAAGATGAGCTTCCAACCACCTGTACCACGGTCGCCCATGTAGAATAGAATAGAGACATAAAATGATCTGTATAACACACAGGACATACCTCACTGGCTGACCCATGCTTTGATGCACAAATGAGCACCTTACAGATACTTTTAAGACCATTTGAACTTCCACTGACTTAAATTGGCCTCTGCTGCTTCAACTTGCCATGCTCACACATCAGCATGGGTGTGCATCTTCCCCAATGGATCAGTGGAACCAACATGCAGTACAACAGTTCCTACATGAGATTTTCCGCAATAAATGACCTAATGACATATAAAATATGCATAGTGCAATACAAAATACATTAACTAAAAGTGTGGCAGTAAAACTCTGGGTCATTCAGGTCGGCTCACTGAGGCTCTCCACCAGCCTGGAGTCGCCATTGCCCCACCACAAGCAAGCCACTCACGCTCGCCGCCTTGGTCGGACGGCCTGACTCATTTCTGGTGAGGATGTGGTTGTATGATGATGAGCCCACTGCCATGTCATCTTCAGCTCCGGCTGCATTAGCTTTCCTTGCTCCCTGTTCCAGGATTAAACGACATTCTCACCATCGCCGTTCAAAACCCGAGCCTGGGGAGGCTCCATAGCTAACGCCATCTGTGGTGTTTTTTCACACGAATTTTCCAGTCGTGAGTAAAATTGAATCTTCTTCAGGTGTTTCCTCCAGACCCTTAGCCGCAGTGTTAGAATCAAAGGAGAGTGATTCAGGGAATAATCATTGGGAGTAATGATTTGACCACTGGCTCACAATCTGCAGATGTGTGCCCAGGAGCCAAACCATGAATGTTTAAATCATGTTTTTGGAGACAATCTTGGAATTAATGTTTCTTGTGTGGCCGAACCGGCTCCTTTGGAGTTTGGAAAATTGTCACAGTTTGGGACTGAAAACACTAGGATTAGCTTTTCTGTGAATGAGGAGACTGGACCCTCTGCTTTAGAGCCAGCTAAAAGCTGGGAACTCTGGAGAGCCCCCACAGCCACCTGGGTTTTCCACACCAGCTGGAGCCGCAGCCCACCCTGTCCTGTCATGCTATCACATACACAACTGCCTCCAGCTGCTATGCCGCCATCAGCTCAACCACCTGCACCTGCTATCCAACCACCTGCACATACCACGTCCGACCCTGCTTCACCTCAGCCAGTTTTCTGCACCTGTTTCACAGGTAGCCAAAAGATGTAAGTTACTGAGGGGTACAAGTATTTTTTTTCTATAAGTAGTTCTAGATTATAACCACAGCCACAGTTACTTCCTGATCAGTATGGTTATACAGAAACTCTGCTGTGCTGCTTCTGAATCTAATTCTGTTTTAGCTGTAAAGATAATATCTATATATAAAATTCTGAATTTGTAAATGTCAACAAACATGGCAGTTATATGTGTGACACCCTCACTGAGATGAAAATGAATAAATGAGTATGTTTAGTTGTTGTATGTGATTCTGTTCAGTGTTTTACTTTTAGAGAGTTTTAATATGAAAGCAGAAGCAGGCATGTGTATGCACTTCCTTTATAGAAGCATTCTCACAAAGATGTACTTCTGTAAAAGTTCTTTCTTTGAGGTTTATTAACAACTCTCAGTACATCATTGTCTGTACTGTCAGTAGCAGTTACACTGTAACTTGGACACCTGGTCAAACATGGATGCATTGAAACTGGTATTCATTCAGCTTTTACCACTAACTGCATACTCACAAGATTTGGGAGGAGGTAATGTAAAGATGTTTAATAATCTAACATCTATTTTTTAATGATCCGCATCTGGTCTAACTCACTCAGACTGTTTGTACTATTGTTACTAATTTCAGAGACTGTGGTGAAAACAATTGGGAAACAACCAGATGTCACTCAAATATGCACCAATGAAACACAGAACATCATCACGCTGATAGTTTGTAAGATCAGAACTCAGAGAAGTGGAGGAGAAAATTGTATTCTGCTCTATGAATATGCACGAGGCTTTGAACAGAAATGTGACTCCAGGTTTACGCTGATGAAAGAAAATCAGACTGTGTTTCTCCACCTGATCAATTTAACATCAGAGGACAGTGGGAGCTACACCTGTCAGTGTTCAGCTCCTGAAAGAACAAATATTCTCCATCTTAATGTCACTGTGGACGGTAAACACACTTTCTTTCTTCTTCCCACTCTATTAAAATTAAATTGAATTGTTTAAATTGGAATATTTCTAATGATTGAAAGAACAACATAATGTCCTTAGTTATACAAGCGATTACACATGATTTCACTTTTTTAATATAATTGACCTCATTGAGGGTTTAATGTCAACAGAAACTGTAAACTGTGTTTTGAATAAATAAATAAATAAATAAATAAATGAATTTTATTTATATAGCACCTTTCAAGACAGAATCACAAAGTGCTACACATAAAATTACAAGTCATAAAAAGATTTAAAAAGACTAAATAAAACAGGCAGAAAATTAACCAAAAGCAGTTTTAAAAAGGTGAGTTTTGAGTTGTTTTTTAAAAACAGCTACTGAGTCCACAGTTCTTAATGCTTGGGGGAGAGAGTTCCACAGTCTCGGGGCCACAGTGGCAAAAGCTCTATCACCCTTAGTCCTCCTCTTAGTATTTTTTATAGCAAGTAAGCCCAGATCAGATGACCTCAAAGACCTGCTAGGGACATAAGGCTGTAGCAGATCAAAGATGTAGGCAGGTGCCAGTCCGTGCACAGCTCTGTAGGTCAAAACCAGGATCTTCAAATCGACTCTAAATTTAACAGGAAGCCAGTGTAACTGAGATAACAACGGTGTCACATGTGAGTACTTGGAGGATTTTGTCAAAAGCCTAGCTGCAGCGTTTTGCACAACCTGCAGACGATCCAGAGAACCTTTGCTAAGACACATAAACAGCGAATTACAATAATCCAAGCGTGACGAGATAAATGCATGTATAGCAATCTCCAGTTCAGATCGAGATAAAATCGGGCTTAGCCTAGCCACATTTCTTAAATGATAAAAACAAGACCAAACCAGAGATTTCACATGCCCATCCAATGTGAAACTGGAGTCAAAGGTGACAAACTGCAACCGGCAGCGGCAGAGCCAAACACAGGCGCCATCATACCGGAAGTGTGATGGCGCCTGAATATCTGAATAACTCAGATATGATAATGTAGTGCATGATGTGTGTTGGAATTGCAGAACTAATATGAGATTTAATTATTTTCAGTGTTTATTCATATTTGATTAAAATTGAAGTTATAATTGTTTTTTTTAATGTTTTAGATACCAGACGTTCAAAGGAAATGTCTTTTTTAGTTTATCTGGTTGTTGCAGTTGTTGTAATCATTACTGGTGTTATTCTGGGATTTATCTACAAGATGAAAAGTCACAGGTGAGAAATTGTTTTTACTGTAATTATTGTAACTTTTTATTTTAGTGTCACTGTGTTTATAGCAACAAAAGTAATGCTAACATCATTTGTTATCCAAAGTTGCTGTTCAAGGTCAGAAACATCTGGACTATCTGTGAGTGAGACTCACGGCTCTTTGGTGAGTAACTCATCTGTAAAGACAAAGCAGCAGGTTTAAAGCTGCCACACTTTGCATTAATTATTTTTTAATATGTATTTACCTCACTTAAAATGGCGCATCTTGGAACATATGAAGCAATCTTGAGGCTCAGTGAAGTCAGAGAGTTGATTTGTTTCAGTGAACACGACACCTTAGACCACCACTGAAAGCTGAGTTTTTAAAAGGGATTTTATTCAGCAGGAACATGTTCTCAGCATAATTAAGTCAGACTTAATATAATTATGCTGTATGAGTTTTCATTTTTTCTTCTTACAGGATGAAGATGTCCAAGATGATTCTTACACAAACCTTCAGCATCCAACAAATGATGTCTACCAAACTATCACCTCAGATCACCCTCAGCATGACATCACTACAAATTAAGAATATTAAGTGTCTGTTGTTGTGATTATTCAGCCAGAAGAACAGAAGCTGTCAGCCTTGATAATCAAACTCTTTTATTTCTGACAATATTTAAACATTTTGAAACATGTAAAACTGCAGGTGACACATGAGCAGTATTGCTCTGATACAAATCTTTTTGGCTTGAATTGTGATATGACTCAACTTTCACACTGGACACATGTTTTACAATAATTGAGGTCATTCAGCCGTAACACTCCGTGAAACAGATGTGTCCACACATGCTCTGCAAAACACTGTTAAAACACTACAAATACAATAAACTGTTCCAAATATGAATCCTTGTGTGGGATCAGTTTTATGGTTTTAGGACCATCCCTTCATTTTAAATGATGTACAGTCACTTCCAGATCATTTCAAGGTTTTCAAAGTCAGACTTCAGACGTGATTCTCTCCATCACTGCAACAAAGTGATGAGTCTGGTTGTTTTCATGTGTCTTGTGGTGCCTTGTTTTAACTTTCTTTTATCATGTTTTAGTCTTGTGGTGCGCCTCTGCCTGACCGTACTTTGTTGGCTTCCAGATTGGGTGCGCGTGATGGTGCTCATACATATGTATGTACGTTCAGTTAAGGATGAAGGGGTGACTGAAAGGTTCCTCCCAACTAGCATTTCAAATTTCTATGCTACTGAGCAGGCCGACATAAAATCTCTCTTCGATCCTCAGCTCTTTTGAGAAACTCCAGAGTGACACACGAGTGAAGGAAGATTGACCCATTCATCAAAAGAGATATTGGATAGCAGAGCGGTTGGCGCCAGTGCTAGAAAAAGAAATAAAACTGATGCTACACTGAAGAGCGGCGGGACTGACTGTTAACCCTAAGAAGTGTTCCATAGCCCAGAGAGAAGTGGAGTACTTTGGCTTTGTCATCAGCTTTGGGAAGATAAAGCCTTAAGATGGAAAGATTGAGGCAATCCAAACCTTCCCAACTACAAAAAGGAAGCTGAGAGGCTTTGTTGATCTGGTAGACAGGTACAGGAAATTCATACCAACTTTTACAGAGCGATCAGCTGTGCTGAAAGACCTGACAAAGGGCTCAGCCGCTAACACAGTGCACTGGATGGAAGAATGTGATCGAGCTTTCAGAGACCTCAGGGAAGCAGTATGTACTCATCCATTTCTACACAGCCCAGTCTTCAGTAAGCCATTCATCTTGCAAACAGATGCTTCAGGAGTAGGCCTCGGTGTCATTCAACAAGAGGTGGATGGTGAAAGAAGACCTGATGTGTTTCTAAGTTGGAAACTACTTGACAGGGAGATGAGATATTCGATAGTGGAAAAAGAACATCATTTCATTCTATAGACCGACCATTGTGCCCTCCAGTGGTTGAAATCCATGAGAGATGCCAGTGCCCTGATCGGGGGGTGGTACCTGTCTCTGCAGCTGTATGAGGCCAGGGAAGTCAAATGTGGTTGCTGTATGTTTATCCAGGATAACAGAGGACTGAGATACTGTGCTCTTAAGAGATGGGGGAGGAAATTTAAGGAAGGGGGAAAATGTTTCCCCGGGGGTCTGGATACCATTTAGAGGTTTCAGGAGAGGTGATGGTTTAAGGGAGTGTGGTGAAGTTCTGTAATTGGGTTGCTGGTGTTTTCATAATGGTGCTGAGGTGCAAGGCCAATATATATAATATTTAATTATCATGAGAGAATGTATGTATTAAAGTGTGTGGTACCTTTAAAAATAAATTATTAATATTAAACATAATCCAGATGTGATAAAAGTGCAGTTTTCAAACTACTCTATAAGACACTTGCTGAAAAAAATTGTTGCTTAGCTCACATCAAAGATTTTTGGCTGGCAGTTGGGGAAAGCCCCAGGGCCCAGAAGATAGGAGTCAAAATCACTATCAAATATGCCCCTCCTTATACATACAGATGCTATCTACATTTACTGCTTCAAGGTACCTAGATAGGAACAAAAGGTTCTGTATATTAGAGGAATAGAACATGGAATGAATAAGAAAAAGCCCCCTATAACCCATTAGATTATACATCATGTAAGTGTTAAAGTGATGTTTTCCACCAGCTTAAAACTTTCAATACTAATTGAAATTTCCTGCCCTAGGCAGACATTAACCAGTAGCAGTTGGAAGACTGCCCACAAGGAAAACCTATAGCCAAATAACCAATAAAAACATAACAATCTTTTTGTATGAGTGCCCTTTCTTTTGATATAAATATTAAAAGGGTTAAACATAGAGTTAAAATCCTAACACTATGTTTAGTGGGAGATCCTGTCAATTACTCCAACATGCCACAATTTAATGTAACTGCTATTATTTCTTAAAGCCAAGAAGGTCCCCAAGCCCTGAATGCAGTTAAATAATTAGAAAAAACAAACAACTTCTTATAGTCACAGAGTCGGCTGCAGTCTGTCCTCAACTGAAAGTTTAAGTACTGGTAAATAAATGAGCCTAAATTTCTACATGCTTCTGAAAACTTTGCTTGAACAAAGTCTTTTGCATGAAGTGCTGTGTTTTTGAAAGTTATAAAAACTAACATTTCACCATCGTCAGCTCTTAATTCCAAACATGAGTCTGTTTCTAAACAAACACTAAACAGTTAAAAACAGTGAAAAACTGTGAAACTCTTTCCATCCGGGATATGTTTTTCTTCATGTGTTTACTCACTATTTCACCTTTAAAGCATCCAAAAATATGAGAATTTGAGGTGTAGGTAGCCACAAGGCGTAAGTTACTGAGGGGTGCAAGTCTTTCTTTCTATAAGTAGTTCTACATGATACTCACAGACACAGTTACTTCCTGGTCAGTATGGTTATACAGAAACTCTCCTGTGCTGCTTCTGAATCTACTTCTGTTTAAGCTGTGGAGATAATATCTATATATAAAATTCTGAATTTGTAAATGTCAGCAAACATGGTAGTTCAATGTGTGACACGCCCACTGAGATGAACAAATGAGTATGTTTAGTTTTCGTGTGTGATTCTGCTCAGTGTTTTACTTTTAGATTGTTTTAATATGAAAGCAGAAACAGGCATGTGTGGGCACTTCCGTTATAAAAGTGTTCTGACAATGACATAACACTGTAGGAGGTCTCTATTTAAGAGTTTATTACCAACTCTCAGTACAACATCGTCTGTACTGTCAGCAGCAGTTACACTGTTACTTTGACACCTGGACAAATATGGATGCACTGAAGCTGTACTTAATTCTTCTTATACCACTAACTGCATGTTCACAAGATTTGGGAGGAGGTAATGTAAAAACTGTTTCATAAAGTAACAATTATATTTTTAATGATACTCCAGCCTCTGGTTTAACTCACTCAGACTGTGTGTATTATTGTTACTGATTTCAGAAACTGTTGTGAAAACAATTGGGAAACAACCAGATGTCACTCAAATATGCACCAATGAAACACAGAACATGATCACACTGATAGTTTGTACGATCAGAACTCAGAGAAGTGGAGGAGGATATTGTAGTCTGCTGTATGAACATGCACGGGGCTTTGAACAGAAATGTGACTCCAGGTTCACACTGATGAAAGAAAATCAGACTGTGTTTCTCCACCTGATCAATTTAACATCAGAGGACAGTGGGAGCTACACCTGTCAGTGTACAACTCCTGGAAGAACAAATATTTTCCATCTTAATGTCACTGTGGAAGGTAAACAACAACTTTTTTTTCTTTTTTAAACCATAAATTATTTAGCAATATAAAATCTGTACTGATTTTACAAGGTGACCTTCAGGATTTGTTAACTTTACAAGCCAATAGTCATACATCACACTACTTCCATTTTTCCAACAATTGCTTTTCTCCTCATGAAGAACTAAGCAGCAGGTCTGGAACAGAAACAGTTCCTCTTACATGGATTTGTGTAACTGTGTTCATCATTGTGAACTTAGTTATCTTTGGATTTATTCACGGACAACTGCGCCACAGGTGAGAAACCACTGTCAGAGCTGTGTTTTATATGGTTCATAATTTACCCTTTAACACGCTTCATAACTTTAAAACATGTGATTCTCTTTGCTCTTTTCATTTTGGTTAATCCACTTTAGCTTAAGTTAATTTTGATGTAACGTCTTGCTCTACTGTTCTCATGTTTAAGTGAATTAAAGTCAATTAGTTGCCTGATAATAATTTATCAGACATATTGATCATGAAAAAGTCATACTAACATCATTTGTTATCCAAAGTTGCTGTTCAAGGTCAGAAACAGCTGGACTATCAGTGAATGAGACTCACGGCTCTTTGGTGAGTAACTTACTTGTAAAGACAAAGCAGCAGATTTAAAATTTTGTTTTATATCCAGTTCTATTTCAAAATGTTGGCTGAGGTTTTTTTTGTGAAGTTACTTTGATCCAACATACCTTGGGTCACCTTGAGTTTTTTTTTTTTTAAGTGTTTTTATCCAGCAGTGATGTTTTTCAGCCTTTTAATTTTATTTTACAGGATGAAAATGTCCAAATAAAATAAAAAGGGATTTTATTCAGCAGTAACATGTTTATAACATAATTAAGTCAGACTTAATATAATTATGCTGTATGAGTTTTAATTTTGTCTTCTTACAGGATGAAGATGTCCAAGATGATTCTTACACAAACCTTCAGCATCCAACAAATGATGTCTACCAAACTATCACCTCAGATCACCCTCAGCATGACATCACTACAAATTAAGAATATTAAGTGTCTGTTGTTGTGATTATTCAGCCAGAAGAACAGAAGCTGTCAGAAGCTGACAACGTTTAAACATTTTGAAACATGTAAAACTGCACATGTACACATGAGTAATATTGGTCTGATATAAATATTTTTGGATTATCATTATGACAAGACACCTCATTTACTCTGGACACATGTTTTATAATAACTGAGGTCATTCAGTCTTAACACTCCAACTCTGTGAAACAGGTTCACAGATGCGTCCTTTTGCAAATACAAACTAACTGTGTCAATATGAATCCTTGTGTTTTTGAAAGTTTATGAAAACTAACATTTCACCATCGTCCGCTCTTAATTCCAGACATGAGTTTGTTTCTAAACTAAAACTAAACAGTTAAAAACAGAGAAAAACTCTTCCTGGGTTTTTCTTCTGTATTCATGTGTTTACTCACTGTTTTAACATTTAAGGCATCCAAACATTTGAGAATTTGAGGTGTAAATTACTGAGGGGTGCAGGTCTTTTTTTCTACAAGTAGTTCTACATGATACTCACAGACACAGTTACTTCCTGATCAGTATGGTCATACAGAAACTCTGCTGTGCTGCTTCTGAATCTACTTCTGTTTAAGCTGTGAAGATAATATCTATATATTAAATTCTGAGTGTGTAAGTTTCAACAAACATGGCAGTTAAATGTGTGACACGCCCACTGAGATGAACAAATGAGTATGTTTAGTTTTTCTGTGTGATTCTGCTCAGTGTTTTACTTTTAAAGGGCCTTTAACTTAAAGCAGAAGTGATCATCCATATACTTCCTTTGCAGAAGCATCCTACCAGCATGAAACGCTGTGAGAGATAAAAGAGTTTTCTGTAACTCCTTGAGTTTGCTTAGTGATTTACTTTGAGAGAGTTTTAATATGAGAGCAGAAGCGGCCACGTGTTTATAGAAGCATTCTGACAAAGATGGACCTCTGTAAAGTTCTTTCTTTGAGGTTTATTAACAACTCTCAGTACAACATCGTCTGTACTGTCAGCAGCAGTTACTGTGACTTGGACACCTGGACAAATATTGATGCACTGAAGCTGTACTGTATTCTGCTTCTACCACTAACTGCATGCTCACAAGATTTAGGAGGAGGTAATGTAAAAACTGTTTTCATAATGTAACATTTATTTTTTAATGATACTCCAGCCTCTGGTTTTAATCTTTCAGACTGTTTGTATTATTGTTACTGATTTCAGAAACTATTGTGAAAACAATTGGGGAACAACCAGATTTCACTCAAATATGAAAGACAGAACATACTCACGCTGAGAGTTTGTAAGATCAGAACTCAGAGAAGTGAAGGAGGAAATTGTTTTCTGTCGTATGAATATGGACGGGGCTTTGTTCATTAATGTGACTCCAGGTTTATGCTGATGAAAGAAAATCAGACTGTGTTTCTCCACCTGATCAATTTAACATCAGAGGACAGTGGGAGCTACAGCTGTCAGTGTACAACTCTTGATGGAACAAAAATTCTGCATCTTAATGTCACTGTGGAATGTCACTTCTTCCCGCTCTATAAAAATGACATTGAATTGTTTACATGGTTGATTTATTGTCTTGCTTTTTCCTCGTTCATCAGTTTAAATAATAAATAACATGATGTCCAGGCTTATGTCAGTAGAAACTGTAAGCTGTGCTTTGAATACCTCAGATATGATAACGTAGTGTGTGATGTGTGTTGGAATTGCAGAACATGTTAGTAATATAATAAAATTATTATCACAATGTTTCTTTACATATTATTCAAATTCAAGTTTATTATTCTGATTTTTTAAAGTTTTAGATGCCAGAAGTTCAACAGAAATGTCTGTTTTGTGGCTCATTGAAGTCAGAGAGTTGATTTGATTCAGTGAACATGACAGCTCAGAGCACTTACTTACAGCTGATGCTAGGACACGTTTTCAGCATAATTAAGTCACACTTAATATAATTATGCTCTATGATTTTTTACGTTTATCTTCTTACTGGATGAAGATGTGCAAGATGACCCTGATGACCCTTACATGATCCTTCAGCATCCAACAAATGATCTCTACCAAACTATCACCTCAGATCACCCTCAGCATGACATCACTACAAATGAAACACATTAAGTGTCTGTTGTGATTATTCAGCCAGAAGAACAGAGGCTGTCAGCCTTGATAATCACATGTTTTATAATAACTGAGACCATTCAGTCTTAACACTCTAACCCTGAAACAGGTTCACAGATGTGTCCTTACATGCTCTGCAAAACACTGTTAAAACAGTACAAATAGAATAAACTGTGCCAATATGAATCCTTGTGTGGGATCAGTTTTATGATTTTATTAAAGTCACTTCCAGAATATTTTAAGCTTTTCAAGGCCAGACTTCAGACATGATTCTCACCATCACTGCAACAGAGCGATGAGTCTGGCTGTGCTTCCCATTGCACTTAAAATGTTGGTTAATAATGAATAATTAGAAGAAAAACGACAGTGCTGTGCAGTCACTTACACAGTATCAGTGCCGGATGTAGCTCCAATGACATCATCTACTGGTTTCTGAAGTCCTTTGTTGAAGCTAGAGATGAAGGTTTGTCTTCATCAATCACATTGATCGTATTTGATGGGGTGCTGTTGGTGTCTGACTGTGAAACTGCACACAGTCATTGGCTGATTCAATGAACTCACCAGGGAAATGTTTCCAGAGGTCAAGACAGAAAGAGTTTGCCTTAGACTTCAAGAAGGCTGGAAGTGTTTTTGTAGCCACAGCTATCACCATCTGGTGGCCGTCACATGGTTTAAGACACTTTTGCATGTCTTCATTTTTCTGACCCAGAAGCTACTTACATGTTTTACACTCTCCACTGTCACATACAGTTGGCTTCAGTCTGACTTTAACTGACTGAAAACTTTATTTGAACAAAGTTAACACACTTGCATTCTTTGTATGTTGAAATATGTATGAAAACATATAACATTTCATCAGCATCAGTTCTTAATGTGGGTCGAGGATCATCCTTAACGGACAGCCAATTGGATCCTCCGGCTCAGTGCTTGAGACATTTTTTGGGGTCTTCCACTTGACTTACTGCACCCCACCTCAGCAGTGATGGCACGCTGCGAGGGACCCTGCTTATGCGGTTCAACAACCCGACCACGTTCAAGAAAGGAAAGTTGTTTTGCCTTTGCCATCAGAACATCATGACAGTGTGACTACCTGACAGAAAATTACAATGAATCCCCATTTTTGCACAGATTTGGCCTTTTAAAGGCATGTGGTCCTAAACTTTTGAACAGCTGTAAAACAGCCTGTTTCGGTTTAAGCGTTGTTTTCAATAAATTGCATGCTAAAAAATGTTTTGTCTCACTCCCATTTCTTCTTCTTGCATGTTGAAGCTCTGCTTGGAACCTTGTTAAGATCCAACGATGCAAAATATGATTTTTTTTTTTTTTTTTTTTTTTTTTTTACAATTTTTCAAGTGGTGTTAAATTTTTGATTGGGACTGTATAAATATTTGTTTTCAGTTATTCACAGTGAGATAATGTCAAAATAAATGGAATAAGTGAAAAATTACTTGTTTGCTCCACATATTTCTGATAAATGGTGTTCTAAAACACCCATTCTTCACTATTTTTAACTTGCATATATTTAAATTTATATTTCAATAATGCTGACATATCTTCTTTTTCAGTGTGATGGTTAAAGCTCAGAAACATCTGCAGTATCTATAAATGAAGTTTATGTGAGTAATTTTCAAATCCAGAAATATGGATATATATTTCAGACCTTTATTGCATAACTTACATATTTTCACACACACACACACACACACACACACACACACACACACACACACACGGTGGGGTCATGTGTTTTGCATCACGTTGTTGAGTGCACAGTGCTCTAGCTCAGAGTTCATTCCTCTAAATATGTGAACACCACACAAACCAACCAGTCACTTTTAGCATTATGACTCATTCTATATGAATCTTGCCAGCCATACAAATGAACCATTTGAAACTCATGTGTGAATATTTTATGCTGAAGTGATACTCTGAACATGCCACTAAAGCTCATCTTCTCTTCTTTCTGAAGCTACTTGAAATTTGTCTTTATCACAAACAGTAAAAAGTTAGGGTCATATAAACAGCATTTATAAAATTGTCAGGCCCGTGGTAAAGAAAAGGTTGATACAAGTAAAGCACAGTTTGGTTTTACCGGCTGCCACATAAAGTGTGGCACTGTTTTTTATTTTATTTTTCTTTACCTTTTATTATTACACTCACTGATATGAAAATGAGCAAACAAGTATGCTTTATGTTTGTATGTTAGTCTGCTCAGCATTTCACTGTGTTTTAATATAAAGGAACAGGCAGTCATGTACAGGCACTTCCTTTACAGAAATATCCTCACCAGCATGTACCTCTGTGTGTGATACTAATTTAAGGTCTATATAACTCCTTTCAGTTTATCATCGTCTGTACGGTCAGCAGCAGTTACACTGTTACTTTGACACCTGGACAAATATGGATGCATTGAAACTGTTCTTTATTCTGCTTCTACCACTAACTGCATGTTCACAAGATTTAGGGGGAGGTAATGTAGAAATCTGTTTCATAATGTAACATTTATTTTTTAATGATACTCCAGCCTCTGGTTTAAATCATTGACACTGTACATATTATTGGTACTGATTGCAGAAACTGTTGTGAAAACAATTGGGAAGCAACCAGATGTCACTCAAATATGCACCAATGAAACACAGAGTATCATCACACTGATCGTTTGTAAGATCAGAACTCAGAGAAGCAGAGGAGGAAATTGTAGTCTGCTGTATGAATATGGACGGGGCTTTGAACACAAATGTGACTCCAGGTTCACGCTAATGAAAGAAAATCAGACTGTGTTTCTCCACCTGATCAATTTAACATCAGAGGACAGTGGGAGCTACAGCTGTCAGTGTACAAGTCCTGGAAGAACAAATATTCTCCATCTTAATGTCACTGTGGAAGGTAAACAAGGTAAACAACAACCTATTTTCTTCTTTTAACCATTAATTATTTAGCAATATAAAGTCTGTACTGATTTTTGAAGGTGACCTTCGGGATTTGTTAACTTTACAAGTCAATAGTAACACATCACACTTAACCTTTGTTCACTAGTAATACCAATATTCCTTTCATTTTTCTAACAACTCCTTTTTTCCTCATAAAGAACTAAGCAGCAGGTCTGGAACAGAAACAGTTCCTCTTACACTGATTTGTGTAACTGTGTTCATCATTGTGAACTTAGTTATCTTTGGATTTATTCACACACGACTGCGCCACAGGTGAGAAACCACTGTCACAGCTGTGTTTCATATGTTTCATGATTTACCTTTTAACACACTTCATAACTTTAAAACATGTGATTCTCTTTGCTCTTTTCATTTTGGTTAATCCACTTTAGCTTAAGTTCATTTTGATGTAACGTCTTCTTCAGCACGACCTTGCCCTACTGCTCTCATGTTTAAGTGAATTAAAGTCAATTAGCTGCCTGATAATAATTTATCAGACACATTGATCATAAAAAAGTCATGCTAACATCATTTCTTATCCAAAGTTGCTGTTCAAGGCCAGAAATATCTGGATTATCTGTGAATGAGACTCACGGCTCTTTGGTGAGTAACTTACTTGTAAAGACAAAGCAGCAGGTTAAAAGTTTGTTTTATGTCCAGTTCTATTTCAAAATGTTGGCTGAGGGTTTTTTTGTGAAGTTACTTTGATTCAACATACCTTGGGTCACCTTGAGTTTTTTATCAGACTTTTAATTGTAGCTTACAGGATGAAAATGTGCAAAATGACCCTTACACAAGCCTTCAGCATCCAACAAATTATCTCTACCAAACTGTCCCCTCAGATCACCAAAAACACAATGCAACTACAAATTAAGCACAATAAGTGTCTGTTGTTGTGATTAGATTTGGCCTTTATAATCAAACTCTTTAATCTATGTAAATGTTAACAGTTATATATAATATATTTATATATAATATAACTGTTTAAAACTGTAGGTGGCACATGAGTATTAGTCGTCTAAAAGAAATTCTTTTGGATGATCATTACCTGCCTTTACTTCCACTGTTTTGTTGTAACTGAGGCCATTCAGTCATGACACTCCAGCTCTTTGAAACAGGTTCACAGATTTAGACGTGTATACTCTGGAAAAATAGCTAACAGTATACAAATGCAATAAACTGTGTTAAATATGACTCCTTGTGTAGCATTTTTAATGCACATTTGTCATGGTCCGGAGTCTGTGACTCTGTGTTTAAGTTTATTATTATTCTGTGGTTTTGGTTATCTTGGGTTTTTGTACTCTCCTGTTTCACGTTTCATGTTCCTATGTCTGTGTCCCTCAGGCTGTGTCCCAATTCAGGGTATGCACGCTTGAAGTACGCACACTACGCGTACTACGTACGGTGCGTACTACAAGTACGGGAAGTGCGGAAGTGAGAGGCTTGTGAAATGGGACGGTCTAGCCTTCGTCGCGCTGTTCAGGTTGCCTAGCAACCATGATACTAACCGCGAGAAATGTTTCATACAGCATTGGCTGTGTCCAAATTCATGGGCTGCATCCTCCTGAGGCCGCATTTGTAAACCGATTATGTCACAGCGACGCGCCGAAGGCTGTCCAAATTCGTAGGCCGTTTCTCAATTCTCAAGTACGCGAGTATGTACTCGCGTTCTCGGTGAGTACGTACTCGCCGAGAACGCGAGCACGGACTCGCGATTTGTACAATTGGAACACCTGCGTACGTGATGATGTCACAGGTCCGGAGTTTTTACTGCCGTCCCCTCTTAATTTAACTGTGAGTAACATGTTATGAAGCTTAACTTTAATCACAGCCAAACCGGTTTACTCAGGAACAAATAAAACACTGAAATAAACCAAACATTAACATTTAGAAGTGATCTAAGTGACTTATATATCATTGTTAACCTCAGTAGTGAAACCTCTATTAATAAAAATAGTGTACATGTACATACGTGTACATACCTTAATAAAAACAAGCAGGTGAGATGTTAGAACGCTTTTATTTCTATTTTAGTGGACACTCAATACTATAGACAGCTGCTGGAGTTTCTTTAACCTGAGTAGTGAGAAGACCGCGAGCGGGGGGCGGGGGGGTTGAAAACGATGTGCCGGGAGTCCGCTGTTGAGTTTTGGACGAAATGCATTCTGGGATATTTAGCTGTACCAAGTCCACACCGATGCATGCTCGATAAAACGGGCGGAGCGAGAACACATCCGGGACTTTTTCGCGTTCTCGGCTTGATGCGTACTTCGAATTGGAACAGTACTTGGTCTCCGACTGATGACGTATCACGAGTACACGAGAACGCAAGTACGCACAAGTACGCATATTGATAAACGCCCGTAGACTCCTCCGAATGCAGCCGACAAATGCGTCCTCCTTTTCCCTGAATTTGAAGGATGGGTCGGGTGTGTCCTTCGTGGCCCACCATATCCCAGAATTCATAGCGCGGCCCAGCCAAACTCCAGTTTCCGGCAATGGCGGCCGCTACTAAGTTTTAAAATTACTTTTATTAATCTTTCTGGGTCACGAAATAAACTTTTAACATATTTTCAGGCGAGAATGTAGCTGTGTAAACTTCAAATATCTGCTCGGTTTATCAAGGTATCGCATATTTGCAAAAGTGCTTCGACGTTTTCGGAGACGTCTGTTACCCACCAGCTCGATAGCTAGCCGAGAGCTCGACGGTCACTGAAGCCGCCAAGAACAGCACAACTCCCGGCACATCATTTTCAGATCACCGCGGACTTTCGCTACTCAGGTTAAACGTAATATATAAGTCACTTAGACAACCGAAAAATGATATTGTTTCGCTTTTTTCAGTGTTTTATTTGTTCGTGAGTAAATCGGTTTGGCTGAGATTAAAGTTATTAGATTAGATTAGATAAAATAAAACTTTATTAATCCCCTGGGTGGGTTCCTCCTTGGTTTTCACACAGCTTAATAAACGTCAAACAGAAAACCGATTAAACAGAAGTGTGAGACGGTCGAGAATTTACGCCAGTGTCCTGTTATATTTTAGATAGCAAGGAGCAGACGGCCGAGTTCATTAAACTCCACCGAGACTGCGGTGACGTTAATCTGAAGGCTAGACCGTCCAATTTCACAGCCGTTTACTTCCGGCCTACCCGACCTTCTGAGGACCCGGCCCACGTAGACCGCGACGGCCAGGTCCTCAGGAGGATGCAGCCCATGAATTTGGACACAGCTATTGTGTGACAGAAATGAAGGAGAAAGAATGTTTTGTTGTTCATTCATTTTTGTCATGACATCACTTTGATTAGTTGAGACCACAGGACTGTAAAACATGATAGTTGGGCTTCATTTCTGTACTGAACAGTCATTTCAAGATTAGTTAGTAAATAATAATTAGCTAATGTTGTTCATGAGACTAAAGTCATCTCACTGTGGTAATGTTAATATAATATGGACAATATTATATGTATTGTCAGATTATATATATATATATGAGCTTGAACTCTGGGTCAAAGATGCAAGTAGCAGTTATTTATATTTCCTATCACCTTAAATCTTCACTCAAAGACAAGTATCTGTGACAGTGTATATACAGATGTATTATATATAAGAGACAAACATTGTTCTTTCAATATGTTGGCATTACTAAATTTGGCTCAATGCTTACATATATGTGTAAAAAGAAAATGTACGAGCTGTGATAACTGTGTCTGATAGAATGAAGAGTAGACTGATATATTAAATATCCCTTTATTGGGTGAGAAAATCAGACCATGTCATAACTGCTTTAAGTCATACAGAATAGATATCAGAGCCTTAAACAGGCCGACTTCTGCTAAATGGGTCAAACTGGGCAGAAAGTATACAAACACATAACATCCTTATAGAATATGATGTAACACTATAGATCAACTTAGCTCAGAATATATAAAGCATATAA
Organism: Oreochromis niloticus; assembly: GCF_001858045.2. Lineage (NCBI taxonomy): Eukaryota > Metazoa > Chordata > Actinopteri > Cichliformes > Cichlidae > Oreochromis > Oreochromis niloticus. The sequence continues at coordinate 13,805,701 of NC_031986.2, forward strand.
ACAATTACAGCAATATGATGCAACAAACACAGCAGTACTACTAATCCAAAATACTCAAAGCTTCATAGAACTGAAACAAACATTTATTTTTAGCTCCATTCTGCTGCTGATACATACTTTAGGTTTCTGAATATTAAACTTGTTGCTGCCTTTCATAGTGTGTAACTTGAAGGCCCTGAGTACTTTCTCCCACACTGAAAACACTGGAATGATAACATTATTTGAACATTACCTAATAAGACTGATTCAGGACAGACAATTAGTTATTTTAAACTTTCCTAGCAGTCCTTCAAACAGGGAACAGTCTGTCTATTCTCTCCATCTGTCAGCTGCTGCTGGCTCTTCCTCCTCCTCTTCCTCACACACTGCTGAGTTTGTCCTGGTGGATCATCAGGGGTGCAAAGCCTCACAGATGATGTGCAGCAGTGGGTCCCTCAGTCTGTCCTCACTCTGGACACTTGCAGTTGTCACACATGGAAATCAAATGTGTGATAAGCTGCAGGATTCAAACACAAGTGTAACTTATAAATACATGTTCATACTTTTATTACACAATCAGAGAGAAAGAAACAGAGAGAGAGTGCAGGACAGACAGACAGGTGACAGTCTCAGGTGTACACACTGCTACAAAACAGCACAAGAGAAGGAGGATTTAGTGTTTGTGTTATTACGAGTGCTAAACAAGAAGAGTTCCCAGATGGTACAGTGGACACATGTGTGACTCCTGTGATTAAAGCATCTTTCTTTCAGCTTAACGAGTGAACCGTCAGCTCGTTCAAACACACGTTAAAGTCCATTTGGCTCGACACCACCGAACAGAGGCAGCAATATAACATAGCTAACATTAACAGTGCAGTGAATCCTGCTTGTGCCGTGATATTCAGGACTGCAAACCGAGCAGCATCACTGACTTTCAGCTTGTTGTGTTTGTGGATATATGACTGACTTTAATTATCCACAAAATCATCACATTCTCTTTAAGATTAAGGTCAACTATTGTATTATTATATTTTAAAGGCTTTAAAACCAAGTAAACGCTGAAAGTACAAACATCGCTAATGGCAAATAACTTTGCCGACATATGGCCAACAGTAATGTTTTAATGTTCTTCATTATTAAACATTTGCACATAAATAAGTGACATCATATTCAGTACTTACGTTTAACAGTTTACTCTTCGGCCGCTACGCTTCTGCCGTCTGCGGCAAAATTATCCACAGTGACTGCCGCGCTATGAATTGTGGGATATGTTGGGCCACGAAGTCTACATCGCCACAGCCTTAAAATTCAGGGAAATGAAGGCCGCATTTCAGGGCCGCATTTCGAGCAGCCTTTGAATTGGGACAGCCTTCGGCGCGCCGCTGTGACGTAATCGGCCTTAAAATGCAGCCTTTAAGGCTGCAGACCCTGAATTGGGATACAGCCATAGTGTGTGTTCTCTCGTCCTCGTTGCTGGTTCGTCTGTGTTATTCCCCTCTGTCATTCTGTGTATTTTCATCCGTCTTCCTGTGCATTCTCCCCATGTTGTTCTCCCTGCAAGGTACCCTCATTCATGTTCAGGTTTTGTTGTTTAAGCTTTAGTTTTCACAGTTTAGAGTGTTTTCAGTTCTGTTTCTCGCCACCCTTTCTTTTGTGTTGTACATCACTGTCACAATAAAGCTCGCTCACCTCAGAAGCCACCTGCATTTTGGGTCCTTTAATAATTCACACGGCTTGCCCCGGCAACCCGTGACAACATTCCTTTTACTGTCATTGTGTTTAGTCACTAACAGATGTTCCTGATTTCGAAGTGTCACAATCAGAATTTTCTTATTCTAACAATAATTGTAATCTCCATCTAGATACACAGAGATATCAGTCTGGCTGTCTTAGTTGTGGCTTAAAAAGTGTTGGTGATGAATGAAAAATTACATCAAAATTTTAAATGTTTTTCTTTTGTATTTAAGTGTTTGTACTGTTCGACTTTGAGACTAACAAGAAACAACAGCTTACACTTGCATTTCTATTACAGACATTTAAGCATTTCTGCTTTCAAAATGGTCTACCACACACTGCCAGTGGCAATAACTTTCTCACTCATATGACAGTGTGGAAAATCTGATCTAAAAAGTTTATTCTGTTATCTGGTTTTCAGTAGGAGAAAGGTAAGGATTTCCTTACCTGGATAATTGAGCATACACCAAGACATCTGCTCTTTGTCTTGCTTCTGCTTCTACTTTATTATAGTACATATTTATAATCATAATTACTTAAAAAAGCAACCTATCCATGTGTTTTAAAGATGAATGCTTAGCATTTTATTCCCGTGATATTAAATTTAAATATATATGTGATAAATTTAGAAGAGTGTGCATATATTGGTAGCATATATATGTGCCACCTCAGTGTCGCTGTCTGTCAAAGTACACCAAGAATGTCAACTCAGGGGGCAGGACACAGGGACAAAGTTAAACAAGGTTGATTTTCAAAGTTTAAGACAGAATGAAGCCTTAAAAAATATTTTTGTTTTTTTCCTTTCATGACCTTTTATTTTCTCCCATATTTTCTCTCGTATGTCCTGCAATAGCGTTACGAAATGCTTCAGTTTCAACATGAACATAATTTTTTCCTCTCTTATTTCTTCCTCTTCCTTGGCACATTATGTGCAGTCTCTGTGTCACACAGTGGAAATTTGTATTTATCTTTTATATTGGTTTTATTCTGATTTTTATTGTTTACTTGCGAGTGCAGTTTTTATTTGCATGATTTTATTCTGTTTGTATTGCATGTTTTTAGTGTGTTGTTTCACTGTTTTAATCCACTGTGGATTGGCTGGGCGTGGGACAAATTAACTGATGGTGATCACCTGCTGAGGCATGGGTGTGTCCTGAGGTGGCCTATCAGCTGTTTGAAGGACCTATTAGAAGGAAGCTAGCGGCGCACTGAAAGGAGAGAGGCTCCAGGTATGAAGAGGAATGCATGAAGGCCAGGTGGACAAGAGGCCTGATCGTGGGGGGTGCGACGCCTCATCCGGAGACCGATCAGTCAGAGTGACGTGCCGACCCTGTCCTGACAGTAGGAGGCAGCGCGTGGGATTGACAGCAGGGCACCTCTGCCTGCATTTGTGAGTAGTGTCTCCTCTGTTGTTCACGGGGTGCAGCTGTGTTGGGAGAGGGTCTCCATGGCTGTAAGGCAGGGCAGCTTCTGGGACGATGGTTATGGCCCCTATTTGTTTATTTACACGGTGATGATGCGAGGGGAGCCGCGATGGCATCGAGCGATAGACTCTAGTGAAGAATGGAAGCTGGGCTGGGATGTGATGGGCCCAGTGAAGGAACGAGAGGGGGATAGTTGCTCCTCCTCTTCTGCCTGGGACGAGGCTGGCATGAACCCCGCTCTGGAGAAGGAATTTCTGGCCTCCTTGTAAACCCATAACAAACATTCATCCTGGGTTGGGGGACAGTTACATCGTGGGACTGGGTGGGATTTTAGTGCATGCAGAAAATTGTATTTTTACAAGTTTTAGAATAACTTTATCTAATCTTGGTGAAACTTTATCATGTTGAGAACTTTGTATTGTATACTTCTTTTTTCTTAATATTTGTTTTTTTTTTATTCCTGCTGTCCACCTTGGGGAATAAACTGTTTCTGATCAGCCCTGCTTCATCTTTGTGTCCTGGGTTTCTGACTCACTCGCTCCTACCTTGTATCTACAGAACGATCCTCTAGTATGACATTCTGGTGCAACAGCTTTAGTGTGTTTGTGTGTTCCATACAAACACACTGTGAAAACACTTTATTACCCTATTTGTCTCAAACACCATCCAGCACCACAACGTGTTTTAATGTGAACTCTTTCCTTTTCAGTGTGTTTTCTGTGTCTTACCATTTTGAACAGAGGTGAGGAATTAAAACTGAAATCATGCTTTTTATACACAAATTTGAGCCGACTCACTGGACTCCTCTGATTCTTTTGCTAAAAAATCAAGTTGTTTCATCAACTTGATTTTTAACTTTAATTAGGAATTCATTAGTGGACAGATATTTTAACTTCCAAAAAAGAACTTGAATTCAGCTTCCTTTTTAGTGGACGGGCTTACTAACTCCTGCTTTCAACGTCAAGCAGAGAGATGGCATGTTATAATGCATTACAATTTATAGAAGAGGAAATAAGAGCCTTTTCAGTTGAAGTCATGCACACACAGACACATGCACGTCAGCTAAAGGTTTGATTTGTTCAACTGTTTACCCTGTTGATTTTTATAATTAATATAACATACTAAAAGTGCATTAAACTGTAGCAAAGGGTAAAAGAGTTTTTACATTTCTGTAACCCTTTTATTTTACCAAAATGCACAAGTTATTATTAAAAATTGATAATTCAATCTCCCTCCCAACCCCAAACGGTGAGTGAGTCCTTTCCATCGATCCAGATGAAATCCTCTGGACACAAATAAGTACCTTCAAAATGAATGAATGAGTTTCATAGGCCACAGCTGGTTCAGCCGTTCATGTGGCTTTGCTGCGTGGCCATCTGTTTCTCCCTTTTTAACTAAACGATAGTCATTATAACCAATGACACATCACCATAAACGTAGGACCTTGGTCAGGAGCAAGTGGCGTTGATAAGAATTTCTGACCAACAGTCCAATGCTTGTGTCGCATTTCTCCCGTCAATGTTAATAGCACTCTAGTTTTCACACAAACTAGACTGTAAACCGCTTTGGAAGGTGAAGCGAGATCGATCAACTGCAGACCAGACAACAAACGACGGAGGCACCAGACAAGTGCAATCAAACGATGAGTTTATTAACACCGGAGAGGAACCATCAGCATATGTCTTCCTCTGACAAAAATACATTGAATACTGGTTTTATAGCATAGAAAATTAACACCCACACATACACGTCAATACAGGTCAAAAATACATTGTGTACAGTCATTGTTTACAGACAAGGGTACATCTTGTACATCTCTAATAACTATAAACAGACATCTAACTTCTCTTTTCTATAACACTTGCCTTTTAAGGTAATAAACGTCAAGCTTCAGGGTCTCTGAGAGCTAATAATGGACCCTCGTCATTAATCACTAAGTAGACTAAATTGGCGCAGGTCTCAAAAAGAAGCAGAAGTCACTTGGGCCTTCGCTCAGGCCTGCTACTAGATTAATATGTGTATTGTAAGCATGCATGCAATTAACCTGCTATGTTCTCATCTTCCCTCAACATGTATCACCTGGACACTCTCACCAGTGAAGCTTAAAACCCTCTTGGATGGAACATCAACTCTAAACAAGCACAGATATGCAATGTGTATAGAATGAACTCAACCTGTGAATAGAAAGGTCACTGTGATGACAAACATATTCAATGCAATATGAACCCTGTAAGAAATATTACTGAGAAAATAATACTGTAAAACATGTTCTTAATGCATTCATCATAAGGCAGATTATATGGTAGCAATAAAAGAATCTCTGAATCCTAACAAAGGTAAGAAATCTCATAACCAGAATGGAGCAAAACTGACTAGATCTGTGAAAAATCATGGAAATATTACAAAGTGGTGAGCAGAGATGGGCAGTAACGCGTAATCCAATTACTTTTTTCAAGAAACGAGTAAAGTAAGGGAGTACTATTGCAAAAAGGTAATTAGATTACTTTTACTTTCCCGTAAGCACGCTGCGTTACTGTGTTATTAAACCCTGATTTTGTTTGCGAGAGTGTCTCATGACAATGGCGTAAGCGAGTGCGACATTCGTGGCAACAGCTGTGTGCAGATCAACAATGGATAATATATTGAGTGGGGGAGAGAGTATGAGCGTGCAGCGTTTAAAGCCTGGAAGTACTGACCTTACTTTGAGTTTGATTCCGTAATCAAACTCAAAGTGGGAAGAAAACTGGGGAAGAAAACTTCGTGGGAAGAAAACTTCTTTTTACAGCGAAAAAACCCCATAAACTTCTGAGCAAACACAGAGTACGCTGCCACGGGAATGTGAAATTCACAGAGAAACTCCAGGATCCTTCCACTGACATGACCGCTGCGGCTCACCTGCACCAGGGCAAACCTCCGCCTGCCCCACTCCTGCATTACAGGTGAAAATAGAGCAACAGGACCGCTAGTCTTTGATTTTATTTATTTTCTGCTGTGTTTTACTTGCATCTATTTGAAAGACTGAGTGTAAACACAAAAAACTATTTTATTTTATGTGCTGGAATGTGCAGAAAATAGGTTTAAAATGTTAAAAAGGTTTAAATGTTAAACAAATTTCTTCCAGTAATTAGTTACTGATTACTTTTTTCAAGTAACTTGACCAACACTGGTGTTGAGGATGATCTCTTTACTACAGCTCTGGTTTGCAGTGATCTGGACAAAGTGTTCTGTACCCCCAGGAACTTGGTGTTGATAACAAGTTGAGGATTATCTCCTTTCTTTTGTTGACATTCAGTTCCAAGTTGCCTGTGTTGCACCTGCCCACCAGTTGGTTCCCCTCACCTCTGTAGACCAATAGTGTCAATGTTCTTGATGAGTTCTTGCTGATTGTTGCACCCACTTCGGATGTTATCAGCCCATACAATGGTGAAGCATGCACATAAGCACCTACCTCTGTGAGATATAATACTTTGAGGTTTATGTAACTCTCTTTGGTACATCATTCTCAGCAGCAGTTGCACTGTTACTTGGACACCTTGACAAGCATGGATACATTGAACCTGTGCTTTACTCTCCTTCTACTACTAACTGCTTGTTTTCAACATAAATTAAGTAAACTATATCTTTTAATTATGTTGTTCCACTCTCTGGCTTAAATTATTCAGGTTTACAGAGTCTTTTATGAACCAAGATGGCGGCACGCACAGACGCAGCAGCTTACAGCAGCTCTCCCTATTTGTGCCTTCTTGTATGTTTATTGTGCTTATTGTACATTGTACGTGCGTCTACCTGCACAACTGGACGTTACAGTCGTCTGGAGTTATCGGACATCGGTTTCCAAACGAAGATGACCATCTCCATCGCACACTCAACATTCCGGACAGGATAGCGAGACCAGCGGGATCTCCGTGGATTGTTGTCGGATCAAACAGGCGATGCAGATGGCAAAGAGAGAAGAAGCAAAAGCGAGGCTGCAGGGCTGGACTACTGGCTAGGCTAAGGAAGCAGCCACTCAGACCTCCACTGCCGAGCCTCTACCTTACAAACGACAGATCCATGGTACACAAGAGGGACGATTTGGATATACAGCTGGCTGGAAATCATTATGTTCAGGACTGCTGGGTGCTTATCATTACCGAGACTTGGCTATGTACACAAATCCCGGATGCCACGGTGCAGCTAGAGGCCGCATGCTACACAGATGGGACAGGAACAGTGACTCCGGGAAGAACAGAGGAGGGGGGCTCTGCATCTAAATGCACAAAGGTTGGTGTAACAACAGCACTGTTGTGGACACTGCTCTCCTGACCTCATGACGGTGAGGTGCAGACCTTTTTGCACAGCAAACACAGCTCTCTCTCTGCTGCTAAATGCCATCACTTCTCACCAGCGCACCCACCCTAATGGTAAGTCTTAGTTCAAACTGTAGGATCAAGGACATTCCTTTGTTTCTATTGCCCTCCCCAGCCTGTTGACTGGTGGGGGAGGCTGTAGTGTTTTATTATAGGGACGTCCTATGTGAAGGTTCTGTTTTCTTGTTTAGTAAACTTCCTGCCTTTATGACCCTTTTGGTGAGCAGGAGGTCAAACAAACGCACCCCCAAACACAAACTCGCATGCATACACATACACACATACACACACGTGCTTACACATGCACACACATACACACATAGTACCTTATCTTTTAGGACCATAGGGGGGTTTTACAATGGGTGGTGCTTGTGTGTACGGTAACTGTTTTCAATAAAAGGCGGCAAGCGGAGGCCTAAGTCGGGGTCATTCTGCGGTTGGATTCAGAGTGCTTTTCTGAGACACCGACCGGGGCCTCCCTTGCGCAAGTAAAATCGATCGATCGCTGATTGTCTTGCTTCCTTGTAGTTAACGGGAATAAGTGTCTAAACCAGCGGGGCCTATGGAAGCACAGACCCAACAATGTGTGTTGCAACATCAAGCACGCTTACAGAGCCGTACCCTTCCCCCACCTGGGCCAGTCAGACCACCTCTCTCTGCTCCTCACACCAGCATACACGCCCCTTAGCCGGCAAACAAAGCCCATAAAGAGGACCATCACCACCTGCAATGCATTGTGGGAGCGCAGCACCGTACTGGCCGTACTTACCATGAGAACATGTGGAGGCTCTGTTAGATGGATAACATAGTGCACATGTGTCAAAGTCAAGGCCCGCGGGCCACATCCGTCTTGGCGTACATTTATATCTGGCACGCAAGATCATTTTATATAGATGTACTATTATTGTTATGCATGCCCCAGCGATATGAGGTGCTAATAATATACAAACTACAGATCCCATAATGCAGCGCTGCAGCCTCCTTGCTGAACGCTAGGCTAACTGGGAACATTCCCGCATCAATCTAGCCGCTCACAGTGATGGAGAGAAGTTGATTCTGAAAGCAGAGCCTTTCAGCGCCAGTGGGTGACTGAATATATGTTTACAGACATTGCTGGTAAACCCGTGTGTCTTATTAGTGGAGCTAATGTGGCTGTAATTAAGGAATTTAATTTAAGACAGCACTACGAGACAAAACGTCAGGATAAGCTGAAAAACCTAAATGCAGAGCAGAAACTACAGAAAGTAGAAGAGCTAAAGAAGAATCTGACATTTCAGCAGACTTTTTTCACCACAAAGTGAAGCTGTTGTTAAAGCAAGCTTTATTGTAGCAGAGGAGATAGCCAAATCAGCCCGGTACCACTCTGAAGAGCTGCATGATGAAGCTGTGCAACCTCTTGTGTCCAGACAAAACGCAGATTTTGGCAAATGTGAGCCTGAGGAGAAATACGATTGCTGATTGGGTTTGTGAGATGGCCACTGATTTAAGAACACAGTTGTGTGAAAGAAGCAAAAACTTTATTGCATACTCTCTTGCTGTGGATGATAGTACAGACATGATGGACATTGCACAGCTGGCCATCTTCATCCGTGGAGAGGAAATATTGAACATTAAATCGATGCAGGGGACAACGACCAGTGTTGGTCAAGTTACTTGAAAAAAGTAATCAGTAACTAATTACTGATTACTTCCCCAAAAAAGTAATCCCGTTACTTTACTGATTGCTTATTTTCAAAAGTAATTAATTACTTAGTTACTTAGTTACTTTTTAAAAACATGATTTACAACCTGAATAGGTGATAAAGCGATAGATCTTTCAGCCCAATTCTACTTTTTCTGCATAATTCATCATACAAAATGTAATCAAATGGAAATGTCTCTTTTTAAAACTTGTTTTATTAGTTTTAATCTTTTAACTTTATGCATCAAGCAAAAATTAAATTATATGCAACATTCTCTGACTGGAAGAAATTTGTTTAACATTTAAACCTATTTTCTGCACATTCCAGCACATAAAATAAAAAATTTTTTTGTGTTTACACTCACTCTTTCAAATAGATGCAAGTAAAACACAGCAGAAAATAAATAAAATCAAAGACTAGCGGTCCTGTTGCTCTATTTTCACCTGTAAAGCAGGGCTGGGGTAGGCGGAGGTTTGCCCTGGTGCAGGTGTGCCGCAGCGGTCAGTTGAAGACTCCGCGAGTTTCTCTGTGAATTTCCCATTACAGTCGTAGCGCACTCGGTGCTTGCTTGGAAGTTTAGGGGGTTTTTTTCGCTGTAAAAAGAAGTTTTCTTCCCACGCACAACGGACGCTAATGTTTTTTTCACTTTTTATGGAATCAAACTCAAAGTAAGGTCAGTACTTCCACGCTTTAAACGCTGCACACTCATACTCGATACTCGATATATTATCCATTGTTGATCTGCAGACAGCTGTTGTCACAAACGTCGCACTCGCTTACGTCACTATCATGAGACATTCTCGCAAAAAAGTCACGGTTTTAGTAACGCAGTAACGCAGCGCTCCTACGGGAAAGTAACGGTAATCTAATTACCGTTTTTGCAATGGTAATCCCTTACATTACTCGTTACTTGAAAAAAGTAATCGGATTACAGTAACGTGTTACAAGTAACGCGTTACTGCCCATCTCTGACAACGACAGGAAAAGACATTTTTTAAAACGTATGTCAAAGTGTAACCGACATGAAACTGCCCTGGGACAAACTTGTTGGACTTACAACAGATGGAGCGCCGGTGTTGTGCGGTGAAAAAAGCGTACTAGTCAGCAGGATGCAAGTAAAGATGCAGGAGATGCAGAACTGTACCGGTGAGTTAACAGCATATCACTGCATCATACACCAGGAAAGGCTGTGTGGTAAAGTCCTAAAAATAGAGCATGTAATGGTCACCGTAATGCAAACCGTAAATTTTATCTGAGCTAAAGGTTTAAATCACCGTCAATTTCAGTCTTCTATGTGGGAAATAGATTCAGAGTTTGCCGACATTCCATATCATACAGAGGTCCGTTGGCTGAGTTGGGATAAAAATTCTCAATAGAGTTTTTGAGCTCAGCAAGGAAATTTGTCAGTTCATGGACATGGCATGTATGATGCGGTGAAGGCATTTCAAGTGAAGCTGTCACAAATGCACCAGTGCAACTTGCCGACACTGAATGGCTCGCACAGTTTATTAGTTCCATTCCTGAGGCAATGCCCCAGCTCCGTCTACATGCGGCTCCAACCTTGTGTTTGCTTTCATTTATTTTTTCTGGGGTTTTTGGCAGCATGTTCATATTTCTAACTTGCATAATTTTGACAGGATATATTTTTATGAAGAGCAAAATATTTAAAGTTAAAGTTTATTTTTTTTAAGTTTATTTAATGTGGAATAATATTCCTGTCTGTTATTCATATTTATGTTTAAAAAACATTGTTTTAGTGTGTTCAATAAATGTTTATCTTGTTTGGCCCACGACCTAAAGTGTGCCTTGAGTTTTGGCCCCCTGTGCAATTGAGTTTGACACCCCTGCTTTAAAGGGAGCAATCAGAAGAAGAAGAAGAAGACACTATGACATGATTAAAGGTTATTTGCCACTCTGTTAAATTAACATTTAAGTGTTTATTTGGTTGTATGATGCATGTACTGTATGCTATAATGTCTTCCCTTTTCTTTATATATAGTTTAAATAGCAGGACATCCTCACTTATACATGAAACTGCACCTGTTTAAATTTAACTGCACCTGTTTTTAAGGAGGACATAGATTTAGCTTATTTGCGTATTAAAATCTGTATCTGTATAATTATTATATTTGTGGCTACATTAAGAGTTTAATTTCAATAGAAACTGTAAATTGTATGATAGATGTAATTTATGATTTGTGTTAACTGCAGATGATGTAATATGAGATTAAACTATTATCACAATGTTTCCTTATATACTGTATAGATTCAAGTTTATTTTTCTGAGGGGAAAAAGATCTTTTAAATATTTTAGAGGCTAGGGGTTCAGCAGAAATGTTTCCATTTATCTGGTTGGCTCAGTTGTTGGAATCAGTAACTGGAGTTATTCTAGGATTTATGTACACAATGAAAAGTCACAGGTTATCCCAAGTGGGTGCTCTAGGTCAGAAACATCTGGAATATCTCTGCATGAGACAGCACTCTGACAGTAACTTACCTGTAAAAAAAAAAAAAAAAATCCAGCTGGGAATATAATTATAATATCAAAATGTATCAATATAATTATGTAGAATGACTTTTTATTGTGAGAGATAACCTTTACACTATCCTTCAGCAGGCAACATATAGTAGGCAACATTAGCTACAAAACTATCATCTCAATTCAACATCAACACGGCACTAAGACAGACTGAGCAAGCAGAACAGCAGAATTCTCTGCCTGCATAATCAGGAAATGAATCAGAATTCTAAAACCTATGAAAACAACCTTCAGGGCAACATAGCTATGAAAAGCAAGGGCTTTGAAACTTCCATATGGGTTTTAGAGATTTTCAAATTCAATAGAATTTTACAATGTTTTGTGCAGTTTGATGATGGTGTATAGATTGTTCATCATATTATGTTGCTATTCTGACCGGAACTCATCGTTGCACTTGCTCATGGCTTCATGTGGTTTTAAAAGCCTAATTTCCTGCATAGTTTTGATGCATGTCTCAAACTGTTGCATGATTATTTGTGGTTTAAGTAGTCACAGGATGTGGTGTCTGAGAGGGCACAAGTCTTCCAACCAATATGACACTGTGTGCTTTACTTCTGATGGTAATGTCCATATTTCTTGGTGCAGTAGTTTGCACATATTTCTTCTAAGTGAAAGATTATAGGTTTGATCCCAGGAGGAGACAGAAATCCCTTTGATGCCACGTCGAAAAAGGGCCAATGTGGCAGTTTGGCAGTAAAAAGTCTGCCAAATCAAACACACAAAGCTTAAATAAGAGAAAAGCAGAAAATAGCTTTTATTTATAAAGTTGAGGAATGAATATTTTCTGTTTTTCTAGGAAAATGAAAGACGTGCTTCATTTTCAAACAATTAACTGAAATATAAGGCTTATTTACATTGTATTTCATATTAAAAGTAACTGACTTATGACAGAGACTCTTGTTAGTTCAGCAAACTCGAATATGAAACACCGACTATCACACTGATAATCTGAACGTCACCACAGAGGAGCAGAGGAGGAGTGTAAATGCTGTAACATTATGTGACCTGCTTCTTTACGAACACAACTCCAGGCAGGAGCCAAAAAACATGGGAAGCAGGTCAGCTAACATAAATATGAAATATACAGCATGTAGGTGTGCTGATTTATATAAATAGTACAATAGCTTGTGTTAATTTAAATGAGTTGTAGTTTTGAATCACTGATAACAACAATCACCAACATCATTGATTTTCTGCTTTTCAGTCCTTTGCTTTTGTAAAGTAAATTATAAGTTGGACTAAAAGCAAAAAATAACTTCGGTTTAAAAGTTATTGTGTTTTCTTTTTTTGGATATGACACCACTCAGTGTTTCACTTTTAGAGTGTCTTAATATGAAAGCAGAAGCAGTGATGTAGGTGCACTTCCTTTTGAGAAGTGTTCGCACAAGACCTACGCAAGACATACGAGAGCTAATACTTTGAGGTTTATGAAGGACGCTGTTTGTCCTCCTTTCTTCAGTGCATCATCTTCTGCACTATCAGCAGCACTTACACTGCAAATTGGACACATTGGTGAGAATGGATGCATTAAAATTTTACTTTACTCTGCTTCTACCACTAACTGCATGCTCACAAGATTTGGGAGGAGGTAATGTAAAAACTGTTTTCATAATGTAACATTTATTTTTTAATAATACTCCAGCCTCTGGTTTAAATCATTGATACTGTGCGTATTATTGTTACTGATTTCAGATGCTGTTGTGAAAACAATTGGGAAGCAACCAGATGTCACTCAAATATGCACCAATGGAGCACAGACTATCATCACACTGATAGTTTGTACGATCAGAACTCAGAGAAGCAGAGGAGAAAATTGTAGTCTGCTGTATGAATATGCACGAGGCTTTGAGAACAAATGTGACTCCAGGTTCACACTGATGAAAGAAAATCAGACTGTGTTTCTCCACCTGATCAATTTAACATCACAGGACAGTGGGAGCTACACCTGTCAGTGTACAACTATTGATGGAACAAAAATTCTCCATCTTAATGTCACTGTGGATGGTAAACAAGGTAAACAATACTGTTCTTCTTTAACCATAAATATTTAGCAATATAAAGTCTGTACTGATTTTACAAGGTGACCTTCAGGATTTGTTAACTTTGAGGCCAATAGTCATACATCACACTTAACCTTTGTTCAGTAGTAATGCAAATACTACGTCCATGTTTCTAACAACTGCTTTTCTCTTCATAAAGAACTAAGCAGCAGGTCTGGAACAGAAACAGTTCCTCTTACACTGATTTGTGTAACTGTGTTCATCATTGTGAGTTTAGTTATCTTTGGATTTATTCACGCACGACTGCGCCAGAGGTGAGAAACCACTGTCAGAGCTGTGTTTCATATGTTTCATGATTTACCCTTTAACACGCTTCATAACTTTAAAATGTGATTCTCTTTGCTCTTTTCATTTTGGTTAATCCACTTTAGCTTAAGTTAATTTTGATGTGAAGTGTTGCTCTACTGCTCTCATGTTTAAGTGAATTAAAGTCAATTAGCTGCCTGCTAATAATTTATCAGACATATTGATCATGAAAAAGTCATGCTAACATCATTTGTTATCCAAAGTTGCTGTTCAAGGTCAGAAATATCTGGACTATCAGTGAATGAGAATCACGGGTCTTTGGTGAGTAACTCACTTGTAAAGCAGCAGGTTTAAAGTTTTTTTTTATATCCAGTTCTATTTCAAAATGTTGGCTGAAGCTTTTTTTGTGAAGTTACGTTGAGTTTTTTTTTTTTTAAGTGTTTTTATCCAGCAGTGACATTTTTCAGCCTTTTCATTTTATTTTACAGGATGAAAATGTCCAAATAAAATAAAAAGTGATTTTATTCAGCAGTAACATGTTTGCAACATAATTGATTGATTGATTGATTTTTATTGATTAGCATACAGAATACAAAATAAAGATTACCAAAAAGCAAAAAAAATCATGAGACAAGGCTAATCAAAGGGTATTGGCTGAAGCATTTGCTTATTATGCCAACCCTTTTAACAAAAAATCTTTTGCATGCAGCTCCTGTACACAGGGCTCGAAGCAAAGAATAAAAGAAAGCAAAGCAAAAACAAACAAACAAACAAACAAATTTTTTTTTCCATCTTAGATAATTACATCAAAGCAAAACAATCAAGAGTTTCAGAATTATTATTTTTGCTCTTTTCATTCTTGATTAATATATTTTTCTAATACTCTATTTTTAAACATGTTTTTAAACAAGGAAAATGAACTACACCTTTTCAAATCATTGTCATAACTATTCCACAGGTTAACTCCTCTAACAGAAACACATCTTTGCTTTATGTTTGTCCTTATCTTGTTTGTTTTAAAGACATCTGTTCCCCTTAAGTCATATTGACTCTCTCTGACTTTAAACAGCTTCTGAATACTGCGGCAAAGCAAGTTATTTTGTGCTTTATACATTATCTGTGCCATTTTATATTCGACTAAATCATAAAATTTCAGGGTATTCAGATTAATAAACAAAATGTTAGTTGGTTCTATATAGTTTGATTGATTTATAATTCTTATAGCTCTTTTTTGTAACTTGAAAATAGGAAGAGTATTTGTTTTATATGCATTACCCCATATCTCCAGACAATAAGTCATATATGGAAGCAACAGAGAACAATAAAGTGTGTATAATGATTAAGTCAGACTTAATATAATTATGCTGTATGAGTTTTAATTTTGTCTTCTTACAGGATGAAGATGTCCAAGATGATTCTTACACAAACCTTCAGCATCCAACAAATGATGTCTACCAAACTATCACCTCAGATCACCCTCAGCATCACATCACTACAAATTAAGAATATTAAGTGTCTGTTGTTGTGATTATTCAGCCAGAAGAACAGAAGCTGTCAGAAGCTGACAACGTTTAAACATTTTGAAACATGTAAAACTGCACATGTACACATGAGTAATATTGGTCTGATATAAATATTTTTGGATTATCATTATGACAAGACACCTCATTTACTCTGGACACATGTTTTATAATAACTGAGGTCATTCAGTCTTAACACTCCAACTCTGTGAAACAGGTTCACAGATGCGTCCTTTTGCAAATACAAACTAACTGTGTCAATATGAATCCTTGTGTTTTTGAAAGTTTATGAAAACTAACATTTCACCATCGTCCGCTCTTAATTCCAGACATGAGTTTGTTTCTAAACTAAAACTAAACAGTTAAAGACAGAGAAAAACTCTTCCTGGGTTTTTCTTCTGTATTCATGTGTTTACTCACTATTTTAACCTTTAAGGCATACAAACATATGAGAATTTGAGGTGTAAATTACTGAGGGGTGCAGGTCTTTTTTTCTATAAGTAGTTCTACATGATACTCACAGACACAGTTACTTCCTGATCAGTATGGTCATACAGAAACTCTGCTGTGCTGCTTCTGAATCTACTTCTGTTTAAGCTGTGAAGATAATATCTATATATTAAATTTTGAGTTAGTAAATTTCAACAAACATGGCAGTTAAATGTGTGACACGCCCACTGAGATGAAAATGAGTATGTTTAGTTTTTGTGTGTGATTCTGCTCAGTGTTTTACTTTTAAAGGGCCTTTAACTTAAAGCAGAAGTGATCATCCATATACTTCCTTTGCAGAAGCATCCTACCAGCATGAAACGCTGTGAGAGATATAAGAGTTTTATGTAACTCCTTGAGTTTGCTTAGTGATTTACTTTGAGAGAGTTTTAATATGAGAGCAGAAGCGGCCACGTGTTTATAGAAGCATTCTGACAAAGATGGACCTCTGTAAAAGTTCTTTCTTTGAGGTTTATTAACAACTCTCAGTACAACATCGTCTGTACTGTCAGCAGCAGTTACTGTGACTTGGACACCTGGACAAATATTGATGCACTGAAGCTGTACTGTATTCTGCTTCTACCACTAACTGCATGCTCACAAGATTTAGGAGGAGGTAATGTAAATTTTTGTTCCATCAAGAGTGTTTAACTCTTGATGGAACAAAAATTCTGCATCTTAATGTCACTTCTTCCCACTCTATTAAAATGACATTGAACTGTTTACATGATTGATTTGTTGTCTTGCTTTTTCCTCGTTCATCAGTTTAAATAATAAACAACATGATGTCCAGGCTTATACTGGCGATTACACCTGATTTCACTTTGTTTTTCATATAAACGACTGTTTTAACTGTTTAATGTCAGTAGAAACTGTAAACTGTGCTTTGAATACCTCAGATATGATAACGTAATGTGTGATGTGTGTTGGAATTACAGAACATGTTAGTAATATAATAAAATTATTATCACAATGTTTCTTTACATATTATTCAAATTCAAGTTTATTATTCTGATTTTTTTGAGTTTTAGATGCCAAAAGTTCAACAGAAATGTCTGTTTTGTGGCTCATTGAAGTCAGAGAGTTGATTTGATTCAGTGAACATGACACCTTAGAGCACTTACAGCTGATGCTAGGACATGTTTTCAGCATAATTAAGTCACACTTAATATAATTATGCTCTATGATTTTTTTTACGTTTATCTTCTTACTGGATGAAGATGTGCAAGATGACCCTTACATGAGCCTTCAGCATCCAACAAATGATCTCTACCAAACTATCACCTCAGATCACCCTCAGCATGACATCACTACAAATGAAACACATTAAGTGTCTGTTGTGATTATTCAGCCAGAAGAACAGAGGCTGTCAGCCTTGATAATCACATGTTTTATAATAACTGAGACCATTCAGTCTTAACACTCTAACCCTGAAACAGGTTCACAGATTTGTCCTTACATGCTCTGCAAAACACTGTTAAAACAGTACAAATAGAATAAACTGTGCCAATATGAATCCTTGTGTGGGATCAGTTTTATGTTTTTATTACAGTAACTTTCAGAATATTTCAAGGTTTTCAAGGCCAGACTTCAGACATGATTCTCACCATCACTGCAACAGAGCGATGAGTCTGGCTGTGCTTCCCATTGCACTTAAAATGTTGGTTAATAATGAATAATTAGAAGAAAAACGATAGCGCTGTGCAGTCACTTACACAGTATCAATGATGGATGTAGCTGCAATTGTTGTGCCCTTAAACAGGGGAAATAGTGAGGAGAGGTGAAAGAACGGCACAGACACGCAGCTCTCACTCTCACTCGTCTGTATTGAGTTTATGAAAATACTTTAGATAACATTAACCGTAACATTAGACAAAAACCCATATAGACAGGAACAGAAAAATCTTCACACAATATGGCGGAGTACTAGCGAAAACTAGCATAGACAGCAACAGCGTTTAACTTGAACTTCTCAGCCAAAAACAGTCCGCAATTCACATCTTCCGCTACAATGAACAATGATAACGTAATAATCAACAGTAACACACATTTATACAGTTCTGTGCATGGCAGTTACCTTAAACAGGGGAAATAGTGAGGAGAGGTGAAAGAACGGCACAGACACGCAGCTCTCACTCTCACTCGTCTGTATTGAGTGAAGGAGGCGCGCGAACCCACCTACTGGAGCCCTGAGGCATTACCAATGGATCGACGCACAATCAACCCAGACAGAACTTTCACTACTTATCTCCCTCTATATTCCCACTGCATATTCTATTCGAAAACAGTCAAAGCAACAAATAAAACATTAATAAAGACATGACATGAAATGTAAGGAACAGAGATGTACAACTCCAAAACTAATCAAATTTATGAATTTATGATCCACCACATACTCCCCCTCAGAATAGATGTTGTCCTCAACATCCAAATGTTTAACATTTAGCACAAACATAGAGTTATGACCATTAATATCACCAAAACCACATACAATAAACCATTGCATACTATAACTGTTTCTTGTACCTTATATGTACTCTACAAAAATAGTTTCACAAGCTGGAACTCTTTTCATACATTCTTTAGTGTGGGTTATTACCCAAAGTCTTTCAGTGTTCTCATACAGTCTGTATGAATTACAGTGTCCATGCAGTTACATTAACACAGTCTGCTGCTGGCTTGTAAACAAAGTCCTTTTAGTGCAGCTTGTCAAAGCAGTCACTCTCTCTTTTGACAAATGTCCATGAAAGTGATACAAGTGGCCGTAGCCATGTGGTGTGCTTTGGATGTGTGTGTTAAGCTGCAAGCTCAATATGCATCAGTTCAATGTCAAGTCACTTTGAATATGAATTCTGTGCTAAACAGTCCATTTACTTGTGGTTGGTGTGGAGTGTAAGTACATTGTCTCTGTTCAGTAATGTGTTTCGTGTGTGATCACAATGTTTCTTTTCACTCAAGTCCATACAGTTATCAGTGGCAGTATGCCTGAACAGTCCGTGGAACCATGAAGTGTGTATGATGTGATGGTGTTCTCAGGTTATAACAAGCTGGTGAACCAAGCCGATCATATGTGAAGATCTTTGGTGGCTTGCGCTCTCTATTCGGTCGCTGGTACTCTTGTTCACTGGTCCTGCTGTGTTTGTCTGGAACAGGTACAGGAACAGGTTCCTCCACTGATGGTTCCTCAACATAATTTTCCTCTTGGTCAGGTGGTTGTTCACATTGGTTCAGTACTTCATGTTCATTCTCTGGCTCAGATGACATGTTTTCCACTGTTTGAAGGTGTTTGGCTGGTTCATCAGTGCTCATAGGATTCAGTGTCGGAGGGTAAAGTGGCTCAAATGGCTGCTGAGATGACACTGGATAGTACTCATCATCGTCATCCTCTTCCTCAGCTTGTTCCACTTCCTCACTTGTCTCCACAGCTCTTTTTCTTGTTCGTGGTCGCACTTCAGTTTCAACAGGCAGATGGTCACATGGCAGAAGAAGATTGCGATGCAATATCCTTGATCTCCCTTTTGCTTTCTCAGGTCTGAGTTCATAAACTGGGATATCTCTGCTGACCTGACGAACGACTGTGTGAACCACATCCTCCCAGTGGTTCCTCAGCTTGCCTGGACCTCCTCGAGGTGTCATGTTCCTTATTAAAACACGATCACCTGGCTGTAATACTGAGCTCCTCACCTTGCTGTCATAATGTCTTTTACTTCTTACAGCTGCTTTATGAGCGTTTTCTCTGGTGATCTCATATGCTTCTTCCATGCCTTGTTTCCATTTTACCATGTAGTCATGATGATTGCCATCTCCTTGTTCTGAGGTCAAGCTGAACAGCATGTCGATTGGCAATCGTGGGGAGCGTCCGTATAACAAGTAAAAAGGGGAAAATCCAGTTACCTCGCTGCGGGTACAATTGTAGGCATAAATCAGTTTGTTAAGCGAGTCCTTCCAGTTAGTTTTCTGACTCTCTGAGAGTGTTTTCAGCATCTGGAGTAGTGTCCTATTAAACCGCTCCACCTGTCCGTTCCCTTGGGGATGGTAGGGAGTAGTCCTGGACCCAGCAACTCCACAGTAGTTTTTCAGTTGTGCAAACAGATGATTTTCAAATTCAGCACCTTGATCATGATGTATTCGTGCTGGAAAGCCAAATCTTAAAGCATAGTCATTAAAGATTTTGTCTGCAGCCGTTTTACCTGATTTGGAAGTTGTGGCATACGCTTGGGCGAAGCGTGTGAAATGGTCAATGACTACAAGGATGTATTCATATCCCCCTTTGCACTTGTCAAGGTGCAGGAAATCAATTGAGACAAGTTCAAATGGTTGAGTAGTGACAATATTAGTCAGTGGTGCTCTGCTCTCATGACACGGCTTCTTCTGTTTTATGCAAACACACCTTCTGGTCACATAATCCTCTACTTCCCGTTGCATATAGGGCCAGTAAAACCGGTCCCGTATCAGTGACAATGTTCTCTCTACACCTTGATGGCCCATTTCATCATGTAGCTCCTTTAGTACAGTACTTTTGTGTATTTCTGGTAGGACCAACTGTTTTCTGTTTGCTGTTTTTCTGTGCAAGATCCCATTGTCATCCATCTCCACTTTGTCCCACTCCCTCAGGAGACATATGACCTGTGGGCTGAATTGTCTTAGTTCTGAACGTGATGGTTTTTCCTGTGCTAGTTTGCACTGAATTACAGGTCCAATAGTCGGATCACTTCTCTGGTCCTGTTTGATCTGGCCTTTTGTCAGTGGAATGATGGAAACATCTGTGGCTATGGCTGAACACCTGACTGAGACACCCATGGACCATGACACATTGGAGTCATCCTGCCTTTCCACTGCCTGTGTGGTTGCTCCAATTACATCGTATGCCATTTCCTCTGTGCATTCATTCATAAACGTTTCCATGTCTACTGGCATCCTTGAGAGGCTGTCTGCATCCACATTTTCCTTACCGGGGCGATATTTAATCGTGAAGTGGAAATCTGCCAGTTCTGCTACCCATCGACACCCTGTTGCATTCAGTTTGGCAGTGGACAGTACATAGGTAAGTGGATTATTGTCGGTGTACACGGTGAAGAATGGTGCATAATATAGGTAATCACGGAATTTTTCTGTGACAGCCCACTTGAGAGCAAGAAACTCTAACTTGCCTGAATGCAGATGGTAATTCTTCTCAGCTGCAGTTAAAGTGCGGGAACCATAAGCAATCACACGAAGCTTTCCATTCTGCTTTTGGTACAACACGGCACCTAATCCCTGGTTTGACGCATCAGTGTGGAGGGTGAACGGCTGTGAAAATTCTGGAAAGCCTAGAACAGGGGGCTGAGTTAGACAGTCTATCAGCTGTTCCAGTGCTAATTGGTGCATGTCGGTCCACTCAATAGGTGTGCTCGAAGGGACACTACACCTGTTTCGCTTTGTTTGCCACTTTAATCTTGTGTTTCGCTGGGTCTCAGCATCTGCAGGTCCCTTGAGCAAGTCATACAGAGGATTTGCAATTCTGGCAAAATCCTTGATGTATTGTCTGTAATAACTTAATAGGCCCAACATTGCTCTTAGTTCACCAACAGTACCTGGCCGTTTGTTTTTCAAAGCTGTCACAGCAGCGGTGTCTGCGGGGTCTATCCTGCTTCCCTCTGCTGACACAATCCTGCCAAGGTACCTCACTTCTGTCTTGAACAGGTCGCACTTCCTTGGTTTGAGTTTGATTCCGTACTCCCTGAGTCGGCGCAGCACTTTCCTGACATCCTCAACATGATCCTCAAACGTTCTGCTAAAGACAAGGACATCATCGAGGTAAGGCACACATATTTCATCCCTTAACCCTTCTAAGCACTCCTCCATGCAGCGTTGAAATGCTGCTGGAGCATTCATCAGTCCAAATGGGATTCTGACCCACTCATACAGGCCCCAGGGGGTCACAAAAGCTGTTAGGTGTTTACTATCTTTGCCCATGAACCCCTGGTGGTATGCTTTACCCTGGTCCAGTAGAGAAAAGAGAGTGTTGCCACCTAAGTTGTCCATGATGTCCTGTACTCTGGGAATGGGGTGGCGGTCTGGGTGAGTCTTCCTATTCAGCTCTCGGTAGTCAATACACAAGCGCAGTGTACCGTCTTTTTTTCTCACACAGACCACCGGAGAGGAGTAAGATGAGTTAGATTTTTCCACCCACCCCTGAGCTATTAGGTCCTGTAGGTAGTTTTTCATTTCCTGATACAAAGGTTTTGGTACAGAGAGATAAGTCCGTGTGACTGGCTCATTATCTTTCAATGAAATGTTCATTTGCAAGTTTTCAACACAGCCTATGTCATCATCAGATTTAGAGAATGAATCTGATTCTTCTCTTAACATCTGACTAACAGCTTGTCTCTGGTGGTCATTCAGGTGAGTCAAGTCGACAGGTGGGTCCCACTGTTCACTTTTAGGTGTGTTCTCACCTGAGCTCTTAGCCTGGATGGGACAGACTGATGCAGCAGGAAGGCAGTCAGTTTTGAATACATTAGCAGGATATATTGATGCAACAGACTGCACAGTTCCAATAACAGTCCTACTTGGCAGTGTGATGTCATGGCTAGTGGGATTTTGTACACTAATGACAATTTTTGGTGCCATACCAGTCTTTACTAAAACAAGGGTATCACAGAACTCGAGTCCTTCAGGCCACTGTGGGTTCTCATGAGGCTCGAAGATCAGGGTTCTATCTTCTTTGAAAGGTGGGGCTTGCACTCGACACTCTATTTGGATGGAGCTGTGTTTAGGCACTTCAACTCTCTCATTTGTTGTTCTTACACGGTGCTCACATGGCTGTCCCACTGTCACTGCATTAACAAAAGCTCTTGCCCTACTCTTTCTGAGGTGAGGAAAAGCTACTTTTACTGTTTTCATGAGTTTCTCTTTATTCTTATTGTTTGTCTGATCCTGTACTCTGTTTGCAACTAGGTGTGAAATCACATTAAAGCCAATTATGGGGCATGACTGTTGGTTGCCTTTTAATACTAACACAGGTATTAGCAGATCTTCATCATTAGCAGTAAGTCTGAAGCTTACCTCAAGCCAACCAATATATGGTATTTCCGTCCCATTGGCTGCTTCAAGTTGCAGTGGTTCAAGTGGGTCTACTAGTTCTGCTATATCTCTTAGTTGGACATCAGGCAAATGGGTCTGTTTCCAGGCCGCATCTACAGCACAAATTTGTGAACCTGTGTCCCAAAGTGCCTGGATTCTTTGGTTGTGCAGAAAGCACTGAATGAGACATTTCTCTCCTACAAGCTCTTTTACAGTAGGCGTCTTCACTGAATTACTTCTTTTCCTACACTTTGGTTTGCAACTTGACTGTGTTTCCTGTTTCTTAATAGATGAACATGTACATGGCTTACAGTATCTTTTGTGCACAGACCAGTGTGTCTCTTGACAGTCTTTTGAGCAGTACAATGTTATCTTACAAACAGAACAACATTTTAACTTCATATTTTCTTCCTTTCCTTCACAGTTAGCACAATATTGGGACTTTTCAATGCTGTCGGTTGCCCCATGTCCCGTGGGAGCAACCTCCCTTAGTTTAAAGGGCTTCCTTTATCTGATTTGGTCAGTCTAGGTGCTTTACAACCTGCACGGAAATGCTCACTACTCCCACACCTAAAACAATGCTGACAATATTCCTCACCTGCCTGCACACATGCAAAACATCTGGGGCGGTGACGTGGTGAGGGATAATATCGCTGTGGTGCAAATCTTTGTTGAAACTGTGCTGTCCCATGCACATGCCCAGGTCCATGTGCTGAGTGGTATTCCTGTGCTGCTGCAGGAGGGTGCTGGTGGTAAAATGGCATGCAGTTTTGTTCAGCCTTAATGGGGAAGGGCTGCTGAGGTGCTGGGGTTGTCTTTTGAATGGTTTCTCTGATTTGGGAAACTTCAGCCCTCAAGTCTTTCAGCAGTACCATGTCAGCACGCATTTCTTTTATTTCTGTTAGAAGATCAGGGGGTAGAGGAGCTGGTTTCTCTTGGGCTGTGCTTCTCTTTCCCACTGGGGAATCATTAGACTGGACAGTATTTACAGCTGTTACTCGTGATGGAGCGGCGTGTTTCTTTTTGTCCTGTCTTTCTTTTTCATTTGCGACTGCAATATTTACCTTCTCAAGCAACAACTCATCTGAAGTATTTGTCTGCAGGAGGTAAGGTTGCAGGTCACTTTTAATATTGTCATTCTGAAGACCAGTCAGGACAGTATGCATGAAAAGGCTCTGGACTAGTGCTGGGTCATACTTTAGACTGGACTCAACTTCCTGAGAAGCAAACAGGATTTTCTGTCTCAAGTCCATTGTCCTGATCAAGAAATTTTGGGGTGTCTCTTTACTACTCTGAACCTCAGAGGTAAGTTGTTTGTATAACTCTGTGGCACCTTTCTCCTGGTAATGAGACCTGAGGATTCTCCTAAGAGCAGGTAATGTGAGGTTTTCTTTTCCTTCAAGATAACTCCTTAGCTGCAAGCCTGGCGTGATAGCACGAATTACAGCATCAGTGATTTCTGATTCTGGGTAGCCTCTATTGATCCCGCTTTCAATTTGTCTGGCCAGACTGGAAAATGTCAGCCTGTCTTTTTGCCCCGGCTCTCCTATTTGGCCTGATATCTTAAAATCTTTGCGCCACATGGAACTGTTTGGTGCTGTTGGAACAATGTTTCTCACTGGGGTGCGAGGACTTAAGGCAGGATTCATGCTATTCCTCATCAAGTCATGCATTTCACCCTCTTTTTGTTGTAAGAGCAGTCTTAATGTCTCTATCTCCTCCTGGCTACTTTCTTGGTCCTGAACAGCTGGGTCCACTGTTTCATTCACACTTTGTTTTTTATCCATTTGTATGTCACTTATAATGTCCTGGACATTAAGAAGTTCTGACATACCTTCGTCCTCTCGGGTAGCCAGCTCTGTGCGTTCAAGGTGCTTAACTAAATGTGAGACTAGCTGACTGCGCGTTTTATTAATCACAAACTCTTTTCCTGGTCCGGAGATTTGAAGTACATCACATAATTTAATCAGCTGCTCTAAGGTCAGTTGATACAGTGTTCCTTTAATCTCCAGCTCTAGCTTTTCTAATTCAGACTCCATGTTGTCAGAGGAGTTAGCACAAGCAGTCAGCTGAGAAATGTTCCGACTTAGTTGGTTTTTACTGCCCCCTAGTGGTCACGTTTTCACTTCAGGATACAGACACCAACGTAGGTCTAGCAATGCCTCTGCTGCTTCGCTATGCTCCTTTCTGATACCTGGGTCGTCTGGGAGGGATGATCAACGAGAGGATTTCTCTTACAGGTCAGGGATGGTCCTCAAATCAATCATCCCAGCGGTGCCTCCAAATGTTGTGCCCTTAAACAGGGGAAATAGTGAGGAGAGGTGAAAGAACGGCACAGACACGCAGCTCTCACTCTCACTCGTCTGTATTGAGTTTATGAAAATACTTTAGATAACATTAACCGTAACATTAGACAAAAACCCATATAGACAGGAACAGAAAAATCTTCACACAATATGGCGGAGTACTAGCGAAAACTAGCATAGACAGCAACAGCGTTTAACTTGAACTTCTCAGCCAAAAACAGTCCGCAATTCACATCTTCCGCTACAATGAACAATGATAACGTAATAATCAACAGTAACACACATTTATACAGTTCTGTGCATGGCAGTTACCTTAAACAGGGGAAATAGTGAGGAGAGGTGAAAGAACGGCACAGACACGCAGCTCTCACTCTCACTCGTCTGTATTGAGTGAAGGAGGCGCGCGAACCCACCTACTGGAGCCCTGAGGCATTACCAATGGATCGACGCACAATCAACCCAGACAGAACTTTCACTACTTATCTCCCTCTATATTCCCACTGCATATTCTATTCGAAAACAGTCAAAGCAACAAATAAAACATTAATAAAGACATGACATGAAATGTAAGGAACAGAGATGTACAACTCCAAAACTAATCAAATTTATGAATTTATGATCCACCACACAATGACATCATCTTCTGGTTTCTGAAGTCCTTTGTTGAAGCTAGAGATGAAGGTTTGTCTTCATCAATCACATTGATCGTATTTGATGGGGTGCTGTTGGTGTCTGACTGTGAAACTGCACACAGTCATTGGCTGATTCAATGAACTCACCAGGGAAATGTTTCCAGAGGTCAAGACAGAAAGAGTTTGCCTTAGACTTCAAGAAAGCTGGAAGTGTTTTTGCAGCCACAGCTATCGCCATCTGGTGGCCGTCAGATAGAAAGCAGGCTTAAGACACTTTTGCATGTCTTCATTTTTCTGACCCAGAAGCTACTTACATGTTTTACACTCTCCACTGTCACATACAGTTGGCTTCAGTCTGACTTTAACTGACTGAAAACTTTATTTAAACAAAGTTAAGACACTTGCATTCTTTGTATGTTGAAATATGTATGAAAACATATAACATTTCATCAGCGTCAGTTCTTAATGTGGGTCGAGGATCATCCAGCGTCTTAATGGACAGCCAATTGGATCCTCCGGCTCAGTGCTGGAGACATTGTTTTGGGTCTTCCACTTGACTTTTTTGTTCCATAACCCTCAGGATCATTTAAGAAATTCCAAATGACTGTCTTACTGCATCCCACCTCAGCAGTGATGGCACGCTGCGAGGGACCCTGCTTATGCAGTTCAACAAACCGACCACGTTCAAGAAAGGAAAGTTGTTTTGCCTTTGCCATCAGAACATCATGACAGTGTGACTACCTGACAGAAAATTACAATGAATCCACATTTTTGCACAGATTTGGCCTTTTAAAGGCATGTGGTCTTAAACTTTTGAACAGCTGTAAAACAACCTGTTTTGGTTTAAGCGCTCAAAAAAAGTGTTTTGTCTCACTCCCATTTCTTCTTGTTGCATGTTGAAGCTCTGCTTGGAACCTTGTTAAGATCCAACTATGCAAATTATGATTTTTTTTTAACAATTTTTCAAGTGCTCTTAAATTTTTGATTGGGACTGTATAAATATTTGCTTTCAGTTTTTTACTGTGAGATAATGTCAAAATAAATGGAATAAGTGAAAAATTATTTGTTTGCTCCACATATTTCTGTTAAATGCTGTTCTAAAACACCCGTTCTTCACTATTTTTAACTTGAATATATTTCAATTTATATTTCTATAATGCTGACATATCTCCTTTTCCAATGTGATGGTTTGAGCTCAAAAACATCTGCAGTATCTATAAATGAAGCTTATGTGAATAAGCTTCAAATCCGGAAATATGGATATATATTTGAGACCTTTATTGCATAACTTACATATTTTCACACACACACACACACACACACACACACACACACACACACACACACACACACACACACACACACACACACACACACACACACACACACACGGTGGGGTCATGTGTTTTGCGTCACGTTGTTGAGTGCACAGTGCTCTAGCTCAGAGTTCATTCCTCTAAACATGTGAACACCACACAAACCAACCAGTCACTTTTAGCATTGTGACTCATTCAATATGAATCTTGCCAGCCACACAAATGAACCATTTGCAACTCACGTGTGAATGCTATATGCTACAGTGATACACTGAAGATGCCACTAAAGCTCATCTTCTCTTCTTTCTGAAACTACTTGAAACATGTCTTCATCACAAACAGTAAAAAGTTAGGGTCATATAAAGAGCAATGATTAAATTGTCAGGCCTGTGGTTAATACAAGTAAAGCACAGTTTGGTCTTACCGGCTGCCACATGAAGTGTGGCACTGGTTTTTTAAAATTTTTTCTTTACCTTTTATTATTACACCCACTGATATGAAAATGAACAAATGAGTATGTTTTATGTTTGTATGTGAGTCTGTTCAGTGTTTCACTTTAAGGGTGTTTTAATACAAAGGAACAAGCAGTCGTGTACGCCCACTTCCTTTACAGAAATATCCTCACCAGCATGTACCTCTGTGTGTGATACTACTTTAAGGTCTATATAACTCCTTTCAGTTTATCATCGTCTGTACTATCAGCAGCAGTTACACTGTTACTTTGACACCTGGACAAATATGGACGCATTGAAACTGTTCTTTATTCTGCTTCTACCACTAACTGCATGTTCACAAGATTTGGGAGGAGGTAATGTAAAAACTGTTTCATAAAGTAACAATTATATTTTTAATGATACTCCAGCCTCTGGTTTAACTCACTCAGACTGTGTGTATTATTGTTACTGATTTCAGAAACTGTTGTGAAAACAATTGGGAAGCAACCAGATGTCACTCAAATATGCACCAATGAAACACAGAACATCATCACACTGATAGTTTGTACGATCAGAACTCAGAGAAGTGGAGGAGGAAATTGTGTTCTGCTGTATGAACATGCACGGGGCTTTGAGCACAAATGTGACTCCAGGTTCACACTGATGAAAGAAAATCAGACTGTGTTTCTCCACCTGATCAATTTAACATCAGAGGACAGTGGGAGCTACAGCTGTCAGTGTACAAGTCCTGGAAGAACAAATATTCTCCATCTTAATGTCACTGTGGAAGGTAAACAAGGTAAACAACAACCTATTTTCTTATTTTAAACTTATATTATTTAGCAATATAAAGTCTGTACTGGTTTTACAAGGTGACCTTCAGGATTTGTTAACTTTAGAGGTCAATAGTCATACATCACACTTAACCTTTGTTCACTAGCAAATCAAATACTACGTCAATTTTTCTAACAACTGCTTTTCTCCTCATGAAGAACTAAGCAGCAGGTCTGGAACAGAAACAGTTCCTCTTACACTGATTTGTGTAACTGTGTTCATCATTGTGAACTTAGTTATCTTTGGATTTATTCACGCACGACTGCGCCACAGGTGAGAAACCACTGTCACAGCTGTGTTTCATATGTTTCATGATTTACCTTTTAACACACTTCATAACTTTAAAACATGTGATTCTCTTTGCTCTTTTCATTTTGGTTAATGCACTTTAGCTTAAGTTCATTTTGATGTAACGTCTTCTTCAGCACGACCTTGCCCTACTGCTCTCATGTTTAAGTGAATCAAAGTCAATTAGCTGACTGCTAATAATTTATCAGACATATTGATCATGAAAAAGTCATGCTAACATCATTTGTTATCCAAAGTTGCTGTTCAAGGCCAGAAACATCTGGACTATCAGTGACTATCAGTAACTTAGTTCTAAAGACAAAGCAGCAGATTTAAAGTTTGTTTTATGTCCAGTTCTATTTCAAAATGTTGGCTGAAGCTGTCGTGAAGTTACTTTGATTCAACATACCTTGGGTAACTTGCTGGAACACTGAGTTTTCTAAAAGTGTTTTTGTTTTAAATCAGACTTTTAATTTTATTTTGCAGGATGGAAATACACAAGATGACCCTTACACAAACCTTCAGCATGCAACAAACAATCTCTACCAAACTGTCACCTCAGATCACCAAAAACACAATGCAACTACAAATTAAGCACACTAATTGTCTGTTGTTGTGATTAGATTTGGCCTTTATAATCAAACTCTTTAACATATGTAAATGTTAACAGTTATATATAATATATTTATATATAATATGTAAAATATATAATAATAACTGTAGGTGGCACATGAGTATTAGTTTTCTAAGAGAAATTGTTTTGGATGATCATTACCTGCCTTTACTTTCACTGTTTTGTAGTAACTGAGGCCATTCAGTCATGACACTCCAGCTCTTTGAAACAGGTTCACAGATTTATACGTGTATACTCTGGAAAAATGGCTGACAGTATAAAAATGCAATAAACTGTGTCAAATATGACTCCTCGTGTAGCATTTTTAAAGCACATTTCTTTTACTGTCTTTTACTGATGTTACTGATTGTGACGTGTCACAGTCAGACTTTTCAAATTACAGATACACAGAGATATCAGTCTGGCTGTCTTAGTCGTGGCTTAAAAAGTGTTGGTGATGAATCAAAAATTACATCAAAATTTTAAATGTTTTTCTTTTGTATTTAAGTGTTTATGTGCTGTTTGACTTTGAGACTAACAAGAAACAACAGCTTCTATTTGCACTTCTATTAAAGATATGGTGCACGTTGACTTTAAGCATTTCTGCTTTCAGAATAGTCACACACTGCTGGCTACAGTTACTTCCGCACCCATATGACAGTGTGGAAACTCTGCTCTTTGTCCTAAAAAGTTTATTCTGTTATCTGGACGTAGTGTTTTCAGTGGGAGAAAGGTAAGGATTTCCTTACCTGGAGCATACACTAAGAAATCTGCTCTTTGTCCTGCTTCTGCTTCTACTTTATTATAGTACATATTTATAATCATTTATACTTAAAAAAACCCAACCACCTATCCCTGTGTTTTAAAGATGAATGCTAAACATTTTATTCCCATAATATTACATTTAAATATAATATGTGATAAATTTAGAAGAGTGTGCATATATTGGTAGCATATATATGTGCCACCTCAGTGTCGCTGTCTGTCAAAGTACACCAAGAATGTCAACTGAAGAGGCAGGACACAGGGACAAGGTTAAACAAGGTTGATTTTCAAAGTTTAAGGCAGAATGAAGCAGGTGGTAATCTTAAAATATTTTTGTTTTTTTACTTTCATGACCTTTTGTTTTCTCTCGTATTTTCTATCGTATGTCCTGCAGTAGCGTTACGAAATGTTTCAGTTTCAATGTTTTTTCTTCCCTTTCCTGTTTTCCTCTCTCTTATTTCTTCCTCTTCCTTGGCACATTATGTGCAGTCTCTGTGTCACATAGTGGAAATTTGTATTTATCTTTTATATTGGTTTTATTCTGATTTTTATTGTTTACTTGCGAGTGCATTTTTTATTTGCATGATTTTATTCTGTTTGTATTGCATGTTTTTAGTGTGTTGTTTGACATTGTTTTAATCCACTGTGGATTGGCTGGGCGTGGGACAAATTAGCTGATGGTGATCACCTGCTGAGGCATGGGTGTGTCCTGAGGTGGCCTATCAGCTGTTTGAAGGACCTATTAAAAGGAAGCTAGCGGAGCACTGAAAGGAGAGAGGCCCCAGGTATGAAGAGGAATGCATGAAGGCCAGGTGGAAAAGAGGCCTGATCGTGGGGGGTGCGACGCCTCATCTGGAGACAGACCGGTCAGTGAGATGTGGCAACACTGTCCTGACAGTAGGAGGCAGTGCATGGGATTGACAGCAGGGCACCTCTGCCTGCATTTGTGAGTAGTGTCTCCTCTGTTGTTCACGGGGTGCAGCCGTGTTGGGAGAGGGTCTCATGGCTGTAAGGCAGGGCAGCTTCTGGGAGGATGGTTATGGCCCTTATTTGTTTATTTACATGGTGATGACGCGAGGGGAGCTGCGATGCCATCAAGCGACAGACTCTAGTGAAGAATGGAAGCTGGGCTGGGATGTGATGGGCCCAGTGAAGGAACGAGAGGGGGATAGTTGCTCCTCCTCGTCTGCCTGGGACGAGGCTGGCATGAACCCCGCTCTGGAGAAGGAATTTCTGGCCTCCTTGTAAACCCATAGCGAACATTCATCCTGGGTGGGGGACAGTTACATCGTGGGACTGGGTGGGATTTTAGTGCATGCAGAAAATTGTATTTTTACAAGTTTTAGAATAACTTTATCTAATCTTGGTGGAACTTTATCATGTTGAACATTGTATTGTATACTTTTTTTTCTTAATATTTAGTTTGTTTTATTCCTGCTGTCCACCTCGGGGAATAAACTGTTTCTGATCAGCCCTGCTTCATCTTTGTGTCCTGGGTTTCTGACTCACTCGCTCCTACCTTGTATCTAAAGAACAATCCTCTAGTATGACATTCTGGTGCAACAGCTTTAGTGTGTTTGTGTGTTCCATACAAACACACTGTGAAAACACTTTATTACCCTATTTGTGTCAAACACCATCCAGCACCACAAAGTGTTTTAATGTGAACTCTTTCCTTTTCGTTGAGTTCTGTGTCTTACCATTTTGAACAGAGGTGAGGAATTCCAACTGAAATCATGCTTTTATACACAAATTTGAGCCGACTCACTGGACTCCTCTGATTCTTTTGCTAAAAATCAAATTTAGTTTTGAGTTCTTGAGTTTTAACTTTGATTAATTAGGAATTCATTAATGGGTAGAAATTTTAACTTGAAAAGAGTTTTTACATTTCTGCAACCCTATTATTTTACCAAAATGCACAAGTTATTATTAAAAATTGATAATTCAATCTCCCTCCCAACCCCAAACGGTGAGCGAGTCCTTTTCATCGATCCAGATGAAATCCTCTGGACACAAATAAGTACCTTCAAAATGAATGAATGAGTTTCATAGGCCACAGCTGGTTCGGCCGTTCGTGTGGCTTTGCTGCGTGGCCATCTGTTTCTCCCTTTTTAACTACACGATAGTCATTACATCTCATGACACATAACCATAAACGTAGGACCTTGGTCAGGAGCAAGTGGCATTGATAAGCATTTCTGATCAACCGTCCAGTGCTTGTCACACTTCTCCCGTCAATGTTAATAGCACTCTAGTTTTCACACAAACTAGACTGTAAACCGCTTTGGAAGGTAAGAAATCTCATCTCAACAGAATGGAGCGAAACTGCCTTGATCTGCAAAAAATCATGGAAATACCTTACTTCGGAAACATGGCTTGAACAATTTCTCTTCAACGACGTAATCCGATAACAACCGATCTCTTTACCCGTCAGCTTCCCGTGGCTGTCATGCGACCGGCTATTGCAGTTAATACAACAGCTTCTTGCCATTTTGTGTTTCTTTTTATCGCTGTGTGACTGATTTCAATTGAAAGCCTGCGTGCGCTAGTACCTCTTGCCACAAGTTCCCAGAATCCTTTGCGGTTTTACCCCTGAATGACGTCACATTTTCAATCTCTATATAGCACCGGACGCTAACGTAAGCCCAGCTGTCTCTCTGACGCTAAAGGCCTTCACTTCTCACCAACGCGCCCACCCTAATGGCATCCACATCATAGCAGGGGACTTTAATAAGGAAATTCTCAAGACTGTTTTACCAAAATTTTACCAGCACGTACATCAGACTACAAATGCGTTCATCCAAACCTGATGTCTCTTGATGTTAAAGATGGAGCTGCCAGACAGAAGGAAAACCTCATGGATGGGGTAAAGGAGGACATGGGGAGGGTTGATGTGACACAGGAGGATGCTAAGTATAATGGAAGCAGATATGTCTAGGTCCTGAGTCTTTGACCCAGCTTATTGAGTTTGGTGTGGATTCATGATTCTTTCCTTTGCTTCCAGAGATTATTTAAGTTTAAGCTTTGTGCGGTTTAGTCTTGAGTTCAGTTCTTTTTAGTGTCTCTGTATTTGTTTTTCTGATTCATGGTTCCTTTTGTGTCTTGTCCTCAGCGCCTCATGTGAAAGTCAGTCTTATCTCTTACCCCAGTCATGTCTCTGTTTATTCTCCACTTGTCTTGGTCAGGTTTGTGTGTCTCTGTCTCCATGTTAGACACATGCATAAAAGAGTGCAAGTAGTGTGGACTGGGTGGAGATGTATGGAGAGAAACAGTCTTCAAATGGGTTGCAAATGTGTACAATATTATCCATAAACCAAAACTAAGCCTTACAAATTTGTCCAATGATTTGTGTTTAACTTCTGAGGACTCATACAAGTGTGCTTCAATCCACATAAAAATACAAAGTAACACATAAAACTATTTTACAAATGCGTACATCTAAACCTGAATAAATACTGATTGTTTACACACCATGATTAAGTTAGACTCACAAATCTGATCATTTTCTTTTTCTCTTTCTGTGTGTACAAATATCTTAAACTACACGTGACATCTTTCTCTCTCATTGAAGTAGTCACAACAGTTTTCTTACAAGGACGGTTGCAAGGCTTTCTGCTTTTAAAACATTCCACCGCACACTGTCAGCCAAATTACTTCCTCACCAATATGACAGTGTGGAAACTCTGCTTTGCTCTGCTTCTGCTTCGACTTGTGGTTGTTGCACTTGTACTTGTTTCTCTTTCTGTCTGTCAAGATTCTGCCTCTCTGTCTCTCGCTCCCCATTCCCCGGCTCTGTCATATCTCTGTGTTTCTTCACCCTTTTCTTGTGTCTAGTTGTATTTTAGTCTGCATCTCTGTGATTGTGTTTGTGTGTTATTTTCTGCTTTGCCTTCCTTGCTTCATTAGTAGATTTTGTTCAGCTGTGCTCCTCAGGTGTTTCCATTCTACCCTTACCTCATGTGTTTATTTAAGTCTTCAGTTTTCCCTTTTTCCCTGGATCTGTGTGCTCTCCTTAAGTGATATTGGTCCCTAGTGTTTCCTGGTCTCCAAGTGTTGTATTGTGAGTTCTGGGGTTTCAGCAATAAATCTGCTGTTAAAGTTTATCCTCGTATGTGAGTCCTCACTCTGCAAGCATACAGCAGGCTATGACAAGATAATCCATCTTTGTGACCCCTTAAAAGGAGCAGTCAAAAGAAGAAGACACTATGACATGATTAAAGTTTATTTGCCGCTCTATTAAATTAACATTCAAGTGATTGTTTGGTTGTATGATGCATGCATTGTA
The DNA here is from genome assembly GCF_001858045.2 of Oreochromis niloticus. NCBI lineage: Eukaryota > Metazoa > Chordata > Actinopteri > Cichliformes > Cichlidae > Oreochromis > Oreochromis niloticus. The sequence continues at coordinate 13,840,261 of NC_031986.2, forward strand.
TGCTATAATGTCTTGCCTTTTCTTTATATACAGTTGAGGCCAAAATTATTAGCCCCCCAGGAATTTTGGAACATTTTGCTAAACTTCTGCCCAATATTTGCAGCATTGATGAAACTTGATATATTCAAACATTCACCAGTGCTATTTAGTAGCTTTTGATACATTTTGTAATATAAAATACATTTTTAGGCTTGCCTTATATCAAATATAATAAAAAATGAGGTGGTCAAAAATATTAGCCCTATGTGAATGTTTGCTTTCAAAACACCTGGAGGAATTAACCAATCAGCTTTGAAACCACATCTGTGCAGTCAGCTGGCTTCCTAACAACATTCAATCAGCATAAAAAGGGTTCAAGGAACAGGGCACTTGAACACATGAGAGGAACTATTGTTACTGACCATGCCAAATGCAAAGGAAATAATTTTGGAGCTCAGAAAAAAAAGATAGTACAGGCTCATGATAAGGGGGAAGGCTACATTGCCATTTCCAAGCGATTCACAGTGTCTAGAAATGCTGTACATTGCATCATTGCCAAGTACAAGGAGACAAATTCTGTAAGAAGCAAACCTGGCCGTGGCCATAAGCACAAGATTTCAAGAACTCTGGAGAGGAAATAGTCACAGATGTCAGCAGGGAACCGCGGACATCTGCCAAGACAATTGTTACTGACCTGGCCTCTTCTGGAGTTGATGTTTCAAGGAACACAGTTGTTACAGCTCTTCATCATGGTGGACTTCATGGGCATCATCCCAGAAGAACACCTTTACTCAAAGAGCGGCACATCACAGCCCGACTGAGGTTTGCCCGTGAACATTTGAAAGGTAAAGATGAGTTTTGGAAGTCTGTGCTTTAAGCTGATGAGACTAAACTGGAACTGTTTCAGCACATAGTTGTTGCTTATGTTTGGTGAAGAAAGGCACAGGCCTTCAACACCAGGAACACAGTTGGGAACATCATGCTGTGAGGCTGTTTTGCAGCCTCAGGCACAGGGAGCCTTCTTCGGGTGCATGGCATCATGAAAAAAGAAATTATGTTGACATTTTGAAGGAGAATATGCAGAAATCTGCTCATAGTCTAGGCTTAGGTCATTGCTGGGTCTTCCAACAAGACAATGACCAGAAGTATACATCAAAATTAGTCCAACAGTTCCTCAAGGATGCCAAAACCAAGATCCTGGAGTGGCCTACACAGAGCCTAGACATCAATCCTATTGAGAATCTGTGGCGAGTGCTCAAAGTGAATGTCCATGCTTGGAAACCATTCAATTTGGAGCAGCTAGAACAATTTGCAATGGAGGAAAGGGGCAAAATCCCTCAGGAGACCTGTGCCAACCTAGTAAAGACCTACTCTAAGAGATTGTTGTCAGTTGTACAGTATTGACTATTAATGGCCATAGGGCTAATAATTTTGAATGTCTCATTTTTGCCCTTTCTTGTTTTAACTCGGTGTATCAATAAAATATCCTAATTAAACTTAGTGGACATTGTTATTTTGGAAACAGATACACTATACAAAACAGACTTGTTGTTAAGGGTCATTTTCACACTAAAATCAAGAGTGTTCTCTAATTTCAGAATGGGGGCTAATAATTTTGGCCTCAACTGTATATTTGAAATAGCAGGACATCCTCACTTATACAAGAAACTGCACCTGTTTCAATCTGTCTGTGTATAATTATTATATTTGTGGCTACATTAAGAGTTTAATTTCAATAGAAACTGTAAATTGTATGATAGATGTAATTTATGATTTGTGTTAACTGCAGATGATGTAATATGAGATTAAACTATTATCACAATGTTTCCTTATATACTGTATAGATTCAAGTAAATTTTTCTGAGGGGAAAAACAATCTTTTAAATATTTTAGAGGCTAGGGGTTCAGCAGAAATTTGTTTCCATTTATCTGGTTGGCTCAGCTGTTGGAATCCGTAACTGGAGTTATTCTAGGATGTATGTACACAATGAAAAGTCACAGGTTATCCCAAGTGGATGCTCTAGGTCAGAAACATCTGGATTATCTGTTCATGAGACAGCACTGTGAGAGTAACTTCAAAAAAACAAAAACATATCCACTTCTATGTTTTATATCCATTTCTATTTCAGGGTGTTAGCTGAGGTTTCTTTTTTTTTGTTTGTTTTTGTTTTTTAATGGCAAATTAAAAAAAAAAAACAGTGGAAACAAATACAGGAAGTTTAAAATCAAAATATTCAAATGTTTTTATCCAGCTGGGAATATAATTATAAGATAAAAATGTATTAATATAATTATGCAGTATGACTTTTTATTGTGAGAGATAACCTTTACACAATCCTTCAGCAGCCAACATATATTAGCTACAAAACTATCATCTCGGTTCAACATCAACACGGCACTAAGACAGACTGAGCAAGCAGAACAGAAACTCTCTGCCTGCATAATCAGGAAATGAATCAGAATTCTAAAACCTATGAAAACAACCCTCAGGTCAACATAGATATGAAAAGCAAGGGCTTTGAAACTTCCACATGGGTTTTAGAGATTTTCAAATTCAATAGAATTTTACAATGTTTTGTGCAGTTTGATGGTGGTGTATAGATTGTTCATCATATTATGTTGCTATTCTGACTGGAACTCATCGTTGCACTTGATCATGGCTTCAAGTGGTTTTAAAAGCCTAATTTCCTGCATAGTTTTGATGCATGTCTCAAATTGTTGCGTGATTACTCCTCATTTTCAAACACAGGCTGTCTTTTCTTAAACCATCAAACCCTTTAAATTTGGACTGACAGTTTGAATGAAACTGTTTTTTCTGTTTACATAATGTCCTTCCAGAGGGCTCTTCCTGTAAGGCCGTGCGTAATGTTGCTTATAAACTAATAACCTTTTAAAAAACACTACATTTCTCTCCTCTCTTCTGTGCTTACTCACTGATTTACTTCTAGGCTTCCCTACAAAAAATCTTGCAGATCCATACACTTCATTTTTTAGACACAGTGAGAATTTGTGGTTTAAGTAGTCACAGGATGTGGTGTCTGAGAGGGCACAAGTCTTCCAACCAATATGACACTGTGTGCTTTACTTGTGATGGTAATGTCCATATTTTTTGGTGCAGTAGTTTGCACATATTTCTTCTAAGTGAAAGATTATAGGTTTGATCCCAGGAGGAGACAGAAATCCCTTTGATGCCACGTCGAAAAAGGGCCAATGTGGCAATTTGGCAGTAAAAAGTCTGCCAAATCAAACATGCAAAGCTTAAATAAGAGAAAAACAGAAAACAGCTTTTATTTATAAAGTTGAGGAATGAATATTTTCTGTTTTTCTAGGAAAATGAAAGACGTGCTTCATTTTCAAACAATTAACTGAAATATAATGCTTATTTACATTGTATTTCATATTAAAAGTAACTGACTTATGACAGAGACTCTTGTTAGCTCAGCAAACTCGAATATGAAACACTGAATATCACACTGATAATCTGAACGTCACCACAGAGGAGCAGAGGAGGAGTGTAACCTGCTGTAACATTATGTGACCTGCTTCTTTATGAACACAACTCCAGGCAGGAGTCAGGAGCCAAAAAAACATGGGAAGCAGGTCAGCTAACATAAATATGAAATATACAGCAGGTGTGCTGATTTATATAAATAGTACAATAGCTTGTGTTAATTTAAATGAGTTGTAGTTTTGAATCACTGATAACAACAATCACCAACATCATTGATTTTCTGCTCTTCAGTCCTTTGCTTTTGTAAAGTAAATTATAAGTTGGACTAAAAGCAAAAAATAACTTCGGTTTAAAAGTTATTGTGTTTTCTTTTTTTGGACATGACACCACTCAGTGTTTCACTTTTAGAGTGTCTTAATATGAAAGCAGAAGCAGTGTTGTAGGTGCACTTCCTTTTGAGAAGTGTTCGCACAAGAAGTACGCAAGACACATGAGAGCTGATACTTTGAGGTTTATGAAGGACGCTGTTTGTCCTCCTTTCTTCAGTACGTCATCTTCTGCACTATCAGCAGCACTTACACTGCAAATCGGACATATTGGTGAACATGGATGCATTAAACCTGTGCTTAATTCTGCTTCTACCACTAACTGCATGCTCACAAGATTTGGGAGGAGGTAATGTAAAAACTGTTTTCATAATGTAACATTTATTTTTTAATGATACTCCAGCCTCTGGTTTAAATCATTGATACTGTGTGTATTATTGTTACTGATTTCAGATACTGTTGTGAAAACAATTGGGAAGCAACCAGATGTCACTCAAATATGCACCAATGAAACACAGAAGATCATCACGCTAATAGTTTGTACGATCAGAACTCAGAGAAGTGGAGGAGAAAATTGTAGTCTGCTGTATGAATATACACGGGGCTTTGAACACAAATGTGACTCCAGGTTCACACTGATGAAAGAAAATCAGACTGTGTTTCTCCACCTGATCAATTTAACATCAGAGGACAGTGGGAGCTACACCTGTCAGTGTACAACTCCTGGAAGAACAAAAATTCTCCATCTTAATGTCACTGTGGAAGATAAACAAGGTAAACAACAACTCTGTTCTTCTTTAACCATAAATATTTTAGCAATATAAAGTCTGTACTGATTTTACAAGGTGACCTTCAGGATTTGTTAACTTTGAGGTCAATAGTCATACATCACACTTAGCCTTTGTTCACTAGTAATGCAAATACTACGTCAATTTTTCTAACAACTGCTTTTCTCCTCATAAAGAACTAAGCAGCAGGTCTGGAACAGAAACAGTTCCTCTTACACTGATTTCTGTAACCGTGTTCATCATTGTGAGTTTAGTTATCTTTGGATTTATTCACGCACGACTGCACCAGAGGTGAGAAACCACTGTCACAGCTGTGTTTCATATGTTTCATGATTTACCTTTTAACACACTTCATAACTTTAAAACATGTGATTCTCTTTGCTCTTTTCATTTTGGTTAATCCACTTTAGCTTAAGTTCATTTTGACTTAACATCTTCTTCAGCACGACCTTGCCCTACTGTTCTCATGTTTAAGTAGATTAAAGTCAATTAGCTGCCTGCTAATAATTTATCAGATGTATTTATCGTATTAATGGAAGTGCACCACTGCTATAAACAATTTCTTTTCTTCAAGTTTCATATGAGCCATTGAAGGAACACAGTGACTTTCATTTCCTGTTGCCCCCATTAAAACGAGCTACATGATGCAGCGACTGATGATCAAAATCATGTTTGTTTTTGTGTTTCTCTTACAGAAAACCATCTCCTAGACCTCAAAACACGGTACTGAGCAAAAGATGTAACTTTTTAGTCATTTATATTGTTTATGTAACCTTAATGTTTTAAACATATTTGCTTCTGCAGGGGTCAGAGGACATTGAGCCGTACAGCACCTACATACGGAGGGAAAGTGGTCTTTATTCAACTGTTAAAATGCACGACTCTAAACAGAATACCAACAGTTCACATGTGTCAGCAGACACAGTTGAGACAGTCTACGCAGGAGTACAATAATATTATATCACATTTTTCAACACTGACAATTGTAGTTTGGCAAATTCACCACAGGGTGGCATCATTTGCAATATGACTGACAAATAAAGAACTGACCAGAATCAGCGGAAATAGTCAAATATTTCATATCTAAACACGATTTCTTTTTATCATCTTAGCATTTTAGTATTGTGTTTTTATGTAAATATTTTGTTACAAACTGCAGTAAAACTTTATCCATCATTTGTTGTGTTTTTCTTTTTTTTAATGCAGAAGAGAGAACTTTGTAAATTCTGAGTTTTCATATGACTAAACTCATATAGTCAAGAAAAATTCAACAATTTCAGATCCCTTTTGCTTTATTCACTGTGACCGCTTTCATGTAAGTTTGAGGAACTAGCAAGTCGGACGTCTTAAGAATTCATCTTGTTTTGAGAACTAAGATGATTAAATGTAATGACAGATACATATCCTTCAGGATAGTTAATGTTCTGGTCTTTCTCATTAGACTGAATAAACCAGATCCACATCATGGCTTCATTGCTTGGGCCATCTGCAAGTGCTGATATGAGATACTTGTAAACAATGTGAGTCTCTGAGTGCAGAAATAACAGGCTCTTAAACAGGTCAACAGTCCATGTTTGCTGTGCAAACTGTTTGGCCAAACTACTGAAAACTCAAACTAAGAAAAATAATTTAGCTAGAGAACAAAAGAAAAATAACTACACGATAACTCCAAAATAAATCAAACTAATAAACAATCACTTCTGCACCAGGATGTACCCAGTTTCAGTACCCCTCTTTAATATGACATGTGACACATTCTTAACCATAAAAGGTCTCAAACAGGGTCTGGACTGGATTGTCAGTTCCTCAGTGCACATTATGAGGAAGCCAAGTGCAGTCTGAGGAGATGTGAGAAACAGAAATTAGTCAAATGCAAATCTTAACATTTTTAGCATTTTTAATCAGATTCTCTTTTTTGTGGCAGAATTACATACATAACAAAGCTAAAAGCTTCATGTTTAGAGGTCAGAGCCATGCCTGTAACTGTCATTTAAAAAGAAAAAGGTCGTCACTGAGCTTGTCAGACATTTCAAAACAGAAAACAATCTGAAAAAAAATGCAGTAACAATTTATTTATTTAACTGGCTAAAGTGCTGCATAATAGGACAATCTTTTTTAAACACTAGACCAGGTGTAGTTTGGTCTATTGTCCACAAGGTGGCATTGTTTGACTTCAATTCATTAAATACAGCATTTTCTTCTTTAAGTTGTAAAAGACTTGGTAAGAACAATAAGCAAGACAAATGTAACTCTGGCAAGAACCAGATGATGTAAAATTGGATTACATTCTTTGGATGTCAGCTCCATAGTCTATGAATAAATTTAAATAGTAGAATGTTTCACTTAAAATTGTGCTTATAAAATGAGTCTAGCTGCAGTACTTTCTTTTCTTACACCTGAAACTAGGATGATGTTTTAGATTGTTGGGTTTCCCCTGCTTGCTTTGGCATTTCCTGCTATCTATAGTGGAAGTGCGAGATCGTGGGATCTGAAACTCCTTCCTCTTTGGTGAGTGTTACATAAACGGATATTAGTGATAATTATAAGTGATACTCTCAGCCCAGTAAAGGGAAACGTGTCAGCTATCATGATAAGAGGATCAAACTTATCATCTTACTGGATATGACATGGTCTACATTTTCTCATGTTTAGGGAAACTGCACATAATTTTAAAATGATTTAGTCAATCCAAAATCACTCTTTCACAAATGAGTGCAGGGCTGGGTGCTTGATCTTACACATCTGTGGCAATGGAGCTGAAAACAACTCAGTTCAACTTTCAGCTATTAAGAGATTCGTACCAGTATTCATCTGTTGTTCATATAGTGTGTAATCTATGCTTTCTTAATGATTCATTAGGCAGAGCATATGCATTCATCATGTTAAAAATGAAACTGATTATTAGGCTGAGTTCACTCTACAGTTCAAAAATAGTTGTCACTTTTTTCAGTCACATACTTGCACAATCATCTTTTGATATTTTAATCCCTTAAACATGTTTTTATTCCCATAAACTGGAATAACCCTTGTACAGATCAGTCAGGGTCTTTCCTGTTCTATGAAAGCACTTGAAGCACTTAAGAGGAATTAAAATTTTCCCTCTTCACATTATTGTGTAAACAAAATGTCACGAGAGACATTTCATAAAAAAAAATTTATTGGACAACAAGCCTCCAGAGAATGATGGGAACTTGTAATCACATGAAAGCCAAACCAATCTGGCCTTCGTGTTGGATCCTGGTAGATTTTCACATGCTACACAGTAACGTGAAGAGAGAGAGTGAGTTCATGCTCATTTCACATGCTCATTCAAACCAGATTTTTAACATTTCCAGGAAATATATTTATGAACCCACATAGCAGACAGGTTTGGCCCAGATCTGGTATCAAGCCGGCACTGCTGGCTGACTTCTGGCATGATAAGACGTATGTCATCCAGATATGGGCCAGGCCTGGCATAGATGGGACTGTTTATGTGATGGCATGCCATATCTGGCCCGATTGTGGTTTGGTGTATGTGGCCCAGGCCCATAGAAAACAGGTCTGGCCCGGCTCCGGCATCAAGCTGGCACTTCTGACTGACCGGTGTCATGGCAGGGTGTATGTCAACCAGATGTGGGCCAGGTCTGGCAATGATGGCAATATTTATGTTCCTATTTTCCTGTTTTAGTTAGAAGACCCAAATGCCATGTTGCAATACTATACTGCGATGGTAGCCAATGTTTCAAATGCAGATTTGACAGGTTTGTGAGTGTACACTTTATCCAAAACCTAGTGAGGGTTTACTCGTCTTTTCCAGTGGGTGGCTGCAGCTCAGGCGGTAGAGCACGTCACCCACTGATCGGAAGGTTAGTGGGTCACTCCCTGGTTCTTCCAGTCTGCATGGCAAGAGTGAGAATGTGTGTGGCTGTAGTTAGGAAGCACTCAGTTTAGAGGAAGTATGTGTGATTGGGTGAATATGGCATTGCGGTATGTGGGCCATGGGTAAGCACATTATCTGGGCCATACCAATTTTGCTATGTGGGAATACACATTAGAACATAATTTCTTTTGAAATGCAAAAACAGATTAATTATTAGGGTACACCATCCAGTTGTCTGAAAACCTGTGAAGTTTTAATGTCAGGTTCATTCAGCTGTTTTATGGAATGTTTGCACATTTGGATCACCCAAAATATTAAATCAATAAAATCTGTAAATTCTCATTAAACGTTTTGCATTTTCTCTGAGTTCTGATCTTACATTTTCTATTACATTGATGTCGCCACTCCCTCCATTTGCTGATGGGTCTTCCATGATGGGTGCTCCTCCTGTTCCTCAGTTGCCTGTGGTATTCTTGGAGTAGCTCATCTCGGAGGACCATCTTTCTGATGTTTTTGTGGATGATCGTCTTCATTCTGGAGACTCCTTGTTGGATGTCTGTCTTTGTGATGTTATCTGGTTCTTGTTCTGATAGGTTGCTGTGGACTTGTTCTTATAGGTCCACCAGCCAAGTGGGACTGGTGTCATGTGATGTGTCTTTCTCCTAAATGCTCTTCCACTATTGCTCAGTCTCAGCTCTGGGTGGTCCTGTCTTATAGATGTTGTGCTCTTGCAGCTGAAAGCAAACCCTCGATGGGCCTTCGGGGAAGAGGCCATTTAATCTCTTGGCCTTTGCTTCTCTGGTCTATATTTTCAGCCCAGTGGCCAAAGCTGTCAACCATTGTTTAGCAGTTTCTAGACCCTCAGTTACAGACATCTTTTTTGTGTCTGTTATTCATCTAGGACCCATTTCTCATGACACACGTTCTGTATGTTAGTTAACTAATTAACATCCTTCCAAAACTTCCCTAATTTTGTTTTCCAGCCTTCTTCTCAATGTATCCCTTTCTATACATTTATTCTTGATTTCATACCTAAGTGCTTCTAATGATTAGTGTGACAGAAAATGCAGAATCCAATAGCTCATATATGAGCTTACTTGTTTTAGTGGTAGTGGTAATGAGGATGATCGGTGGTGCTGTTCTCTTTAAGCTTCAAGCATCTCCTCAGATGGTCCTTTGTGAGTGAGCTGGGGGACTTGTGACTGACATAGTAGCATTGCATGAATTCTATGTTCTCAGTCCTTGTACATGTATGTCTCATTCCAGTAGCCCAATACCTTGTCAAACTGGGCATTATCTAAACCTGTATGGCTTTTACTTTTCAAATCTAAAACTCTAAATTCATCGGGTGGACTCGCTGTGGCATTCCATCAGGAGAAGCAAGGCAAGCAGTGCTTGCCCACTGAAGTCTAAAAGTGGTCATCTATTAAAACCAAAGTGAAATTCATCAGTCTCTTAAATCCAGGTATGCAGAATTAGTTTGCAGCTATTTCCCTTTACTAAAATTGAAGACAGAAAATATCTTATAGGTAATAAGAATGTGAAAAAAGTAAAAATTATGAGCTGCACTAAGCACACTGGCTGGTACTCACAAAGACCATTATATCAGATGATAGCTTATGGCTTTACAGATTACCTGAATGATAATTTGGTCTCACTTAATCCAAAGGTTAAACCACATAGTGCTAATTAAAACTGTAGTTAAAGAGCTTGGACTGATATTTGAATGTTACTGTAAATGCTAAGAATGCATTGACTGTGTCGCAGTTAAGTCTGTTCCTTTTTGTTGTCATGCATTGCTGATTAGCATAAAAGGCCTAATATTTCACTTGAAGTCTGTGGTTACATTCAGCTGTTTTTTCTCTTTTTTTGAGCTGAACTTCACACATCAGTGTGTATGAAAATATGTCAGCTGACAGGTGGTGACGTTCATTGTGGGTGCATTATGTCAGACTCCACAGATGTGTGTGTCTATTTTTTTTTTTTAATTTCCCTCTTTTCTGGCTTTGAACAGCTATAGTGTTATCCAGAATATTACATAAAAATTAAACAACTCTGTCTTTAAATGTCTATGCAGACTGCCTGCTACATTACCTTTTGCCTTTAAGCCAGGTTTGCCTTGTGGCAGAGGCGTTTCAACCTTCAGTGAGCTCAGTGGGCAAAAGGTAACAATACCTTACTGTGGAAAACTTTCCTTTGCAGAAAGATTCGACCTCAAGTGCAAGGTATATACATAAATGGCATATAAACGGACAGGAAAATTAAACTTTTAAATAGTGAGAGCCATGATTTAATGGAAAAAATAGAAACTGCTAAGAAAAAAGGTTTTTCTGACCTTTTATTATTATGTTACATGCTGTATTCAGCTGGCTGCTGTTCTCAAACTGATAAGTTTCATTTGTGCATAAAGGTGAACACAATGAACCACACAAAGGAAGATAGAGAACTTGTGTTTAGCTGCTCCACCGCATGAAAACCAGCTCCAACCATAGCATAGAACATTTCAGATGGAGTAACCCTATCAGACCAACTACAGACTGTGACAGTAAAGAACAGTGACCACAAATTCAACACCAGCAGCAACATAACTCTCAAAGTATCTCCCGATTGGAGTGGACACATTGATTGTGCGCTGAAGCTTTGAAAAATGGGAGAGAGGAAGGAGATGATGCTTTTGTGTTTACCAGATGAGAAGGAGAAGAAAGGAGGAGGAAGAAGAGAGAGGTACGCATGAGTCATTTTATGGTATTGTGTTTATGTGTAACACTGCATCCCAGCATGTCAAACTGTTTCTGGTAAGTGAACATGCACAGATAGTTCCTCCTGCTCATGAAGTTTGCAGCTGAAATTCCAGGAGACTATTTCCAAATTATGTTTACCAACAGGAAGTTAAAGAGTAAAATAATGGGACAGAGTTTTAAATGGCAGCCAGCCGATGGTCCTTTAGTCAGTGATGCAAATAGGAAGTTCCTCTGGGTATCTGGTTCTATAGCGAGGTGTCAGCTTCCTTGAAAGCACCTAGCAGTGCATGAAGTTCAAATGCTCACTGACTCAAAGTGATGTCATTCAATCACCACAGTCTTACCAAAGGGTTACTTAGATATAAACTTTAATTTGATGTCCAATTTAACCCACAAAAGCACACTGCTGTCTTTTTCGTTGTGTTAATGACTTTCTTTTCCTGATTTTCCTTTCCCCCACCCCCCGACAAAACCCACTGCACAGTGCAGCACATAAAGTTTTATGACTACTGCATTTTAATTTTATGTTCGTCTTCCACAAAACAACCAGAGTCATTGAGCAGTCTTCAAAACACAGTACAATAAAAGTAACATCTTTTTTAAGTTTATATTGTTTACCCAGTTTTACATGTTTTTTTAACAAATGTCCTTCTGCACAGGTCAGGAGACATTGAGCCGTACGGCAACTTCATAAAGAAAGAAATTTTACTTTATTTAACCGAACGAAATAAAAAGACTCTAAACTGAATATTAATAATTCAAATATGTTAACAGAAAAAAAAAAACATTTCAGAAGGTTCTTGTAGGACTGCAATAGTGTCATCACCCTTTTTATAACAATGAGAAGATTAATTTGACATATTGTCCACAAGGGGGCGTTATTTCTCGTCAGTTTTTTACATGCAGTTTTATCAATGTAGAAGTAATGTATGTGACAAACATAGCACTCATCAGAATCAGCTGATTTAAAATTCATTCATATATTTTAAGTAAACTCATGCAGTCTATAAATCAGCTGAAATAGTTGAAAAAATATATTTTTTTTATCATCATTCATTTAGCATTTTGTAGTTTTTATGTAAATATTTTCTCAGAAACTGCAGTGATCATTAACTTTTATGTGTGTGTGTGTGTGTGTTTGCATTGTTTCCAATACAGAAGCGATAACTGTGAGTTCAGATTTTACATATAAGTAAAATAAAACAGTCAACAATAATTCGCCAATTTCACTTCCCTTTTCTTTATGCACTGCAAGTCTTTCATGTAATTCTGCTGTTATCGGATCAGTAAGTGCCAGTAAAAACAGACAAACTGAGCTGAGTCATCTCTGGACAAGCGTCACAGACTGGTACAAGGTTCAACAGTGTCAGCGGCCTTCTCTAAGTCAACATAAGTATATTATTACTCTGACTTTGATGCTCAGTTATTTAAAGCGTTGCTTTTTCATCCTGTTCTGCAGAGCTAGTGCATGCTGTGCAAATCATGAGAGATCAGGCTTTCACTCCCTCAAGTAAATCATTCAGGAAGCTCGGATGTCTTTACAGAAACACGAGTTGCAGTGTGGCAGCAAATAGATTAGAGATGAATGCATGAAATGACCATATCTGTCTTGACTCAGTTGTGAAGGTTTTCCTCAAGCAGGAAGGTTTTTTTTACTCCCTCAGGATGTGAATTCATCAGTCTGGAAATAGCTGACAAAGCACAGCCATGACCCCTTGAGTGCAGTGTCCTCTGCACATGCAGATATGAGATACTTGTAATGGAGTAGCATCATTTAAAAAGAAAAGGTCACTTTTGATTTTTGAGACATTTGAAAATGGAAAACAGTTTATAGAGAATGTGATATTAAGATTTCCCTGATGTCTTCAGGATGTACTGGAAATCACTTGAGAGTGATTAAAGTTAAAGTCGATTAAAGTTTGGAGGTGTTGAAAAACTGCATACATTTTCTTTAAATAGAGTCAGGAGAAATAATTGTTTCCCTGTGTTTCTTATTTTTTAACATGTGTTTGAAGGGTGAAGATGCCGTCCTGTCCCCTCAGTTATGTCTACTTCACTGGACCATTCATCTGTAAGTGCAGTTTTTAATGTAAGCATTAAAAACTGCACTTGCACTTTTGTAAGCAAGTTTGATTCCTCAAGAGTTTGATACCCAACTAAGAATTTCAACTTGGCTCGGCCTAGTTTTTATTACATTTATTCATTTTATTTTATTCAGTGGGGTAAAAATAACAACAACAACAAGAAAACGTCCATATGGTTTCCTGGTTCTGTCTTTTATCTCTCCTCTGACCGTGTGAATGCATGTATGGGTGTTACAGTGGTGGGTGTGGTTTCAGGGAGTATTACCTGTTCTCCATCTTCAGCCAGTGCAGCCCTTAAACCCAGCTCCCAGCCACCACTCCTTGCCAAGTTGTTTTTCTATGCATGCAGAGACTAGTTGGAAAGCCTGCTGAATAGTTACCTTTATACATGCTTTACCCACCCTCACTCTGCTTGCTTTTGCTATTTACTCACTCTGAAGCTTCCAGTACTGGAGCTCAGCCCTGATAAACGAGTTTTTCTCATGACTGTTTAGTACTCTACCTAAGTGCCACTCAGCCTGTGTACCTGCTTCGAGAAACACCTGAAAACACTGTTACCTGCAACAGTCATCTTGAGGTTTCATTTTTATTAAATGTGTTACACTTTTCAACTTTCACCCAAATTTGAGTCTTCAGGGTAACTTTGACACATCTGACCTTTTCAGACTCGGTCAGTGTGACGCTGAGGATCAGTTTATTATTCAAGATCTGAAGCGCTAGACTGCTTCTCAGTCATATGCATCTTGCATTAATAAGTCAGAGGAGGTTAAAAAATACTGTAAATTAGGGAAGTGGTCATAATTTGTCTTTTTGTGTGCAAGCATGTGTGATTTTTTTTTTTATCGCCTTGACTAGTTAAATATAGTTCCCTCTTCGGAAAAGGGCACATGCTAAAATTGAACTTCTCTCTCTCTTTTTTTTATTTTTATTTTTTACAACGTAGATCCTGTCATACGTTCTCAGTGACAGTGCACAGATGTTCATGATGGCATTTCCTGTATATTGCCCTGAGCTGGACTGATGCACCTAAATATAGGCTTGCTCTTGGTCAGACCCTCAGGCTGGGATTAGTTGTTTCTTCATGCACACTTTTTTACTGTTAAGTGAAACACATTTTTTTTTAAAGTTGACTTTTAGATCTTTTACATGCATATGCAACTTGTGATAGATCAGTCATTTATAGCTGCACTATTAAATGTGGATTACTTAGAATTTTGATGAAAAGTGGAAGTAGATCAGACTTGCTTATGAAACCAGAGTGTCTGCACGATAACAGTAATTTCTTTTCTTACACCTGAAGTGAGGATGTTTTAAATCCTTTGTTTTTCCCCTTGTCTGGCTTTCCCCTGCTGCTTTGGTTTAATATTCCCTTTCTAACCAACATAGAGGAACTGTGAGGTCAGGAATCTGAAAGCCGTTCCTTCTGTGCGGCGAGAGTTGCATAAACAGAAGACATTAACGATCATTAAAAGTGATTCTCTCAGCTCAATCAACGGAAACGTGTCAGCTATCCTGATTGGTGGAGCAAACTCAGCATCTTGCTGCACGTGACAACCTCTACGTTCTCTCGTGTTCATGCAAATTACCGTAACTTTAAAATTACTCAGTTGTCCAAAGGTCATTTATCAAACCTGTGAGGCTGGAAAGGTCATTTAGTAAGAAGCTCAACTTCTGCTTTCTACATAAATGAAAGTGAAAGTTAAAGGAAGCTTAAAGATGTCTACATAACCAAGAGAAACTGCTGCAACATGAAATGTATCAGTAGATTTATCTCTACTGAAGGCTTGTTGCAGTCATTATTTAACATAAACACCGGACGTCTTTACTGCTTCAAAGTGGGCGAAGTCAAATCAAACTGTTGCTTTGCAGCTGAGAGCCAGGGTGATGAGATAAGTCAGAAAACGACAGAAGAATCGTCTGCAAGTAAGATAAATAATACTGCTTCTAATGATAATCACACAGTTCCTGCCTGTGCTCCAACTGCTGTATTGCAGGAGTTTGGTATCAGAGGTACTTCCCTGTTTTCCTCCTACAATAAGTCCCTGATTTCAAAATCTCTGCATTTTATTCTGTGTCATAAATCAGAAGTATGAGTGTAATCTCATCTGTATAATCCTAATGACTCATAAAGCAGTCATGGAATAATTTCCTGTAATCTTCAGAATGAAACTGATAAATTATCTGGAGCTCACTCTGCAATACCAAGACATTTTTCAAATATGTTTGTTATCTATATGAGGGTATCTTGTGTTTGCAGTCCCTGCCGTACCTGGTATTCACCTACACTGGAGGAACCCCTGCCCTGTGAATAGCAGCCAGGTTCTTTCCTGTCATGTGACAATGTTTAAGAAACTTCCCTCTCTCCTCTATTGTTTTATAAACAAGATGTCAGAAGGAGACGTTGATAGTTTGTTTTATGGGTAATGTGCCATCAGAGGCTCATAGGAACATGGAAACAATCTGAAGTGCGTTTCTGCTGATGCATCACTGAAAAATGCAGCAAAGATCCATGCACAGAAGAATATAAGAGTCATTGTTTGAATTTGCAGTAAGAAGGAAGTCTGTTTAACATTTCCTTAAGATAAAACCACATCACAATAGTTTCAGGATTACACAAGTGCATTGTCCTCAGGGTGTGATTTACTGCACTGGTGGTAAATTGAGTAATACCAGGTAACACCAAATGTCATAAAAGACCTCATAAAAGTAAAGAAAACAGGAATGGGATATTTTTCTTTTTTTGAAGTGAAACGTGATTTATAAAGAAATACAACATTTGCAGCACAAACATGTTTTGCATAGTGCTGAGGCTGAAATTGAGCTCATTAAGACTTAACACAAGGCTGGAGTGAAGCATCCTTTGACGGAGTGCAAAAACTGTTTTTGCTGATTATTTTCTGTTTAGCAAAAATCCAGATATAAAATATGCTCCTAAGATCCTGTTTTATGCTTTTTCTTTTGTTCCACGGTACCTAACATACCTGCTGCCCCCTCATCTGGACAAACTTCCCCAGCACAGGTTTGGACGTCAATTGAAAGCAAATTTGTCAAAAAAACAAATGAATGTGATAATACTTACCATCAGCCTTCAGTAACACATAACAACAAAACTACAAATGGTTTGGGGACTTCTGCATTTGGGGTTTTCTTTTTTTCTTTTGACCATTTGAGATTACTGGAGTTATTGTAAACAGAGAAGAGAAAAGTAGTAAGCTGACAAATACATGACTACCTTACAGTAGTCACGTACGTGTGAGTCACTGCATTTTTAAGTGAAGTTAAAATATCCGAGGCTTGATTCAGCAAGAATTCGACGTAAAACGGCCATCCCACTAGAAACTCTTTTTTTAACCTTTATGTGTTTGCCAGTATGTTACTGACATCATTTCTGAGTGTGTCAGAGGAACTGGAATCCAAATGTGTGATGACGGCTTTAACTGTGGTACTCAAAACCTCAAGTCCTGTTTTTCTTTCTCACACACACGACTTCATGTTGAGTTTGCTCTTTGGTTTCATATCTTAGTGAGGGCATCTAATTGAAACAATGATTTCCCTAGCCTAGCCTAAACCTAACCATAACCTAATTGCCAACCTGTCACTAAAATCACACTTTGAGTCTTGAAAAGCTTCAAACTCACAGGGACAGGTGCTTTGTCCCCAGGGCTGTTGGTCCTCACAGGACAGGTACAGTAACATTAATATTTTTCGTCCACACAAACATATATGAACATTGTACACACACATATGCATACATATAGGACATGATTCTTTTTTTTTTGTACCTGTTGAGCTGGACCAGTGTCTGTTATAAAACTACTTACAGCCTTTTACAATCAAGCAGTTAAAGTTCTGGCAAAGATTTTTAAAATAACAAAATAATCTAACACATATTAAACTAGGTAAAATATTAACTCAGTGGAGGATTTCACTCTGATAGTCCAGGCTTATTGTGGCTTTAAATCTTTCCAAAAGGACGAGGGAGGCAGAGTCTTCAGCTATCAGGCTGGGTTGGGTTACGCTTTTACAAGACACCTGAGGTGAACCCTTGTAGAGCCTGTGATGTGTCAAAGGACGGCTAACAGAGAGATAATGTGGACAAGATTTTGTATTGTCAGGATATGCTATGTGGCTAACACAATGTTTGATATATGATCAATTCATATAACTGAAGTTATTAGCCAAGTTTATTTTGTGGAGTCCAGTACATACACAGTGAATCACAGATATCCTGCCAATTTAAGAGGAAAAGAAAAAGAATTTAGTTGTTCCAGTATGATCTGTGCAACACTGATAGAACTCTTTTTAACAGGACGGTTTGGAAACATCAGATAAGCCCAACCATCCCAAAGAGAGTATGACTGAGGGGACAGGTAGAGAATAGTCTTAACAGGGTTAACAGCACTCCATAGTGTGCATAAATGCCACTTGTTTTGCACAATATCCAACTGCTGACATCTGTTTATTTTATTTTATTTTATTTTATTTTATTTTATTTTATTTTATTTTATTTTATTTTATTTTATTTTATTTTATTTTATTTTATTTTATATGTATATGTACCTGAACATGTGATGTGACAATAGAAGTGATTTTATTTTATTTTAATTACATTATTTATGTCTAGTGTAAAAATATAACATGCAGACAATTGACATTTAGAATATATCTGCGTAATTTAGCCTGTCAAGACACATAGCATATGTTGTGCATCAGAAATCTGAATTGTACACTGTTGTGGATGTGGATGATGATGATGATGATGATGAAATCTGTGCATGAAATCCTTGGATCCATTGTCAGACCCTATACTGGTGTAGAGGGTCCTGGGTTCATCCTGGTATGCAGGAAGTTCCTGAAGGATGAAGGAATTGATACCACTGCTTGGTCCCCCTGCTCGCCTGACCTAAATCCAGTATACCACCTCTGGGACATTGTCTCTGTTCATCTCCCAGGACACCATCCATTGATGAATAACTCATGCTTTTGTCTAATTTTGTCTCCCATAGTTTGTTTTGTGCTGCTTGTTCTTGCTGTAGATGACTGTTCCTCTCTATGTTGCGGTTTTGTGCCCAATTTTTAATTTGTGTTTCTTTTTGTGATTCTTCTGTTAATGTGCTTTGAGTTGCTATGTTTTTTTCTTGCAGATACTCATGGTTGGTTTCTTTGCGTATATCCTCAGGCTATCCCAAGTTTTAGTTTTGCTATCTATTTTAATTCTCGGTTATAGTTTGCTTATATTCCCTGATTCCGTTTGTTCTGGCTCCCCCATGTTTCCTGTATCTTGCTATCTTTGTAAAATGTTATTTGTTTCCTGTTTTATTTTGATAGCATTTGTCTCACATGTTTAGTAATCAGTTGTATTTCCCCTAGTCTTTTTTCCATGATTGTTGATACCTGTGTGTTCTCCATAGGTGTATTCCTTTCCCCTAAGTGCTTAAAAGAAGCCTTATCTGTTTTGTTGGCGGATTAGTCATCTGTCTTGGTGTGTTGCCAGTAAATTTTTTGATCACATGACTCATCTGGATTCCACGGCTTTAGCTTCCTGTTGGAATATGTTATCTTCAAAACCTTTACTTAAATTTTCGTTTAAATCTGTGTGTGCTGAAGACTGCATTTTCGGATCCTCCTCCTCATTTCTTGACACCCTGATTCTGGTCGTTCTTCCTGTTAAATAGGAGCTCTGTCTTCCTACTCTCACCATATGCTTGCTCATAGAGGATCATCAGATTATTGAATTCAATTCAGTTCAATTCAGTTTTATTTATATAGCACCAAATCACAACAGTCGCCTCAAGGTGCTTAAGGAATTCTCTTCTCAAGGAGTTCTTTCTAATATTTCTGTATATCTTCTCAGTCATGGGAACTCTGTAGAACTCCAAAGTTCTACAGCAACTGGTGGAGAGTCACAGTTTATTAAACCCCCAGTGTGGGCTGACTTGAGGGTCATCAACCCCACTAGTCATCATATGACTCTTCAGATGAGCCAAGGTGTAAATGGTAAATGGCCTGTATTTGTATAGCGCTTTACAACGTCCATCTTTAGGGACAGCGGCATGGATGTCTGACCTGGCTGCTTTCTCTCCATGCCGAAGCATGTGATTAAATCCAAATCAAAAGAGGCTCATCAACTGTTTCCAGTTTATTTAAAAAACTTCTACGATACTGGGAAGTGATTTTAGGACTGAATTGTAGGTGGCTGATAGCTGGTGCCATAAGCCACCAAATCTTTTTAACAATGGTGTAGATGATGGTCTATACTCCTTTCTCGAGTAATGTGTCTTCTCTGCCCCAAATCTAAACATTAGCATCCTTAAAAGATGGTAAAGAGCATCTTTACCTTAAAATATAAAGCAGTTTGAAATGACTGTTGTTGTGAACTGGCGCCATCATTAGATATCAGTCATAAAATGTTAGTAAACCTCAATATTAACTGGGTAGAATTAGTTTTGCATGTCTTATGTTGGAGAAAGCTTTAAAAAAAATTGGGTTTTCAGTATCAGGATACACGTTTTTGCTTTTTCTGTGATTTCTTTTCCCAACATGATGACTGCCACCTGCCTTAGTCCTGCAGAAAGTACAGAAAGTACAAAATTCTCAGAGGCCCAAGATAAGGAAGAGTGAATGAAAAATATTGTGCCAAAGAGATATCCAAAAATATCCAAGGTGAGACTTGTCAAAGGTCAAACGTTGTTCTCTAGAGTCCTTTATGTTGATCATAGACATAGTCCCTTTATTGCACGATGATTTATAATTTGCCAGCTTCTGTTAACGATTTGTTTATTTTTAAATAAACATCCATAAACAGTGGAGTAGAAAGTCTTCCAGAAGGATTTCCAGCTTAGTTTAATAGTGACTTTTATAAACCCCTATGTGACGTGAGAACAAAGACAGGTCACGGAGCCTATCACAGCTGTCTTAGGGCATTAGGTAACCAGTCTTTTGTAGGGCTAACAGATAAAGACAGACAACCATATATTGCGATGGGCAATTTAGAATCGACAATTAACCTAACAGCACTAACTGCATGTCTTTGGGAGGAAGCCAGAGTACCCAGAGAGAAACAAGGGAAGAACATGAAAACTCCACACAGAAAGACCCTGGCTTGATTGTGGATTTGAACTCAACCGTGCCAATCAATGTGCCACCATGCTGCCTAAAAAAATATGATTATATTGGCAAATTAATGGGAAGAAATTGAATATCAAACAGAATGAATGCAATGCAAATGAGTCAATGAATGTACATTTATTTGCATTAATCAAGTATTTCTACATTTTTTTCATATCTTGCAAAAATATATCAAACCACCACTGCCTCATTTATGAGAAGCTTATAAGCTGAAATATAACCAGAAACCTATATCATGCGTTTGTCTTACCTCAAAGGGTTTCATGTGGGTCTATCAATCAGTCAGGGAATCCCCTGTTACAGTTTCACTTTGAGCAGCATAAATGGCCAGAACAGGGACAAAACGAAAGTGTTGACTACACAGCAGTGAAGCAAAGATGATGTTCCTCCTCCTGATTGTTTTTTGTTTATTCAAAGGTAAGTCTCTCTAAACGCAACTCATTTATATTCTTATTTGCTATTATTATATTAATCATAATAATATGATATACATTTTTACAACCCTGCTTTTTTATGGTTTTATGATCCAGATCATATTAATTTTACTTTTAATATGCAGAGGGAAATGTATTATTATGTATTATAGGATTTAAAGAGTTCTACCTGGATTTTAAAGTAAAAATGCGAAAACAAAAAAACAGTGCGAGTTGTAATTTGGTGAAATTTACACTTTATATAGGAGATTAACTGCCAGGTCTGTTCCTTTTCACTGTGCTGCATTGCTGAATAGCATAAAAGCTTTTTTTCTATCGAGTCTGCACTTACTTACATTCAGCTTCCATTATTTTCAGCCTCGACTTCACTCAGTCTACATGGAGACACAACAGCTGAGTACGGCGGTGATGCGCACTACAAGTGCGCGCTGTCAAATTCCACAGGTGCGCTTGTTTGTTTTTTAAATTATTATTTTTATGAATTCTATCATTCAGTTGTTGTCCTCGCCCAGATCCTAATCTCTGAGCTGCTGATGTTATCCAGAACATTAGTTAAATATTAACACACTCTATGCAGGGTGCTTACTGGATTACCTTTTGGCTTTTACCGGCAGGTGTGCTGCAGGTCACATGGCAAAGGTTCGTCAAGGGGACAGTGGAGAACATGGCAACATACAGCGAGCGATTTGGAACAGACGTAAACATCGCCTACCGTGGAAAAGTGCTCGTTACGAAAGAGTCTTTCAGCCCTTCGGCGATCAAACTGACGAATCTCACATGGGAGGATGAGAGCTGTTTAGTCTGCGCCTTTAACATCTTTCCTGGCGGCTCGAAAAGAAGTCAGATTTGCCTCAAAGTGCAAGGTAGATTGCTGCAAACCCATATGAACGAACATTATAAGTAACCTCTTAAATTGAGAGAGTCGTTGTGTTAAGAAAAAATAGAGCCAGTTTAAAAAAGAAAGAGAGAGAGAGAGAGAGATGAAAAATCCTGACCTTTATTGCTGTGTTACTTGTGACATTAAGCTGGCTGCAGTTCTCAAACTGATCAAACTTTCATTTGTCCGTAAAGGGATATCACAGGTGAACACAATGCACCATGCAAAGCAAGATGGAGAAGTTGTGTTTAGCTGCTCCGCCACAGGCAAACCAGCTCCCACCATAGCGTGGAACCTTTCAGATGGAGCCACAATCGCAGACCAACCACAGATCGTCACAGTAAAAAACAGCGACCACACTTTCAACACCAGCAGCAACATAACTGTGAAAGTACCTCCCGATTGGAGTGGACACGCGGCATGTGTGCTGAACCGTGGAAAAATTGGAGAGAGGGAAGAGAGGATCGCTTTCTCCTCTGCATCGGCGGACAAGGATGACAAGAGTGGTATGCACGAGTCATTTTATGTAACCGCATTTATGTATAACACTGCATCTTTGGCGTAATGCTTGGAAACCAAATATTCCTAATAAATGAACACGCGCTGGGAGTTCATTCTAATCATCTAATTCAAGCGTAGATGGAGTTTGCAGGGAAAAAGACTTCCATGAAACTATTACTAAATATCTAACTATCGGGAAGTGAAGAGTGAAATTATGAGACAGAGTTTTGAGTGACACCTTGGCTGTGGTCGTTTAGAAAATGATGCAGGTAGGAAGTCCCTGTGGTGATCTGGTCCCAGCTTCCTGGAACGTTCCCAGCAGAGTGCGCGCTGACTGAAAGTGATGTCACTCCTCCACCACAGCCTGACCAGAGTGTGATATTTGGATGCAAATCTTGATTAAACAGGTTTTGTGTTCAATTTGGTGCTAATCAAACTAAAACATAGACTACTGTTTGTGATTAAGAGCTAACAGGAAAATTCAGACTCACTAAACTGCGTCATTTTTGTTTGTTTGTTTGTTTGTTTTTGACCGCAACCAGCATCAGTGTTCCTTTTTTCACTTATCAGGAACGCAGGAATTCCCTGAAATTCCAAGTCATGTTCAGTTCATTTCCTTATGACTTGGGACAAACTGTGTGACAATGTAGCAGTCAAGGAGTGTCGCACTAGAAAAATAACAAACAAAAGTGACTAAGAGCAGTCTGAGTGAATGCTATGCTGTGAGTCGGCTGATGCTTTCAGTACTGCGATGACGCCAGTTTCGCTTCTGGCGAGTTAAAAAAAAAAAACCACGTCACGATACAGTGAGCGGTGCTGATGAGCTGTAGCTCTCTGGGGAGGTCATCTGACGGATGATGGACATTAGTTGTTTGGCTTTAACAGTAAATGTGTGACCGTGTAAATCCCCACCCCACCCCCTTTTCCTCTTTCAGAGAAGCGTCAGTCATTTTGTTTCTGGAACAAACTAACCAGGTGCTCTTTCTCTCCAGGGACAGAACCGTCTCCGTCAGCGATCGCACTGATCTGCATTACTATAATTGTTTGCTGTATAGCTGTTGCAGTGTATGTGATTAAAAGGTGAGGTTTTTTGTGCTGTTTTATAACATCTTAGGGAGTTACTTAACAGATGAGCCAGCTGATAAACTGTTTTCTTTGTATTTTCTCTTTCTTTCTAGGAGGTCTAGGAAGCACAACCAGCGCGAAGGATCAGGTTGCATGCATGCATAACCAATGTTAGACTTTCTAGCTGCCCCTTATGCGATGCAAGCATTAAAAACACCTTTCCTTTGCATATGAACTGTGAATTAAGGTCAAGCATTGGCAGGTAGCTTCAAACTTTCACATCTGTGGACCTGTCCATTGACATTTCTTGTGAACTGCGCTACTTAGCACTTTAATGTCATGGAGCTTTGAGCAAAACATGTTTCATCCGACTCTGAATGTAAAAGAATTAAAATACATCATGGAGAAGAAGCGGTGCAAAGTCACAAGGATCTGATAGGAATATAGC
Source organism: Oreochromis niloticus (assembly GCF_001858045.2). Classification (NCBI taxonomy): domain Eukaryota; kingdom Metazoa; phylum Chordata; class Actinopteri; order Cichliformes; family Cichlidae; genus Oreochromis; species Oreochromis niloticus. The sequence continues at coordinate 13,863,945 of NC_031986.2, forward strand.
TTTTCGGGATTGCATGCAGAACCTTTAAGAAGTAAACCGGAGTGTTTTTCAACAAAAGCAGATAGGGTGTGTGTGTGTGTGTGTGTGTGTGTGTGTGGTCACTGGAAGTAAGGAAATACCCTGCAGGCGGTGACGATATTACACTGGGGCTGTACTGCTATCTAGTGGTCCTATCAAGGAATACAGGGAAGGACATGCAGACGGATGCAGGGTCCACATACTGTAGCTCATATGAGGCAACTCAAGGAAACGTTCCTAGCAAATTTGAACAAATACCTCAACAAAATAATTTCTCTGTTTAAATGTTATTCACTGCTTCCATGTAGTAAATGTGTACTTTCAGTTTGGCACTTTTCTGGCAGTTTGCACTTCAGTGTTTGTACTATTATTAAATATTATTCTAAGTGGTAGAGTGCAGTCAGTATGCAAATGTGCTGGCATATAGCTTAAATACATTTAATTTACATTTAAGCTACATGCCAGCTTTAGCTGTGGTAAAATGAATGTGAGTTAGTCCCAGTCTTTCCCTTGTGTTATTAACCTGTGGTGTGGTTATCTTAAATGTTTGCACTGATATATCTTTAATAATTTATTTTCAAATATTATTTATTGTTGAACTAATTAAATGTGTCTAAACTGTGTGTCTGATTTCATTTGTACAATATTTTTTTCATTTTTTGATGTGATGATAAAATGTCAAGACCTTGTTTTTTCTTTTTTAAAATTTTGCTTGAAAGGGCTCGGGCTGAAAATATACTGTAATTTATGGCATACAGCCTCCTTGGTATCCTTGTGATAAACCTACAATTTGCAAACCAAAACAAGGATTTTTCTTTTTCTGTATTTACCTGTCATAAAGACTTTCAGTCCAGGTTACACATAATTTGTTGAAACACATACAGATCTAGAAAGGAAACAATGTTTGTGTTAACATCATTAACACAAAAACTGATCATTATGATTAGGAGAAGTAATTGTAGTAGCAGTAGTAATAATGGTGGCAGAATCCTCCCTTAGTTATGCTGCAATAGCTCTAGGCTGCTGGGGGCTTCCCATGATGCACTGAGTGTTTCTTCTTTTTCCCTCTTTATGTGTTTATGCACCTCTCTGCATTTAATCATTAGTCTAATCATCAATCTCTGGCTCACTTGCACAGTGTGTCTTTTGTCCTGTCTCCCTCATCTCACTCCCAACCGGTCACAGCAGGTGGCTGTCCCTCCCTGAGCCTGGTTCTCTCGGTAGTTCCTGTTAAAAGGGAGTTTTTCTTTCTGACTGTTGCCAAGTACTTTGTTATAGGGGTAATATGAATGTTGGGTTTTTTCTTTACACTGAGTTGAGTAATAGTAAAAGTATTTAGCCAATCATATAGTACTTTGAGTGGACTATACCACTGCAATGGAAGGGGAAAACCAGGCTGACACATATTTTAAACTGGGAATAAGACTGTGCTTGTTAAATACTAGCCATTGTTTATTATATAATAATATTCACATGCTTTTTTATCTTAGGGTTTTTACTTAGTTGTTAGTTTATGTGTTTCCATGGCTGACCTGATGAACAGTTTACCTGAAACTGAGTTCAGTACAATTTGAATTTTTGACGGCACAGTATGAATCTATGATGCTACATCATGGAGTTACACATTATGTTAAATCTGTTTTTATATTTTGGAGTCCTTGACAAAGATAAGAAGTTGTATCTTGATAAAACAAATGTGTATATGACAATATGGGAGTTAGGCATTTTAGTTATAGATGGGAAAGTTTTAATTTTTTATTGATGATCATTATGGTGAGCTGGCATGTTAGAGAGTTTAATGGTGCAACCACGTACAGTATAAACATATATTTTCTCACCTCTTAGCAGAGGTGTGGTGTAATTTGTTTAAATAGGCCTCACGCAAGGAATAGGCTGCATTAGCAGGTTTGAGTTGTTCATTTCTAATGCCATGTAACCATAGTAGTAAACTTGAATGTACTACTCAGATGGTGGTGATCTATCAATAATGCGCTAATGTAATAACAGCAAGTTCATTGTGGGAATAAATGCATTCTACCAAGAGTAGCGAAAATTAGCAGATCAAAAACAAGCAAAGCCAATGTTAGAAGACCAGAAGAGAAGGACAGAAATACTACAGTGAAGGTGCAACTTTTACACATGCGTTTTCTCTCCAGAAATGAGACATATTAATGAGAGGAAGCAGTTTTGTTGAGCACCAGAAATATGAGGGGTACATATTGAGATGACAGGACTGACTACAACAACGCTACCACCTGACACAAGTCTTGTGTCTGTCTCAAGGCAGCATCTGACCTCTGTTTGAGCTCTCTCCCTCATGTGCACCATCACTACACTGTTAGCCTTTGCAGTAATTTCCATAGCTTAGTACTGCAAAATCAACAGTAAAAAACTCTAAAGGATGTTAGCAGTTTAGTACTGTAATTTGCATGTAATTGTGGGAAAATTCCATGAGATTACATTATTTTTACGGTAACTCACCGTACTCATGGAAACAGCTGTAAAATACAGCAAATGTAACAACTGGTGATGTTACTGAGATTATACTATTACACCATCCGGATTTCTGTTGTTTTCTACTGTAGATCTAAAAGTAATTACTTAAATCCTCATTCAGAGTGTATTACCATAAAATGTGATTCACTGTGAAAGTAGTATAACATATAAACTACAGCATAATTTTTAACTTAAGGAGTAAGTTGCAGCCACACTAAAATTTAATTCCTTGAACTGAATGGAACCTCATATATTAATAAATGTATTTGTTAAGTCAAACAATGTGAAACATTAGTAATACTATTAATTAATAGTATACTTGTAAGGTTAGTATTGTGATAGAGTCGCGTATATTTTAATTATACTCTTGTAGACATTATGACATTATGCTAGTACAATAATGGTGAACAAAAAGTACATCTAAAAGTTAATTTCAAGAATACTGTTATGTACTAAAACGGGGGCCAATATAGTCCCAAGAAGCATTATTAGTATACGTACTAGGTAAGGTATACTTGGGAAATATAATTGAAGTATACTTATTTTTTGTATGGCCAGCAACAAATACTAATGGCTACATTTAGAGTAATGTTTAAAAATGACTTAATTTAGCAGGGTGTTCCTTTTTTCTCTTCTTATTCTTTCTGGACCTTCATTTGTTTTGTATAAGGTGGTACTTTTTAAGACATCTCTGCCTAACTACAGTGAACTAACCTAATAATATGCTCTGCACATTATCACAGTTTAGCGCGTTGGGTTGTGTTTTTAAATCAATTGTTACGTTTTCAAAGCTTTTTAATGCGACAGGTGCGATAGCCGACACCACACCTTCACCTGACGTACAACGTGACGTATGACGCACACGTCGGGTATTCACTTTCAAAACAACAATGGGGATAGAAAATATTGCTCGAGTGGTTAATGCTCCTTTCGCTGGTTGCCAACCACCATTAAATAACAACAAGAAGAAAATATTGATCTGCTTCTCTTAGTTTTGCACGTTTAAGCCGCAATTCACACTCAAACAAAGCTGCAAAGCAGGAGAACAACATGACCATCAACTATTCTGTGCCACAGATCCAGTTCGCTGCAGCACAGAGTGATGATGAGACCGTTAACATGTGCAACTTAGAAGTAGTCAGAGGTAACTGGATGTTCAATCGGGTAAAATGCAAGGTTGATTGGATTATATCTGAAGATCGTATGCTATTCGTGATAACTCTGCTAGACTCCAAATTGCTCGTCCATGCGGGAGTATCCCAAAATTAAATGAAACCACTTAACACCTTTTCCCTAAAACGGACTGACATGGGACACATTAAAGTTGGATCGGAACCAGCTAATCAGTCTGAAGGTAAGTGTTTTTTCACTTATTCGAGAGAAGTCCGAAATGCGTTCTTATTACTGTTTGTTTTGACTTTTAAGCTACCCTACCAGGATATTTTCATTCAAATGCTAAGACAAAATGTCAATAGCTATGAATGTGGAGACTCAAAAGACTAGTTAGGTAATAGTTGCCGATGGATTTATGAGACTTGATAGAAACTTGGACGTTTGCAACAGGTGAATCGGTGAACTACCGAGGTTGCGCCCAAATGCTTAAAGCTGTTAGCTGGTCAGTGTTTTCAGGTGTGCTTGTACTACCTGTACGGTGCGGAGTGCTGACTAAGTCATGTTAAACCCATTAAAGCGTCGAGCTCAAATATCTTTTCGTTTTTGTGCACTGCTCTCTTGTCGGCACACATTTTCTGTTTATTGAAGCCTTTTGTGAATAATTTTGATCATGTAAAAACTGGGAATTGGTCCCTATTGACAATACTCTTATTTTTTGCATTGCATATGTCATTCAGGAAAGGTAATTGGTCACTGAACTTTTTGCAACTGTGTATTTCTAAATTTTGTGGCTTCAGTGCACGCAAATTTATATTGTTCAGTTTGCATGTTAAAAGCCTGCCAAGCACCCCAAGGCTGATTATGCTTGGTAAGAAGTCATTTATGAAATAGAGCTGATTAGACCATATTAAAATTTCTGTTTGGCACAGGAGCTTTTCGTGGACACAGGTATCCAGTCTCTGTTTTGTTAGCTCAAATCTCTGTAATTTCCTTTATAAACCAAGGTTGTTGGACATGTGTCTCAGTGAATCCAGCAAAGTAACAATATCAAATTTCACATTACATATTACTGATCAACATAGTAATCTAGCTACACCAACAGCAAAAATACTGAAGTCAATACTGTAAAGTTTAACAGCAGAACAAACTATAAACTCCAAAATAACCATACAGTTGATTCATCTCCGGTAATTTAACTGGGCTGACTCTTTGTTAGGTGTGTTTAATGGGCAGAATAATTCCCAATTATGTACAATTATAATATGTTAAAACGGACTTATGTACATAAGGCCATTAATAATTAACTGTACATAGCTATTTGCTTTATGACTATCTAGACAGTGTGAAGAAGTGAAGTATTGAAATTATTTTATGTTGCATAATGACAACATGTTGCCCCTATACATTTAAGGACAAAGTTCAATGACCGTCACCTGCTGGATGGTGAGTGCAGAGGGGCGTGTAATTGTTGAGCTGGACAAAGAGAACATCTTTGCTGATGCAATGTCAGTCTTCTTTGGTTCATTCTATGTATTGAACCTGGAATACCAGGAGTCAGCGTGTGCAAGGTTTTTTGTAAGGATAAACCCTGAAGAGGGAACAAAATGTACCTCCAAGGTTGGGACAAGCAGAAAGACTGGGACCACTGTGAAGCGAAAGGTTGTTCACATTAACCCTCATGTCACAACTTTCCTCCAGTGGCTTACTGAATTTGAGTGGAGAACTTCAAATTAGGTAACTGTTTTTTGCCATTTTTAGTGAATTTCTTGTATAATTTAAGTGACCAATGTGTTGTTACCTGTGTCTCCACAGATGATCCATGGCCCATGCTTTCTGGACATTTACACAAGATGAGCAACAATGAAGACAAGCTCTCTTGCCATCTTGCAAGACGCTGTCTCTGTCCAACAGGTTTTTTGAGTGCAACAGTGTTGATTTTTTTTTCCTTCTTTTACCCGTTTGTTAAAAATTATTGCAGCTACTTACACTTTAATTGTCACATGTATTGGCTCACCCTACAAATCAATGAACTCAGTCCACAAAGCAAGATCAGGGTTCAGTGCAGGTCAGTCAAGTTCCTTCACACCACACACGCTCATCCATGTCCTTGTGGACCCTGCTTTGTGCATTGATTTGGTGGTGTGAGCCAGTATTTTGGACAAAGTGTATATAAAGGCAGAAGTGTGGGGCTTGATATTATATTCATTACAATTCAGTTTATTTGTATGGTGCCAACAAAATGAATGCCAAGGCACTTCACATTGTAGGTTTAAGACCCTACAAAATATAACTAAGAAAACCCAACACTTGAGCATATGTTGTCTGCCATGATATGGATATGACATAATATCGTTATTGTTTGTACAACCATCTGAGAAAATAATGGATTACATGGTTTAGTAAAAACAAGTGCTTCCTCAATCAAAATATGTTTTCAGTTCTTTTCAGTTTTTGATTTTGGAAATGTGTATTTCTGCAGAGGAAAATCAGAACTGAAATAAAAAGTGGTGTAAAGCACATGAATTATATTTTGTGTGTGTGTGTCTATCTATCCATCCATCCATCCATCCAGTTTTTTTGGAACCCTCCAGTCTCTTACAGTATGTTACTGTTAACTGAAATTACGGTAAATTACGACCTGTTAAACAGTAAATGACCGCCTGTTGGGAACGGTATCCTCTAGCAGAGATGAATATTTTTGGTACTGATGATGCGTGATAACGGTAAGTTACTGGTTAATATATTGCAGTTTATTACCTTGCAGCGGGCTTACAGTGACATACCGTGAATAAACGGTAGTATACCAATTTCTTAATCACAGTATGATGTTACTTTGTTGACGTAATTTACGACATAATGACATAACGGTATCTCACTGGCGACAGTGACGCCAGTGAGATACTGTTAAGTATTTCACTATAAGCAAAGTCATGTCCAAGTGACGAGATGACGTCAGAGAGGTGCGTGCCTGCGTGCACGAGATTGTTATCGTTTTCTCTTGTGAGCATGCGCAATAAACGGTTAGTGTGGTTCCCAGGCCAAAATGGAAGATGGCTATCGTTATTTTCTCTCCGTGAATATTAAGCCACTAAAGAGTGCAAGCTAGCCACTTTGGAGAAGGTTTACACGCAAGACTGCTGTAGTAATGTCTACCGCTACAGGTTATGGGCCCAGTCATACCAGCCAAAGGTGGTTTAAGCTTTTATTCGACGGCGATGAGAAAAACTACGAGCTCTGGGAAACGCGGTTCCTCGCGCACATGGAGTTGCGCGGCCTCGGTGCTGTCCTGCAGCAGGAAGCAGAGGACGACGAGGATGCCCGCGCCGAAGACGAAGCGAAGAACGGGGAAGCATACGCAGAGCTGGTACAGTGCTTGGATGACAAGAGTTTGTCACTGGTCATGAGAGATGCAAGAAATAACGGAAGAAAAGCGCTGGAGATTCTCCGCGAGCACTATGCAGGAAAAGACAAACCACGTGTCGTAAGTTTATACTGTGAACTGTCCTCCCTCCAGATGACTAGTAAAGAAACAGTAACTGACTATATTATCAGAGCAGAGACTATATTCACGTCATTAAGAAGAGCTGATGAAAATATAAGTGATGGACTCCAGATAGCCATGGTAGTAAAAGGGCTACCTGATTCATATAAACCCTTTGTCGTGCACATCACTCAGACAAATGACACGGTAACGTTCAGCGAGTTTAAAACAAAACTGCGGAGTTACGAGAGTACCGAAAGATACGGGAGGAGTGACGTGAGTGTAGAGGAGGACAACGTGATGAAGACCATCGGCGGGACAAGGTCGCGGGGAAGACAGAGAGGAAAGAAAGTGGACATGGCTACTATCGAGTGCTACACCTGTGGTAAAAAGGGACACATGGCCAGGACTTGTCTTGCAGATCCCCAGTTAAAGAGAGAGGAGCAAAACTGGGGCACACCACAACGAGGAAGAGGACGCGGTCGTGGACGAGGACGTGACTACATGAATAAAGCAGAGGAAGAGGCTACATCCTTTTGTTTCTTTAAAATGAGTGACTGTCCTATGCAACAAGAAAAGAAAAGTCTTTTAGTAGACTGCGGTGCCACCACAAACATGATTAACGACGCCACAAAGTTCAAGACAGTGGACAAGAACTTCAAACCAGAGAACCACGTGATCGAACTTGCAGATGGAACCAAGGTGAAAGGAATGGCGAAGATGAGGGGCGACGCAGAGATCTACATCCTGGACAGCGAGGGACGGCAGGTGAAAACAAGGCTGAAGCAAGCACTCTTCGTCCCATCGTTTCCTCAGAACATTTTCTCAGTTAAAGCAGCAACAGCCAACGGAGCCGAACTCCATTTCAAGAATGGGGATAACTGGTTATTCCACAAAAATGGAACCAAATTTGAGGTGAAGGTGTACGGTAGGCTGTATTACCTGAACACTGTAGAAAATGAAAATGTTGATGAGATATATGGTTGTCATGATATTCAGACCTGGCACAGAATACTTGGTCATTGTAACCTAGATGATGTTGCAAAACTTGAAAAGGTGGTTAAAGGCATGACCATAAAAGGAAAACAGGAAGGGTCCAACCAAAACTGTGAAGTTTGCATACAGGGAAAATTCACACAAAACAGAAACAGACAGGCAGATGCTAAAGCTAAAACTATACTGGAGCTAGTACACACAGATTTATGTGGCCCTATAGAGCCAGTAGGCAAAGATGGGTACAAGTATGCGATAACATTTACTGATGATTACAGTGGAATGATTTTTCCGTACTTTATAAAAGCAAAGAGTGGCACAACAAAAGCTACAGAAAAGTTCATTGCAGATGTAGCTCCATATGGAAAGATAAAATGTATAAGATCCGACAATGGTACAGAGTTTACCGGGCAACCGTTCCAAACTTTACTCAGGAGTAATGGGATAAGGCACGAGACTAGTGCACCCTACTCACCACACCAGAACGGAACTGCAGAAAGAGGTTGGAGAACCTTATTTGAGATGTCACGATGCATGCTGTTGGAGAGCAAACTCCCAAAGCATTTATGGACGTATGCTGTGCAAACAGCTGCCCAAATCCGCAACAGATGTTACAGTAGGCGACTGGAACAGACTCCTTACTGTGTATTCACTGGAAAAACACCTGACCTATCAAACATGAAGGTATTCGGTTCTGAGTGCTACGTGTACAAACAGGATAAAAAGAAACTGGACTCTAGATGTGAAAAGGGAATTTTCCTAGGCTATGACAAATATAGCCCAGCCTACAATGTCTACTATCCTGAAGTAGGAAAGATCCAAAAACACAGGCTGATAAAATGTCTTACTAAAAGTAGTGCAGACAGTCAGACACAAACAGATTTTGACGTCAGAAATGTTTTTGAGATCCACAAAAATACACCACCAAACATGGTTGACCAAAATGAAGTAGAACCAAAGGCGAGTGTAGAACCAAACCTAGATGAGTTTACAGGGGCAGATTCAACAGAAAGTACTCAGGAAGGAGAAGAAGTGAGGTATCCTACAAGACAGAGAAAAGCTCCAGAGTATTTAAAGGATTATCAATGCAAAACTGAGTGTGACAATGATGATGATGAAGGTGTAGACTATTTCTATAAAGTGGCTTATGGGGTGCCAATAACATTCAAAGAAGCCATGGACTCTAAAAAATCAAGAATGTGGAAAAATGCCATGAGAGAGGAAATGAACTCTTTAAAGGAAAATGAGACTTTTATTTTGATGCCACTGCCAGAAGGTAAACAAGCAGTGGGAGGCCGTTGGGTGTATGCAGTAAAGGAAAGCCCAGATGGATCTGAGACTTACAAAGCAAGGTATGTTGCAAAAGGATATGGACAAAAAGAAGGGATTGACTATAAAGAGACTTTTTCACCAACAGCGAGTATGACGTCTGTTCGAGCTTTGATGCAGGTGGCGGTGCAGGAAGACCTCACACTGCACCAAATGGACGTAAAGACTGCTTATCTCCACGCTCCGATGGACTGTGAAGTTTATGTGGAGCAACCAGAAGGTTTTGAGGTAAAATCCAAGACAGGAGAACACTTAGTGTGTAAACTGAACAAGTCACTGTATGGTTTAAAACAGTCGGGACGTAACTGGAACTTGTTACTGCACGATTACCTTGAAGAGAATGGTTTTGTCCAGAATGATGCTGATTATTGTGTCTACAACAGAGGTTCTGAGAGTGGGAAGGTCATTCTATTAGTGTGGGTAGATGACTTGATCATAGCAGCAAGTGACAACACCTTACTCAGGGATGTGAAAGAGATGTTAAAGAAAAGGTTCAAGATGAAAGACATGGGTCCACTTAAACATTTTCTAGGCATCGATTTTTCACAGGATGAAGGAGAGATTAAAATGACTCAAAAAAGACATATTGAAAAGGTGCTGACAAAATTGGGGATGTCCGATTGTAAACCGAGATTCACGCCAGGCGAGCAAAAGTTAAGTTTTGACAGTGAAGGAGAGATCATTGATCCTACAGGGTACAGAGAGATGGTGGGAAGCTTGATTTACATTATGACATGCACCAGACCCGATCTAAGCTGGATCGTTAGTAAATTATCACAACATCTTGCGGAACCAAGACAACAGCACTGGTCTGCAGCAAAACATCTATTGAGATATTTGAAGGGTACTAGAGACCAAGAGCTTCACTATCACAAAAGTGAGAAAGGTCTAAAGCTTGAAGGGTACAGTGATGCTGACTGGGCGTCAGATAAAGATGACAGGAGGAGCACAACTGGATACTGTTTTAGTCTAACTGAAAATGGTCCAGTTATATCCTGGAAAAGCAGAAAACAGTCAACAGTAGCTCTATCTACGTGTGAGGCAGAGTATATGGCGCTGGCTGCTGCTACCCAAGAAAGTATGTATCTTGTACAACTACTTAGAGGAGTAGATAGTAGAGAGCATGTACCTGTTAAGATATATGAAGACAACCAGGGGGCGATAGCTTTATCAAAGAACCCGGTATGCACACAGAGGAGCAAACACATAGATATAAAGTTTCACTTTGTTCGATCTGCGCACACTGAGGGAAAGATATCTATTGAGTACTGCCCTACTGAAAATATGATAGCTGATGTTCTTACTAAGTCAGTGACAAAGGTCAAGTTCGAGAGTTTCAAGGAGTATCTATTTGGAAAATAAAATGGATCAGCACAGAGAATCCTAAAAAAAAAAAAATGAACAAAGGAGCGATGCAAAGTTTTTTTTTTTGAGTATGGCCAGTATTGAAAAATATATCTGTATATTTTTTTTTTGTTTGTTCTATTTTCTATTACAGAGAACAACGAACATGTCTTTGAGTGGGAGTGTTAAGTATTTCACTATAAGCAAAGTCATGTCCAAGTGACGAGATGACGTCAGAGAGGTGCGTGCCTGCGTGCACGAGATTGTTATCGTTTTCTCTTGTGAGCATGCGCAATAAACGGTTAGTGTGGTTCCCAGGCCAAAATGGAAGATGGCTATCGTTATTTTCTCTCCGTGAATATTAAGCCACTAAAGAGTGCAAGCTAGCCACTTTGGAGAAGGTTTACACGCAAGACTGCTGTAGTAATGTCTACCGCTACAGATACCGTAAAAAGAAGCTACGGTGCGTTACCATAATTTGTCCAAGAGTATTATACCACACCAGCAAAAAACGGTATCATCCTGCAGAACGGTAAGCTGCCGTAACACGGCGTCACGGTATGACGCTGGCAACAGTGACGCCAGTATGTTACCGTAAAGTGGCGATGAAAAGTCTAACAGTGTAGAGATGGACCGATCCGATATTACGTATCGGTATAGGTCCGATACTGACCTAAATTACTGGATCGGATATCGGAGAGAAATAAAAAATGCAATTCGATCCATTAAATATCACGAAAGCACCTCACAAAACTTACGACATGGCGTAACTCAGCTCATAACCTTAGCACTTCGGAGGAGTATGCGTCATGTGACAGAGAGGCTGTGGCATGAGAGACCTCTTGGCGGTCTGGTTGAGCATTTGGAGCCTCGCTACCAAACCGGCATTTCATCTCCGAGAAATTTATCCCAGAGAGAAGTAAAGCAAGTGTGTAAGTTCATCTCTGAATGTTTGTAAAGCATTCCCACGTTAAGCTTAACAACCGATATATGGAGTGACTGCCTCTCTCTCTCCTTCCCTCTCCTGCTGCTACTTCAATCATGACACTGATCAATGATCAGCTGATCGGCTTTTCTGTCGCGACTCCGTCTCTCTTGTTTGTTTATCGCCCACTTTGCACCAGAAAGACGAAACCAGCAGCTGAACAACAGCAGCACGTTTAAGCTTGATAAGCTGTTGTTAGAATTTATTTAATATTACTTTCTACACCAGGATCCTTTTCTACGTAGCTGACGGCTGGTAACTGTGCAGGGGCGGATCTAGCAAAGTTTAGCCAGGGGGGCCGATAGGGCATGAACAGGGAAAAGGGGGCACAAAGACATACTTTTCTTTCTTATTCTCATTTAAAATATCTAGCTTTTAATAAATAATTATCTGAATCTTACACCCAAAGTTTTAATCTGATGTAAAATGTATAGAAGTCCATTATTGTATATAGTAACTATTAAGTCTAATATACCCTAGTAAGCTATAGTGTCAGGGTCCCTGTGCCTACCCGGTCGGCTCAGCATGGCTACATGTTTTTATTTTCATTTTTGTTCCTGCTCTCTCCCTTCCTCTCTTTCCCTCCTCCCTCGGCCTGGGCGGAGCTCACCTGTGGGCTCCTGCCCCTGACCCACACACCTGTGGCTCATCACGAGTGTTCCAGCTCCTTTATAAGATGGCAGCTCTGTGTCTCTCGTCGCTGGACCGTTGCCGACCCTCGTCAGTGTAACTCCAGCTCAGTTAACTCTAGAGTGTTTCTCAGTGACCTTCCATTGTAATCCCTTTGTGTCTCTGTGTACAGATCCCCTGGACCCACCCCTGTGTTTTCTGAAGTGATCGAGTGTGCTTTCTGTGGAGTGTGAAGAGGAGCGTGTGGAGTGGACGGAGTGTGTGCGTGGACTTTCAACGTCTTTCCCTTTCGTGTGTGGACCCCCGGAGTCTGGCCTTCCCCTCACTTTTGTAAATAGATCACCTGGTGAACTGTGATAAAGACTCTTGTGTTTTCGAGACTTGGGGCCTGCGCGTGAGTCCGTTCCGTCCCGTTGTGACATATAGTACTTTTTCCCTTGGGAAGGTACCATCTGCAATTCTGTTGAAGAAAGATGTTGAATCTATTTACTTATTGTGGAAAAATAATTAATTTCTGTGCATTTTTTTTTTTTACACGTGCATTAAATTAAAGTTGATTACGTCGATTAAGCATCACGAGGTGGAGGGTGGGGGGTGGTTCCCTATTTTTTTTTGCTGGGAGTTTGCAACCCTATTAGTTAGGTTGCTTAATATTTCTGCTTAGTACTCTTTAAAATAGCAGAATAGGGAGGATGGAGTAGGTTTAAGTTTATTAGATTGATCAGTGTTGCTGAACTATGAAATATTTTGGGTGCAGTGTATTTTTTGCATACAGGTATAACAGAATAGCTTTAGTGTTGTTGTTTATTTAAACTTGAGTATGAACTTATACAAAATGCAGCAAGATATTAAAAAAACAGTTTTATTGATTAAAACACACTATATCGGATTCATATCGGTATCGGCAGATATCCAAATTTATGATATCGGTACCGGACATAAAAAAGTGGCATCGTGCCATCTCTACTCTTAACATTGCTTATGTACCTTTTTTTTAATCAGCTGATTCAGATGATAAAAGTTTGCGCAGCCTTAAATGGTCTTAAATCTCTCAGTCTGTAACATTGGGGCTCCTAAATCACTCTTTGTCATCCTATGAAATACACTTATAAGTTAAATAATTCCTTTTGAGTCTCTGATAGGTTGTGGGATGTCACAGTATGGGAAGATCAAGCAATATCACAGATGTTCCACTTTCAGAATTGTTATGAGCTAACATTGTGTGCCCCACTTGTTAACTGTTGCTTGAAAATGTTTTTTTCAGTTTTTACATCATGGGTGAGGGAACTTCACTGCTAAAAAAGTGGCAGTTCCTTTTATTTTAATTAATATTATGAAGAAGTTGAGTTCAGTAGTTGATTTATATTCAAGGTTTCATTCAACAATATTGTGTAACACACGTGTGTTAGGCAGGTTGTATAGAAAAACGTGATCAAATGCATGCAGGTTGGCAGGTGACACCTGGTTGCACTTTCAATTAGCATTCAGCTTTGTCTTCTGTAACTACAGGGGTCCAACAAACAATTGCCACGCATCATACTGATGTCTTCTGAAGTTTATTTTTCTCTCTCTCTTATTTTCTTCAGACATTGTGAAAACTGAAGAAAACACAAAGTTTACAACCCAAATATCTCTGACCGTATCAAAGTCTCTCATCTTAGTGTCCATAAACAGTCTTGAGCTAGCAGAACAGGAAAAAATGCAATATAATTGATATCACTGAAAATGTTCTCTTATTGCCAGTGTAAAACATGTATACAACATTATATGCACAATATAAATGAAAACCATTACTGTGTGCGCCTCTTGGACAACATGCAGAATAACATTACTGTTGTGACTTTAGCTGCATATGTAGCTCTGTATCCATGCTCTGACCCACAATGCCATGGTTGTGCTCTCAGCTAAACTCTGGTCATGTGACCATTACAAACTCTACCTCAAACAAACCTTACAGCACTTTACACCTTTGACAAACTCTTATTTTGTAATCACATATCTTAGACAAGTTTTTAATCATTGCTACCATTTTTATCATCTTATCCAATAATTTTTTAACCCTTTGCAACAAATAAATGAACTAAATTAAACATGAATCTATCACAGAAACATATAAAACAAACACTTTTATTTAAGTGTCTCAGGGACGGTTACATCCTCTTTACTTTATTCAGCATTCCTTAAGCATTGTTACAGCAGCATGAAAACCTTGATTCATCAACATAAACCTTTATGTGTATTTGTAGCGGATAGTGCATTTGACTGACAAATGGCTAGTTAACACAAAACTATTCAGACACAATTCAGAAGAGTCAAGTTGCCTAAACGTGTAAATCTTAAGTCAGTAACACCAGTCAAATGTTGAAAAAACTCAAAAATGTACTGAATCATTATCCTGCTCCCTTGGTGGTCCTCAGTAGCTACAGCATTGTAACGATAGAAAAAGTAATTAATTAGATTACCAGTCACTGAAAAAATGTAACAGCGTGAGCAACACAGTTTATTTTGATGCTGTTATTCCCATCACTGTTGACCATATCCTTCATTATTTGTGTTGATAAAATCACACCAGTGTTTCTTGTTAGGAATTGTTGGTATAATGTTTTACTCATTTTATATTTAATTTGAAAACATACAAACAATTACAATATCATTTACATTGTATTGCTTATAAAATTATATGGAAAAAAAACAGCTGATTGTTTTGTATTTACTCCTTTACCCATTTGTTTGTTTGTGGTAATTTCGATGATTTAAAAGCAGAAGAAAGCAAACAATTTGAGACTTGTACAAATATCCTTGGCTTCTATGGCGTACACCACCAGCCTAAAACGAAAGTGAAAGTAAATTTTTTACTGGTTGTTCCACTTTTATGAATAGGGGACAATCAGGAGTCGGGTGCTGTAAAATAGCCTTCATTAATGTAAAAAATCTATACTAAACCATCAGATTAGTTGCTTGTTAAACATCCGATTGGATCCCAGGCTTTGTCATGTGTTAATAATAAGCGGGATCTCTGCTTACATTAAGGCTTTTACACCCCTTAAAATCCTATACGGAGGCTGAGTGAGACTCAAACCACAATCAGAGCTACATTTTGGCGCAAATGACAGCATGGCAGAGCATTCAGTCATATTTTACTTTTCTTTCCTGGCAGTTTCTTTAAAAGGTGAGCGAGACAAGCTATGGTGTGTGGTGATTTCCTTGCTTTTAGGGTTTAAAAGGATTTGTGGTATGCAGGATATAGAGTTAACTGTTTTATTTAATTGTAGCATCACTGAATGTGCATTAAATTACAGATGTTAGATACAGTTACAGTCTGTTTTATGGTTTACACTCTCTGTGATTTTCTCTGTGCAGGTCAAACATCTGTGATAAAAACACAACAGACAGTTTTGGTAGAAGTGAGAGGAAATGCCTTCTTAAACTGTCAGCTCATGCAGTTTAAAGATATTGTTCAGGTCACATGGCAGAAAATCTTGGCTGAGGGAAAGTGGAATTTAACGTCTTACCACAAAACATTTGGCAAGAAAGTGAATCCTGACTGTTTACATAAAACAGAGTTTAAATATGCTGGACTGCAGAACGGCTCCTTAGTGATCAAAAATGTGACAGAGCAGGATGAAGGCTGCTATGTCTGCTTGTTCGACGTCCAACATGAAAGTCCTCTGAGAGGTAAAACCTGCATCCAAGTTTATGGTAAGAATTTTACATTTTTCAATAACAGTTTTTTTCATACTCTTCAGCTTAAAATAAATGATGTGTCATTCTCTCTCTGGTCATAAATTAAAACCAAAACAAACCACAAAACTCACAGGGAACAGATACAGTTCATAACGGCAATTATACAGTATTGTGCAAAAGTCTTGACCTGCCCTTTATTTTTTCAATTGTTCACAGGAAAATTGAAAATAGCTCCAGTTCTACAGGCAGAAACATGGGAGTGCCATGGGCTCCCCAGTTTCACCCATCGTGGCCAATTTGTACATGGAAGAAGTGGAAAAGAGGGCGTTGCTATCCTACCCTGGAACACCACCAAGCCATTGGTTCAGATATGTGGATGACACCTGGGTGAAAATCAAATCTCAGGACGTACTACATTTCACAGATCACATTAACTCGGTGGACCAACACATCAACCTTTACCAGGGAGAGTATGAAAAGTGGCAGGTTAGCCTTCTTAGACTGTGAGATTTCCATCAGTAATGGGGGACATCTAAAAGCTGACGTGTACCGTAAACCTGCGCATACGGATCAGTATCTAAGGTTTGACTCTCATCATCCACTGGAGCACAAACTGGGTGTCATCAGGACGATACAACACAGAGCGAACACCATCCCCACTGACACAGCGGCCAGGGAGGCAGAAGAACAGCACATCAAGAAGGCCCTGAGTAAATGTGGTTATCCCAGCTGGACTTTTGTCAAAGCTGGGAAGGCACCTAAAGAAAGCTCCAGCCGATCCAGGAGAGAAGGACAACCGCTGCCCAGGCGAAAACCTGTAGTGATCCCATATGTGTCAGGAGTATCGGAACAGTTGAGACGCATTTTTTCTAAACACCGGGTCTCTGTGGCTTTTAATCCCCAAAATACGCTGCGCCAAAAACTGGTCCACCCCAAGGATCAGGTCCCCCGACACAAACAGAGTAACATAGTGTACGCTGTTAAGTGCCAGGAGGATTGCCAGGATTTATACATCGGGGAAACCAAACAACCTCTGGCGAAGCGGATGGCACAACACAGAAGAGCAACCTCATCAGGCCAGGACTCTGCAGTCTATTTACACCTACAGGCCAGTGGACACTCTTTCAAGGATGAGGATGTACACATCCTGGACAGGGAGGAACGCTGGTTTGAGCGCGGAGTCAAGGAGGCCATTTACGTGAAAAGGGAAAGACCATCTCTGAATCGAGGAGGGGGCCTAAGGGTACATCTTTCGCCATCTTACAATGCTGTGATTGCAGCCATTCCCCAACTCTCTGTGAATGGTACTCATGGCCATTGATCAGTGTTCTTTGATCAGTGAGTTTTGGTCAGTGATTGTTGATCAATGGTCATGGGAATTTGCATAATTATGATTAAGGAACTGACCTCACAGCCCATTGTTCCTTCAGTGGGCTGGTTTCAGTCATTATGCAAATGTACTGTTTATAAGGTTTGGGGAAACCTGCAGTCAGCTGAGACTGAAGAAGTCACTTGGATGAGTGACGAAACGTTTCTCCCACAAAATGCTACGTCCAGATGAACAGATTCAACTTTTGGAGAATAGCTCCAGTGGTTTACTCGAAAGTGTGAAAATATACATTTAAATACAGTACACAATACACTAAGGAAGAAACAGAGTTTGTACAAGTCTAACAAGCTTGAAAGTCAATATTTGGTGTGACCACCTTTCTTCTTCATCATAGTCTGAACTCTCTTAGGCAACTTTCTTGTTATTTCTTTAATTAGTCTTCGGGGATAGTTCTCCAGGCTTCTTGAACGACATTAAAAGCTCTTCTTTGAATGGTGGCTACGTTTTGTTGTGTTCTCTGTCAAGATGATCACTCAGTGATAAAAATACTATTTCATGAATGTGAGGTCATTTTATCTTTGGCATTCTTTCATAGACCTACAAACAATGGGAACAAATGATAAGGCTGTGAATACAAAGTGCAAATCAGGAGAATTGTTTTATAGATATTAAAGCTTAAATAGTGACATAAACAAATTTTCATCCAACTTTGGTGTGACGTTCCTCACGTATAACATCATCTATTAAACCAAACTAACATTTTTAGAAGCAGCTATTTTCTGTTTCTCTTTGTTATATTATTTTTTTTACAGGAAAATCTGTGATTTTTAGATCAGGGACATTTCATAAATTGTACAACATGACACCAAAGGAAACTGAAAATCATTTTTGTCACAGTTATTACTGTATACTAGTCATTAATGATATGTAAAGTTTTCCAAAATCAAAAGTTTCTTTTTCTGTAAAAGTATTTTGTATTCTGATATTTCCTGATCCTTCACAGAGCTGCATGAACCTGTTGTTGATGTCAGAGAGTCAAACTCTACTGAAGAGTGGGTTGTTTCCTGTTCAGCCACTGGTCGACCTGCTCCCACTGTAACACTCAGTGTCTCACAACAAGACCTCAGCTTCTCACAGTACAACACTGTCAGTGTGTCCAACACCAACGCTACATTCACTGTCACCACTACAGCTGTGCTCTCAGGTTCACGTAACAACAGCACACAGGTGGGATGTGCAGCACGAGTGCTCTCTGCTCCTCACAGAGAGGTGATGGTGACGATTCATGAGGTCAAAAAGACTTCTGCAAATGTGGGTGAGAAACTCTAAAAGTCACAGACTGACAAATGCTAAAGTTTGTGTTCATTTTTCAAGATTTAATGTTAGGTAGATTACATAATTACGTGCTTTCTTATTTTTAAGTGATTATTATTTTAATCATTGCGTCTGTACTGGTGGTCTGTGGTTGTGCAGCAGTCATCACTGTCCTGCTTACGAAAATCCCAGAGCAGGTATTCTTCTCAAACAGTATCTGTAGTGCCTGAAATCATGTATCTTAATCTACACATAAAGGTGTGTATAATGTAAGAGTCAATAAACCCTTCAGGCTCTCACAAGTGGACCTTGAGATGAGTGAGAAACCTAAAATTACAAGCAGAGACACTCACAAGTAAGTCACTCTTTATCCTTTTCTGTACTTGCCAAGATAGTTATTGCACATGCCCAGCATTCCACTGTTTAAAGTTATTGATTTGTTCATAAAACATACCATACAATATTAATTTAGTGATGAAAATTATGAGTGAAAACCAAGGGCGTAGATTTGGCATGGACGGAAGGGACATGTCCCCACCAATATCCAGCGATTATTGAATTGTCCCCACCAATAATTTGATCTCTTCGAGTAAAGAAAAAAAAAACAATAGAAAGAAAAAAACGATCTGTCAACGTCTCATTCACCCAGCGGTGCAGAAAGAGTTAAATTACGTTCTCTACTGCAGTCCTACCTCATGTAACAAATATGGCCAATGTGATTGGCTGTGCCTTTCAGGGAGCTTTGTTTAGTTTTAGCAGCGGCAAGCCTGCGCTGCGAGGACCTGCAAGGAGGAGAGGAGGATGGCAGCAAAAAGGAAGAACCTGCATATATATTAACAACAATAATGTTGTTAAGTCCTTAAAGTCATATTCTTTTATTGTCATGACTGTATTTGAAGCTATTTTTATTTTTGTATGATACCTGATTTATATGGAATATGGCTGAAGTAAACTAAAGTCTAAAATACTTAGTCAGTCATTTGTTTAGTAGTAATTTAACATCATATAATTCACATATAAAACTATGAATTGTAATTTTAAATGGTTTAAAAGCATGTAGAATAGCATATGTAGGCAAGTATATTTCTCCTTTTGTTATCAATCTATCTATTAGCAGTGTTCCGTGGTTGAATTATCCGTCCCCACCAATGCCAACACCAAATCTACGTCCTTGGTGAAAACATGTTTTATCTTTGTTTTAAGGGGTAGAGGACATTTATTGAATAGTGATCTCAGACAACGGACGCCTGTTCAGAAAAAGAATGTTGATTTTTCTAAACCTGAAAAAACTGCATCGAAGCTTGAGACACAAGTACTGTCACAATGGGAAACACTCGACCATCCTTCCTGCCCATATCAGAATACCGCTGACTGACGTGTCACAGTTGGAAATATATCTTTTTTTTTGCATTGTTGTGTACAGGATCTGTTCAAAGAACACAACATATGAAGTCATAGTTCTTGGGTATTTAATGCAGGAATATTTGTCCATCTGGTAATATGAAATAAAGCAAGAATTTGAAACATAATTCACAATTTGAGTGTTTAGGAGGAGCATGTGAAGCTTTTATAGAAAACCAGTAACAGATTGATTTAGACAGGAGGATCAACCAACTTATTATCACAATATTTTTTGGAACTAACTGATGAAAGTTAGCTAACTTTGAAGCCATGATTGTTAAGTTCCTGCGTTTTTTTGTTTTGTTTTGTTTTTGTTTTCCTTTTGGTGCCACATTATTTATAACACAATGGAGATTGACACTGTATGAAGAACCCAGCTGTGATTTTTTTTTCCTTAAGGAAAGAACAGGCTGTGGAACTGCCACTGATCTCCTGCAGAAAACTCCAGTCTCATTTAGATTTGTGTGACTACGGAATGGTGCAATAAAGAAATACTAAATTTTTAAACCGCAATGACCTGATGTGATTTAGTGATAGAAGGCAACTAAAAACAAAAAACAGCCAGTGGGAGGTAATGTCATCAGTGTAACACACACGTATAATTAATTTAAACATGTTGTACGCCAGGCAGTATGTAATGAACTTGTTGACTTGTTAAGAACCATGTGATGTTTCATGCAGTAAATGATCTATTTATTCAGCATTACATGAGATTATGAAAACATAAATGTCCCTGATCTTTAACCTCCTGGGACCTGGCGCCCACATATGTGGACATCACATTTTGGGTTATTTAGACCAAAATACTCAATTTTGCAAGGGCCTGATATCCACTTACGAGGACATTATACTGCTACTGTTCTATCGAAATTTTAAACGAATATCCTCATATGTGGCTCTCATTTTTCTTAGAAACAAAAATTAGGTAAAAAAAAAAAATAAAAATCTGGTAATCCTTTGGGACCTAATGAATGTAAAAACAATATGCCCAAATATCAAAGAGAAATTAAAAATGCATGCTGTGGAAGAGTTCGGGTCTTAGGAGGTTAAAGGCATAGTTTTATTTGCTGCCATCATGCATAGCATATTTGCATAATGCATAAAAGGTTCCTGGTTTGTAAATGAAAAGGAACACAAACCCAGCTTCAGGGAAGACAGAAAATACGTGGCACTGTTAACCTCACAGGAATATTGTAATTTGATGAAGGAGGTTGCCAGAGCAATTGTCTAAATGTGCAAATCTTTGTAAAGTCAACAACAACTGTGCAAAATGGAGAAAATGCAAACACACATGATATTTTGTGTTTTCTTAATTTACCCAGTGTTGTATTGTGATATTTTGTTTCTCCACAATATCTCATTAAATGCTTCTTCTTTTGTGTCTTTACTGATATATTGTGTCACTTTTGGCATACTGGTTGTTTATTTGTATGTGTAAATGGCACATGTGACTTTATCATATTGGGTTTTTTTACATGCGATGATAAAAAAAAGTTTTAGCTCTATTTTGTTTTTTGTTTTTTACTCTAACGTCTTCAGTGGTGCTGAGAATATTATGTAATTTACACAAAAGGGTAGCCTACAGTCTCTCTGGGATCCTCAAGATAAACCTACAATTTATATACCTGAAATGTTAATTATCTTTTTTTGCTGTGATTTCCTGTCAGCAAGAGTTTCAGAACAAGCTGGAAAAAAAACTTGGACAACGTAACAGAAAAGTTGATTTCCATATTTGGCGCACTGGTATGTGGTTACATAAGAGGACTGTACCGCTGCAGCGGAAGAGGGGAGACTCGCTGTTCATATCGCATGTTGAAGTGATAACTGAACATTGCCTGTTGAATAATTCATTTGTTATTATATTATAATACCACTCAGGTGTGATTTTATCTTAGTTTTTTGAGCTACTTTATTAGTTTATATGTGATTATATAAGTGGTGTGATGAACAATTAACCCGGAACTGCTTTGACTTGCCCAGCCTACACGTCAAATCAGTTTGAATTTTTTGGCGGTAAAGTACGGAGGCATGATGCCGCGCTTTGGAGTTACATGTTATTATGTTACTACTGTTCTTATTTTCGGAGTCTTTGACAAAGGTGAGCTGAAACTGGGTGTCAATATTACACACGTGCATGGGCCAATAAGCGATTCTTCCCGAAAATACTGACTTCTTCCTCTTCTTTGTTAAACGTGAGGATGTTCAGTAAGGTGAACTGGTACTTTGGTGGTACTAACACGGACAGTAGCCTATAAAGGACTGTTTGGGTTTAACTCAGTATTTAAGTGGGAGGCAGATTTACACGCAGCTGGTTTTTAGGTCTACCGGGTACACGCAGAGGCGCGCTTACGTACATCCGTATCCATGACGGCGCTGTAAAAATGTTGTTAGAGCAAATTTAAGAAGAGACAACAAAGTCCTCTCTCTGTCCAGCGTTTCATCGGGAGATAAAACGTAATCACGACAAAGTATTTTCACGGATGCAGGTATGCAGCTCTCGCGTTCAAATTCCTCGCGCATAGTGTGAGCTCTCAGCGTTCCCTCTGACAGCTCCGCTTTCCCCAAACTGAATTGTGAGCCCGCCATTCACCGACTTTTCAAAGTTTGGAGGGCGGAGCCAAAAAGGAACATGGGCGACATTGTCACGTAATTGTCACTTTCAAAGCAGTACGAAACAACATCGAGTTGTACCGTGCGGCAACGTGACCGCTGTTTTATGTCGTGTTTGTTCTTGAAAATAAATTCAAAATACCGTCATTTTCTGGAGTGTATGAGTGCAAGTACTGGCAACTACCATTAGAATACTTTAATGCAAGGGCAATCTCAAAATCCAGGAGATTCTGAGGCATGTCCTGAAGCATTTCCGTCCACTCACAGTATGTGCAGTTACATGTGTTTGCTGCAGATTGGCCATTAAATTATGTTTTATCTTGCGGAGGACTTTTGACATAATTCAATACAGTCTGATGACAGAGCAGAACTGAACTGAAGTTAATGTGTTTAAGCATAGTAATGACATATCTGTGTAAATAGCAGCCTATGACAAAATTTACAAAGTTATTCCAATTAAAAATATTCACATTTAATATATGTTTGAAGCACTTAACTTATACTTACCAACCATTTTTATAATAAAACTTTAATGACGGTACATAGACTAATGACTACTGCAAATATTGACTTTGAATTTAAACAGAAAACTGAAAAAAAAAATGTACTAATTGAAAACTGAATGTGCCTCACATATTAAACTATATCTCCTACAGCTCTAACAGCAGTGATCCAAACACAGCAGACTGTGCTGGCAGGAATGAGAGAAGATGCCGAAGTCAGCTGTCAGCTCTTGGAGCCTAAAGACGTCGTTCAGGTCACATGGCAGAAAACTTCAAATAATGTGGAGACAAATGTTGCCACCTACAGCAAGGACTTTGGTCAGAGAGTGAATGACGGCTTTACAGATAAATTTGAGTTTAAACATACTGGACTACAGAACTGCTCCATAGTCATCAAGAATTTGACGGAGGAGGATGAAGGCTGCTATCGCTGTCTGTTTAACACTTATCCTGAAGGAGCCTTTATCGGTAGAACCTGCCTCCAACTCTATGGTAAGAACTTTAACCTTCCTTTTCCAACAATAAGTGACTCTGATGACAGATTAGAACTGAAGTTGTAAAACAGCTAACTAATCATATGCAGAGGAATGGTTTATTTCAAGAGTACTGTACCCTCATCGTAGTACAGAAACAGGTTTAGGGCATGCATTTTCACTGTTATGCAGATGACACTTAGTTAAACTGCCGGGATGTCTTAAAGAAGCAAAGACCTGGGTGCCCTCTAACTTCCTGCTTCTAAATTCAGATAAAATGTGCTTTACTTGGCACTAAAAATCTTAGAAATATGGTATCTAACCAGATACTTACTCTGGATGGCATTCCCTTGGCCTCCAGTAACGCTGTGAGGAACCTTGGAGTCATTTTTGACCAGGATATGTCCTTCAATGCACATATTAAACCAATATGTAGGACTGCTTTCTTCCATTTGCACAATATCTCTAAAATTAGACATAATGACGCTGAAAAACTAGCTCATACTTTTATTACTTCTAGGCTGAATTACTGTAATTCATTATTATCAGGATGTCCTAAAATTCCCTGAAAAGCCTTCAAATCCAAAATGCTGCAGCAAGAGTGCTGACAGAGACTAGAAAGAGAGAGCATATTTCTCCTATATTGAGTTTTCTACACTGGATCCCTGTTAAATCTAGATTTGAATTCAAAATCTTGATATCCTGACAGCTCACATGCAAGGTCTTGAATAATTAGGCCTAATTTGAATTGAATTCAACTCAAACAAACATAGTTGATATAAATGTGTTAGCAGCTGGTGTGTTTGTAAAAACATGTGGATGATATTTCCTGATCCTTCACAGAGCTGCATGAACCTGTTGTTGATGTCAGACAGTCAAACTCTACTGAAGAGTGGGTTGTTTCCTGTTCAGCCACTGGTCGACCTGCTCCCACTGTAACACTCAGTGTCTCACAACAAGACCTCAACTTCTCACAGTACAACACTGTCAGTGTGTCCAACACCAACGCTACATTCACTGTCACCACTACAGCTGTGCTCTCAGGTTCACGTAACAACAGCACACAGGTGGGATGTGCAGCACGAGTGCTCTCTGCTCCTCACAGAGAGGTGATGGTGATGATTCCTGATGATGATGATGGTGAGAAACTCTCTTGAAGTCATGTATTTATAAATTAATGATTACTTTGTGATTGTAATGTTTGTGTTTCTGCTACCAGATCTTGATGAGAAATCAGGATCTAATCCCAGGAATTTAGGTGTGTTAACATTTGTATGTTTTAAAGCCAGTTTTCCTGTTCCTATTTTGTTTTGATAGATGTTCAGATTTTTATACATTTCTTTCTCCTGTTTGTCTTAAAGGAATCAGGATTTCAGTGACTTTATCCTCTGTGGTGTTGGTGCTCGGTGTTGCTGTTCTCATCTTTGTCTGGCTTAGAAAGAAATCTCAGAACAGGTACTCCTCTTAAACCATGTCTATGTTCCATGTTGTCCTGATAGATTTTTGTGCAGCAAATATCTTCAACCTGTTCTTACAAACACACCAGCTGCTGACACATTTATGTCTACTATGTTTGTTTCAAGAACTTACCATAGACTTGGAGGCAGGTTCTACTAATGAAGGAGCCTTCAGGATAAGTGTTAAACAGACAATAGCATCCTTCATCCTGCTCCGTCACATTCCTGATGACTATGGAGCAGTTCTGTAGTCCAGTGTATAAAAACTCGACTTTATCATTAAAGCCGTTTCGAAATTTGTCTCCACATCGTTTCAGATTGAATGTTGAGATAGGAGAAGTGAAACACACACAGTCTGTGAAACTCTGAATGGTTTCTGAAAAGCTGTTTTCAGTTTTTCTGCATAAATTCATAATTTTCATTATTATTGTATCAAGATTGTGTATATGAATGTTTCACCATTATTACCTGTAAAATAATTAAAATGGTAGCTTTTATTTTCTCTAAGAGGTTTAAATAAAAACTATGATTTGTGTTAATAATTTCCACTCTGTTAAATCTCATATTGTATTTAATTACAAATATTAAGTAGACTGAACTCAGATTTTATCAACTTTTTATTAGAACTCAATTTATAAGTTAAGTTACCGGTACTTAACATTCAAAAAGCTGATCAACTCAGTTTGCGCTCGAAATTTTGCTTCTCAGTGTGGAAGGGCAAAATAATATGATTTGAAATAGTCATGGTTTGCTGTGTGGCAGACAGGATGTTGGACGCAAACACGGGACTGATACGCAGAGAGTAAACTCAAAACAGCAGCTTTATTGCTGGAAAAACTCGAACGATTAATACAACAAACTTAACTGGAAACTGGAAACTCAAACTAGAAAACAAACTGGGAACAGAACACTAGGAAGTTACTAGGAGCATGGAGGAAATGTACAGCGATGAGGTTGTATGATGGTTATGATTGCACTATGCTGTTGCTGTTGACTCCAGTAAATTCTTCAAGACATTCTGTTTAAGTGAATACAACCAAAAACGGTTTGGTCTGCATTTCTTAAAAGATCAAATCCCACAAACCTAGTTTAGAGGGTCCACACTGTCTGCACTGTATATAGTGAAGTCTGCAAGGTTTTGAACAGTGAAGTTTGTTTTGTGCCCAAGTTATTCTGCAGATAATCAGTTACAGTGGGAGCAGGCCGACCAGTGGCTGAACAGGAAACAACCCACTCTTCAGTAGAGTTTGACTCTCTGACATCAACAACAGGTTCATGCAGCTCTGTGAAGGATCAGGAAATATCATCAACATGTTCTTACAAACACACAAGCTGCTAACACATTTATGTCCAGCAAATGTAGCTCTGACATTTGTTGACAGAAGATAAAGGTTCTTACCAAAGACATGGAGGCAGGGTTTACCTGTGAAGGAGCCTTCAGGATAAGTGTTAAACAGACAGTGATAGCATCCTTCATCCTGCACCGTCACATTCCTGATGTCTATGGAGCAGTTCTGTAGTCCAGTGTAGTTAAACTCAACCTTATCTGTAAAGTCAGTATACACTTTTTGGCGAAAGTACTTGTTGTACGCGGCAACATTTGTCTCCACATCATTTGAGATTTTCTGCCATGTGACCTGAAGGACGTCTTTAGTCTCCAAGAGCTGACAGCTGAATTCAGCATCTTCTCCCACTGCTGCCAGCACAGTCTGCTGTGCTTGTATCACTGCTGTTAGAGCTGCATGGAGATACAGTTTGAGAAGTCATGAGCTTTCAGAACTATTGTGAACTGTCCATTTTTCTTAGAGGTCAAGGGTCCAAACTATGGTTTTTATTATTTATTTCAAGTATATCATAATGCGTTTGTGTGAGTTTATTAGCAATAATAATTTAAATAAATAATACATTTCTTACATTTTTCAGTCTTTCACACATGGCGATTCAGTTGAATGAAACACCTGAAACTGCAAACAGAGACACTGAGGAGTAAGTGACTCTTTATCCTGTGAATTTACAACCTGAAATTTCAGCTTCTCTTGTCACATTTCACTTTCAATCTTTTAAATGTTCTCACACTTTGCTGTAACTTTATTCTCAATCATACAGTAATATTTAAAAAATATAACTTTTTTGTTTGCTCTCATTTTAAGGACTGATACACAAGAGTACAGGGAAGTCAGACAAGAGACTCCTGAGCGAACTCAACAAAATTATAACCAAGTGTTGCCATCAGCACCAGCAAGAAGACTCATTTTTGATGAAAACTGAAACAAAGAGTTCAATGACAGAAAGTATCCCACAAGATGGTGTATAAGAATTTCTTTTATTTATGTATTATTCACATTAATTAATTGTATACTGCCTTAGTGCCACTGGACTTTAGCATGTTTCACATTCATGCAGTTAGACAGATGGTGGGGGTCTGGTAAGGAAGTTGGGGGGAAGCAGACCACTCCACAGGAAAAGTCTTTTGTCTCTTAGGCTACGTCCACACTAATGCGTTTTAGTTTGAAAATTCATCGTTTTTCTCGGTTTGGCCTCGCGTCCACACTGAGACTTTTGAAAACTCTCTCGAAAACGCAGAATATCTAAAACGAAGGACGCATTTTAGTCATGTGATGCAGTCATGTGACCAATTAAACAAAGATAGCAGAGTGCATTATACAGCAGTTGTTTTGATTGCTCTCAATTTTGACAGCCCTTAAAAAAGATTCATATCAGTTTGTACATGCTCCAGATAGCTTTTCTTCAAATTCTTAATTATCACTAGCTTTTACGCATGCGCAGTGCTGGAACATAAGCGTTTTCGGCTGTTTCAATGTGGACGCACAACTCTGTGAAACGACTGAAAACGCTAGTGTGATGAAAACGCCTTTTTCAAATCTATCCAGGCTAGTGTGGACGTAGCCTCAGAGAGACTCTGCTGACCGTCTCTCCACCAAGCTTAGTTTTCTGTTCTTTGTTTTGATTAAAGAATGTTAGCTACCGCTCACCGCTTGTCTGCAGGCTTTATTTAATGGAAAACTTCCACAACAACGGTAACAACAAAGTTCAATCCTGAAGAAAAACGAAGGACTACACCAAAAGAAATCATCGTACTGGGGCTTAATTAACTTTCTGTTTACCATAATGAATTTTTTACACAACTGTACAGTGTCTGTGTAATTATGTAACATACTGTAAATATGAAAAATATGTCTGTTTGTTTTCACTGTGCATATTTTCATGTTGTTGTTCTGTTTAGTGTTCTAGGTTAGAGAAGTAATCAAATATGTAAAAATACATATAGCCTACTGTATATTTTTGTTTTGTTTTGGGCCATCATGTTACTTTAAATAAAAAAAATTGGGCGACAGTGTTGATTTATTTAAGTGTGTGATTTATTGATTTATTTTGGAATCATTAAATATATATCTATATTTATTTATTATAAATGTTTGGCACCTCTCTCTAAAAGGGAATGCCATATTTTAAAAGGAATTATGCGTGTAACTGTAGAAAGATAACAAAACAAAGGATTGTGAAACAGTAGAATAAATATATATGTGTTCAGCTTCAATATGTTTTGATTATGTTGTGTGGTTTCATTTGTATAGTATTCTTGACTCACGTGAGAATAGCATGTGTTCAATATTAATTTCTTTTCAAAGAGTTTCAGTTTATCTGCTAACTTTACACTATGGGGTGCAGCTGCATCTGTTTTCAGCTGCTGAAACACTTTGGGATCTACACAAACAACCTGCAATTTAGTTGTAAATAGATGAGAATATAACAGCTTTCCACAGAGAGACCTCTCACAACAAATGTCCTCTAGCTTAATACCCCATCTGAAAACATGACTTTAGAGAAAATTCTAACATTTCTTTTTTCTTTATGATAGAAATGCTTTTTTTTTTTTTTTAACCACATGAAATGTAGTAAAAGATAATATGATTCTGGACTATAGCTGGACTGGCCATCGGGCATACCGGGCATTTGCCCGGTGGGCCGATGGTGATTTTTCGTTTTTATGGGCCGATGGGTTCCCCCCCCCTAACGGTATAAACACTGAAAGGTGGTGGATTAGCCAGATGCTGGGAGATGTGTAAAAATAACTCAATTGTTTGGTGGTGGCTATTGCGGAGCTTCCACAGATTCAGTAACATTAGCAAGTGGTGGAGGCCAGCAGATGCAACACGCTGACAGGTGGATGAGGGTGACGGAAAGGCAGGAGGAGCAGAGACCCGAGGCGGTGAACTGAACTTCAGGTAAGAAGTTATGACCTGCAGTCTATCTGGGTCAGATATAAACCAAGTTTAGGTGGAGTTTATTTTCGTTATGCTGACTTTTTACAGTCAGTTACAATAACTCGTACTGCGTACTAACTAGCATGAGGAGTTTATATACTGCTGGGCGGGTACTATGATTTTATTGATGTTGAACTTGTTTTATCTCATTCATAAGGTTAGTTATTAGAGTTTCCAACCGTCCCGTAAAAAACGGAATCGTCTCGTATTCAGAGAAAATATTGCGCGTTTCGTATTGAGGTGAAAAGGAACACAGTTTGTCCCGGACTTCAGCTACAATGAAAAAGACACAAAGCTGGAGTTATTCTGTGTCTTTGCTGCACAGCTGCCTCTTCTCCTCTCATTCTCTCCCCCTCCATTAACAGGGAAAGGTGGGCACAAAGAAATACTTTTCTTTCTTATTCTCATTTAAAATGTCTAGCTTTTATTAAATAATTATCTGAATCTTACAACAAACGTTTTCATCTGATGTAAAATGTATAGAAATCCATTTTTGTACGTAGTAATTTTTTTTCAGGGTCCCATCATAATTTCTTCAGAAGTAGCTAAACTGTATATGATGCCACTATTTTCCCACATTTTCTAGATTCTGTACCAGTACTGTGTGTAAAATGCCATCAAAAAGTCAATGAAGTTTTATTCTTTCTCACCTGTCTTTCTGTCTCCTTTCATTTTTTAAAAGTTGCCATGTTAGAAAAAATATTTTGCCCTGCCATGCTGTTTATTGATGTGGCAAATGAATGGTTTATGAAAATATATCTAAATCTGTCATCAGTAATCAGTAATGATCATGTCTCACCTTTAGTCTTCTCTGTCTTAATTTCAGGTTTTCACCATGTGTTGTAGATAGTTCAGGAGGTTAACTCGACCAAGCAGTCTACTTTCGGGTACTGTTTAGAATACCAGAATAGGGAGGATGATGTAGGTTTAAGTTTATTAGACTGATACATATATACCAACAAGACGGTGTACATCACTGTGACAACAGCGTCTGTTTTCATTCAAAGGCTTTATGGTTTTTCCTATAATACCTGGTGGGCCGGTCTCTAGTCAAAATGCCCGGGCCGATTTTTTGTCCCAGTCCAGCCCTGTTCTGGACTGTACTATTATCATACAGGGGGATCAAAAAGGCAACTGCGCTGTATATTATTGCACTTTTAAGTAATAAGTAACCATCAGTTACTGAAAAATTCTGTTACTATGTCCTTATAATCATGAAATATATGTTTTATCATCAGGCATTATTGCTTCTTTACATACATTACAGAAATTGTTACAGCAATTTACCCGGAAGTAGTAGCGGTTTCTTTCGCAACCATACTGTCCAGCTTTGGCGGTATTTCTGGCAGTACAGCATGGAGGAACAATGCCACAGTTTACGATTACACATTATGTCATTGCCGTTTTTATTTTTGGAGTCTTTGACAAAGGTAAGAAGAAACTTTTATTCCAGAATACCTACGTCTATGTATGTGACCATACTAGGGTGAGCTTATTTTATTTCCAAAAAAAGAGGACACTTGGCTCAGTCATGAAGACCTTGCTTAAAGAAACATATTTATAACATATCTAAACGATGCCTTCTCTGTGCGGTTAATGAATTTTGGAATAAAATATGTCATATAGGCTTTTACAAGTCAACAATTGCAAAAAACTAACTTAAAAGCATCTGGAATTAAATAATGGTACAGAAATAATGCCTCATCTGCGTAAGAATTATTACCAGTACTGGGTCGGTACGAGGGAAATTTCTTTTGCAGTTCGTCTGAAAAGATGCACTTGCACTTTGGGATCTTTAAAACATCTTTACGCGCGTTGCTGCGCGCAGTCTGTCCCGTCTGTGAGCGCAGAACACGCGCTCACGAAGCAGCAGTTCGGGGATGACGTCCAGCGCCCTGGGCGAACACTCCCACTGGCGCCCCCCCCCACACACACACACATAAAACATATTAAGGATTGTACATTAACATAAAACTGTTGTCGGAAGCATACTGAATTTCACCACAGAAACACACACACGCACATATGAAGAGAGAGAGAGTATGCAGAGTATGCAAACGGCTACCAAACAGCCATCATAATTCGTCATACAATGAGAACAGGACAAATCAACAATTGACACTGAATAATTAATATTATAATCTGTAACATAATGTATTGTTTGGAGTTTAGTCTGTTACTGTTACTATTTTTACCATTTCATCTTGGAGCAACTGTAACCCACATTATTTCCTTAGGGATTAATAAAGTATTCTGAATATGATTCTGATTGTTTCAGGATGACCTGCCATTATCCAATGACACATCTGCTTACCTGTATCTTTTGCTCGTTTCTCCTCCTCTTCTCTTTTTTCTAAACTGAGCACCTGATGGCTTTGAACTTTTCTTGTCCATCTTCCATTGGTTTTAATTTTGCACTTCAGTATGAACACCCATCCCCCAACTCGAGGATCACCACAACATAACCTAACAGACCTACACCTTAGTTCACAGATTCGCTTTGTCTGGGGTTTATTTCTGGGATTTCGCACAACCCAGGATTCAAATCATGAAAACATAATGGGCTTGGATTTACAACATTATGAATGAAATGTGCTCTATTTGGAAGCAGCCAGCCCAGGGCCATGCAGAGACGTTTATAGGGGCGGGTGCTCAAAGCTAAAAAGGGGCACATTGAACCAGGGTGAATAACAACAACACACATTCATCAAGAATCTAATATGGGATCGCATCATACTATATCACTGTTGTGAGGCAAAGCAAACGTAGCCTATGTTTTACCTGATGGGTACAATGTTGCTGTTGAGGGGTTGCTGCTGCTCCTGCTGCTGATAGTGTTGGAGGGCAGGGCTGTGTTGATCTGAGACTGTAAACATTAAAAAGTCCATAGGAGAGATGGTAGCTGATTAAACAAGTGTCATGAGATAATAACAAAATGCAAAGATTGGTGACAGCACTTGGAACCATAAGGCAACAAAAAACTGAGAAATAAACTAGACCCTGCCTGTGAATCACTCTTTGCCTCTCTTCCTCCTTCCATCCCCTCATTTCATCTATCACTCTCCACTTGCTGTCCATCTGAGAACAAGGCACAACTTGCTATTGCAATAAACTATTATTTAATTTTCCACACTTAATGATAACAGAAAAATGTTATAGAAGCAAAGCATTTCAGTTGTGCTTATTATTATTTTTATACTGGAATACCTCTCCAACAACTGGTACATGTGTTAATGTTACCTGTGCTCTTTGTAATCCAGCTGCTGAGGGATCCACTGCCTTTAGTAGCCTCACACAGCTCCTACTGTTTCCTCCTCATGTCCTTACCAGCCATGTCTGGACAATGTTATATTATGAGTAATAATTCAAAAATCCATATACATAAAACACACACATGCATGCACACACAGTGACATTTTAGACCTTCTTCAGAATACTGTATATACTGTGGGCACAAGTTTCCATCATGGTGCTGATCCAGAATCCTTCCCTTATTATTTATTACTAGAGCTACAATAATAAAGCAATGAGGGAAAAAAATAATAAATTTATAATAATGTATTTATGATGATTCCATTTGTTTCACTATCCACTCTGTGCAGGGAGAAAGCTTATTACATTTTTAAACTGTAGAGATACAATAATTTTGCTGCTGTAAAATCAGCATTTTGTCTTATTTAAAATATAAATCTAATATAATCTGTTTCTTAATGTATGTTCTTTAAAATACAGTGTTTTTTAAAATATTATAATTATAATAATCCATTATTATGTGGACATGCATATTAGATCGTTTTAAGTGAAATATAAGCCCTCCAGAAAGGCAGGAAAAGCCCTGTAACTTACTTTAAAACTAAATATGTTCCCTAAAACGGTGGACAGAGCTACAGACCCATGACAGCCTTACCCAGTGAGCCAGCAGCTATGACCAGCACTACTTGTGCAGTTAATAAAAGGACAGGTACAGTTTGTCGCGCTGTTGCACACACAGCACGCTCATTTGTTTCAGTTCGTCAGTTGCCACAAGACAGCTTACCAACGTGTACGTGATAAGCTAATACTCCTGTGTGCTTTAGACTACAGTGTGCGCTGTACAGCTACTTACTGGTTTTGTCGCATCAGTCTGTGTCTCTGAGTTAATTTGTGTTTCTCCTACAGCTCCGGACCGCAAAAAATGCGCGTGCTCTTTGTGAGCTCGTTCCCGGCTCGTAACCAGCGCGTTCTGCCGTCAAGGGCGATCATTGGTTAATGGTGATCATGTGACTGATGCAAGCCAGATCCTTTTATTTAGCAAAAATGTGATTAATAGTTAAATATTATTGTTGAGGGGCACAGACAGGACTCCACACGCACACACACATTTAAAAAAAAAATTTAAAATTAAAAAAAAAATTGCTTCAACAAAAGGGCACTTTGGGCACCCATCAGGAAAGGGGCGGGTGCTCAAGCCCCTTCCGCCCCCCCTCTGCACGTGCCTGAGCCAGCCCCCCTTTCCTTTCGACGAGTTGTGTGTGAGTCTTTAAATCCTCAAACTGTAAATTATAAATTTTAAATTGTTATTGATCCCTTTACCCCGAGTCCTAAAGTGTATATTTATTTTCTTACTCTACTATATTTATTGTTCGTTTATTTGCACTGCTGTAACTGGAGCCTCGTCGTCTCGTCTCTCTATATACTGGACTGTATGTAGCGAGATGACAATAAAGTTTACTTTGACTTCAGCAGCGAGCAGGCGCACCGAGGGCTCTCTCTCGCGCTCACTTTTCGCGTATAGAATTTCGAAAAAACATTAAATTAAATGCAAATTATAAGTCTGTATCATAATGTCTGGTGTTTTCGTGTTTGTTGGTTTGTTTTTAATTTTGTTTTATTTTGCGAGTTTGTTAGTAAATGCTGCTTCAGCCAGCCAGTGAATCCCCCGCCGCCCCGCCCTCTCCTCTCTGTGCCGCAAGCACCAGGCGCACCTCGCAAACGGAGGGCGCCCTTACTCCCAGCAAATAGGCGATAGAAAACCGATCGGTGCCTATGCCATTCCCAATATGCACTGGCATTTTTTTTTTTGTTTTGTTTTTTGTTGATGATACCCGTGATGCCGCCCCCCACCACGATGCCGTCCCGGGCAACCGCCCGTGTCGCCCGTATCAAAAACCGCTACTGATGACGTCACACACATGGGTCCTCTGGCGGACTATAGAAAAATCCGGACATTTTTATCAATCTCGAAAATTATGGGCTCAAAATGTGGTCATAAATATTTTGTACTTGTAAATCAGTTTTGTACTTGTAAATCAGGATTTGTATGTGTAAAAAGAATTTGTGCGTGCGTAAAAAAGATTTGTATGTGTAAAAAAGATTTGTGCGTGCGTAAAAAAGATTTGTATGTGTAAAAAGAATTTGTGCGTGCGTAAAAAAGATTTGTATGTGTAAAAAGAATTTGTGCGTGCGTAAAAAAGATTTGTATGTGTAAAAAAGATTTGTGTGTGGACTTAGCCAAAAACCCCCCTGCAAGTTACAAGTATGAATTTTGACCCTATTTTTCTTCCTGTCATCTGATTGGTCAATGTCATGTCAATCACAAATGTAACAATCCAATCAGAGAACAGATGGGTTTGGCTGTCGGAGGGGCACTTTTTTGAACTGCAGGTCCTTGAAGGGTAATACAGTTTGAAGCTGGAGGATCTCTATATAAATATCCGATAGCAGCTAGGTCCCCTTACTTTCAGCAGCTGTTGAAAGGATAAAGTTGTGGTATGTCAGTGGTTAGAAATACCATTATTACTTTAGGATTAGTTTAACACAAAGTCAGGGCTGACCCGGGACCATTGCTGTGAGTCACAGTGCGCAGCATAAAGGTCCTTTCACATCGGACGCAGGATGTGCTGCTAATGCTAACTGCTAACTAAAAGCAAAGGATCCAGAATTTGTTGCGCTGGCTGCTGAGCTCTGTGGGTTTTTGCAGCAGCTCTACCTGTACTAGATGCACCTGCTCCTTGTCGTTTCTATCTATGACTTTATGTCCTCTACAAGAGTTTCTGTTTTTTTTGCTAGTTCTTCAAATGTTCAATAAAAACATGTATGCTAATTCATAACGAAGAAAGCTTTGTAATGAAGACTGCCCCCCCCCCGCGGTCCGCAGCGCTGTTGAAAAGGCTGTGGAAGTCCCTGTATAAAGCACGTAGACCTGTGACACAAAAATCACCAAACTCGGACGTCCACAGACTGCTTTCCTTCCTGGTGATGAAGGAAAACGCTGGGTTGGCATGTAAAAGGGCATTTATTCCCTTCAAGGACCTGCAGTTCAAAAAAGTGCCCCTCCGACAGCCAAACCCATCTGTTCTCTGATTGGATTGTTACATTTGTGATTGACATGACATTGACCAATCAGATGACAGGAAGAAAAATAGGGTCAAAATTCGTACTTGTAACTTGCAGGGGGGTTTTTGGCTAAGTCCACACACAAATCTTTTTTACACATACAAATCTTTTTTACGCACGCACAAATTCTTTTTACACATACAAATCTTTTTTACGCACGCACAAATTCTTTTTACACATACAAATCTTTTTTACGCACGCACAAATTCTTTTTACACATACAAATCTTTTTTACGCACGCACAAATTCTTTTTACACATACAAATCTTTTTTACACACACACAAATCTTTTTTACACATACAAATCTTTTTTACGCACGCACAAATTCTTTTTACACATACAAATCCTGATTTACAAGTACAAAACTGATTTACAAGTACAAAATATTTATGACCACATTTTGAGCCCATAGAAAATCCCCCCGGACGGAACGTGAAAAGTGGACATGTCCGGGGAAAAGAGGACGGTTGGTGAACCTTGACCACACGGACATGTTACACTTTTTGTTTCGTACAATTTGAATTGTAGAACCGCTTTTCAGTGGGTAAGCGTTGAGTGTGATATTACACGAGTTCGTCAAATTTCAAATAAACACCTTGTTAAGAAACGAAGTGTTTCTTTTACAGCGTTTTAAATTTGAAAGGGGCTACAGGAAAAGTTGAGTTTGCATGACGTGACTTCAACAGCGCAGAGTGTAAATAACCCGACGCATGATTATGCTTTCACTCATTATTGTATCAAACAAAAGAAAAGAGAAAGGTTACGTTCAGCAAGATGAAGTTTGTGTAAATGAAGTAACGCTGTTCCTGATTTTGCTCAACCTACAGTTTGAGATTCTTCAAATACTTTCGCTGCTTGTCATTTTAAAAGCAGACGCAGCTACCAGCAGCTTTTATGGTACAAGGCTATCACGTCACTATATCTACGCGTTATTGTGGACATCTCCAATGACTGTAGAAAACAGTCATTGGTCATCACCCACAGAACTTTCTTTCTTTTAAAATGTCTTTCTTTTTATTGCTTTATATTTCTGTATTTTTATCATCACAAAAGTTACTTGAAATAAATAATAAAAATAAAATAAAAAAATATTTTTTTATTGCTAATGAACTCACACAAATGCATTATGATATACTTGAAATAACTAATAAAAACCATAGTTTGGACCCTTGACCTCTAAGAAAGCTAGACAGTTCACAATAGTTAAACATTTATACACACAATAGTGGTAGAAAAATACACTAATGCAAATTCAGAATTTGAGTTTAGAAAAAGGTATTGTAAGGAGTAAATATTTAAACAAGACATTCTTCAGGCGAAATAAAGACACTCAAGACAGTTTAGATGGTAACAACGTGCGCACGCTGGGTGAGATTTCGAGGAGATCTCACACCCCGAGTGCAGGCAGAGGTTTTATTTATAGTCACATAGTGGCTTCAACTGTTTAAGGAGGAGACAAAGATTTGCATCTGAGAAACAGGTTTGTTCCAGTTTAGCTGGGTGTGTGTGTGTTCTGTAGATAATCACTAAATATCACATATATGCAGCTTTCTGTGTGTGTCTGTGTGTGTGTGTGATTCTGAAGAACAGGCCCCTCTTGGTATTTGGGAGTATAGATAAGAACGTCCTGCTCTCCCCTTCCTGGGAGTGAAACGGCTCGTAGAGAACCAGGTGCAGAGGAAATGTACTGGGTGAATCATATCTGAGAACACTATGCTTTTGTCTTTACTTCAGCTTCACTTCAGTGAAACAGTAAAATTATAAAATACGATTAAATGGAAAGAATAAATGGGTAAACAACTATTAACACTGAAATTAAAGATAAACTTTCAATAACATACGAATGGAAGTGGGAATAATACTTGAAACATTTGAAAATCTCTTAACAGGTATCAAAAATTCCTTTAGGACAATGACCAGACTTAGTAAGAGTGACATGATAATGACAGTTTACTTGTCTGAAAGTTCTTGACTTCTCAAACTGTATCTCCTACAGCTCTAACAGCAGTGATCCAAACACAGCAGACTGTGCTGGCAGCAGTGGGAGAAGATGCTGAATTCAGCTGTCAGCTCTTGGAGACTAAAGACGTCCTTCAGGTCACATGGCAGAAAATCTCACCTGAGGTTGAGACAAATGTTGCCACCTACAGCAAGCAGTTTGGTCAGAGAGTGAATGATGGCTTTACAGATAAAGTTGAGTTTAAACATACTGGACTGCAGAACTGCTCCATAGTCATCAGGAATGTCACAGAGCAGGATGAAGGATGCTATCCATGTCTGTTTAACACTTATCCTGAAGGCTCCTTCACTGGTCAAACTTGCCTCAAGGTCTATGGTAAGAACTTTAGTCTTCTTTAACAAACAAGTGCTTGAAACAAACATAGTGGACATAAATGTGTTAGCAGCTGGTGTGTTTGCAAGAACATGTTGATGATATTTCCTGATCCTTCACAGAGCTGCATGAACCTGTTGTTGATGTCAGAGAGTCAAACACTACTGAAGAGTGGGTTGTTTCCTGTTCAGCCACTGGTCGGCCTGCTCCCACTGTAACACTCAGTGTCTCACAACAAGACCTCAACTTCTCACAGTACAACACTGTCAGTGTGTCCAACACCAACACTACATTCACTGTCACCACTACAGCTGTGCTCTCAGGTTCATGTAAACACAGCACACAGGTGGGATGTGCAGCACGAGTGCTCTCTGCTCCTCACAGAGAGGTGATGGTGATGATTCCTGATGATGATGATGATGGTGAGAAACTCTTTCAAAGTCATTTGTTTATGAATGAATCATTACTCTTATCTAATGTTTGTGTTTCTTTTCCCAGGGTTAAATGAGAAATCAGGATCTAATCAAAGAAATTTAGGTGAGTTAATGTTTGTACTTTTTACAGATTCAGTGTATTGTTACTTTGTAGGTGTTCAGATTATTTTCTTCTCCTTTCCCATTTGTGTCAAAGCACTCAGGATTTCAGTCATGCTGGCCTCTGTGTTGTTGGTTGCCTGTGGTTTTTTTATCTTCACTCATCTTTCTCCAGCTCAGAAAGAAAACTCAGAGCAGGTACTCGTCTTAAACAGTGTCTGTGTTGCACTTTCTCTCTTTCATTCAGCTGATAAAAGTTTGTGCAGCTTTAACTATTCTTGAATCCTTCAGTCTGTCACACAGGGAGACGATTAAAATACTTCAAACCACAATCAGAAGTAATTCCATCTTTATCATCCTGTCATCTCACATTTGGAAAGTTATTTCATTCTTTTTCACTCTCTGATATGCTGAGACATTTCACCTCTAAGTTACCTCTAGAGCTTCTTATTTCTCTCATTTATTCGTAATCTGATGTTTACTGCACATCAATCTCTGATACATATTCCGTTGTGCTGTCTAAGCTGTTAATCTGTCCAGAATACTTTGGTTTGCAGTATTAACAGAGTCATGTTTCACTGTTTTTGTTGTATTTTAAGGAATGAAACACCTTCAGTCAACCAAAGTGAAAATCAGCTTAAAAAGTGGAGACCTCCTGAAACCAACTAAACCACGATCCAAGCCTTTCACCTTCACCAGCACAAAGACGTACTTTTTAACAGCGTTGACTTGTTTTTTGGAGCAGGGTTTGCAGCTAGATGTCTGGCTTTTCTGGACGACACACATGTTAAAATGGACAGCTAGCATGTTCTGAACTCTTTTTTACTGGTCTTAATCAGTTAAAACTGAATTTACAGTAACTAAGTGTCTTTTTTCACTTCCATTTCCTTCAGTAATCAGTATCCTTGCGTTCTTTGTCTTTGAAAACAAATTAGTGCCAGCATTAATTTGTACAACACTAATGATTCACTTGATCTTTGAAAATGTTCTCAAATGATTTCAAACACTAGATGTTAGCGGGTGTAGCAATTCTGTAAAACCTTTAATACCTCGATTGTTTGAACACAACTTTTGCTGATACCTCAAAATCTCTTTAGGGTGAAGGTATATAAAAAACAACCAGAGGTCTGATCACTTGATCAGGACTGTATCATGGTGAATAATTTCTATGTATTTTCAGTTTACTTTCTGGGTGTACTTAATTTGCAGAGACCAAGTTTTGTGTGCATCTGTAGTGTAGTGGTTAGTGCGCTTGATTGAAGAGAAGAAGGTCTCTGATTGGCAGCTCATACATTTTTCTACTCAGAAAGAATTTTTGTGTTTTTCAAAAGTGAACTGAATGTGATTGAGGTGTGAGTTTCAAGTTGACTTGTTTTGAAATTTGTCTGCATTTTCAGTTTTACAGTGTGATGTTAAGATTTGAAACAGAAAACCAGATTCATATTAATGTGTTGTGATTTGCTATTTTAATGTAAATTCTTTGTACTATTTTTTATAACTTTTTTAAAACATTAAACCTTTTTTACAGTAATTTTGGATGACTGGTTAAACTGCTTTTGTAGCCGAATACTCTTCAAATACAAATAACCACAATTAAAATCCCACATTGTGTTCACTTAGACGACAACAGATTTTCATGTGAAATTACACAAAAAGACCACATGAGGTCTCTGTTTATTCATGGTGAAGGTATGGAGGCTTTTCAAAATTTGAAAAAATGACATACAAATACATATGTTTATATTTACGTTCATGAAGTTTTCAGTTCTCAGCCCAGTAATAATTGTCATGCTGGTGTTTCTTGTCAGGTATTGTTGGTATAGTGTTTTAGTGGTTTTATTTAGTACTTTTGTTTATCTAGAAAAGTACTTTTAGTCTGATAATACAGCAAATCAGAGATGAAGCCTCGACGAATTGAATTATGAAGATGCTAATTAGGTTACCTGTCTGTTATTTGGTGTGTAAGTAATCCTGAGCCTGTTTAGCATCAGTAGCTCACAGCTGAAAGAATAGTTTTAGGATTTTCATCATCAACCTGCAAATTATTTGCAGTTATAGTGAGGCAAAAAAAAAAGAGAGATGTTTCATACTAACGATTGTATTTTATTTTTCAATTTTTAATTGTCTGTTTAATGTTATGTCCACAGTCAGAATCTGTTTCCCCCCTTCCTCCCCTTGGTGTCTCTGTGGGTTAAAGAAAAGGAGGGAAATCTGTATGATCAGTGTTTGGCCTTTACACATTTACCAACATGAGCATTACAAACACCTCTGTTAGGTCCATATGGACTGTAAATTAAGTTGGCAGGTAGCTTTTTCTAAAAAGTGGACCTGCATGTTGTTGCCCATATTTCATCTGAGTGTAAAAATACAGAATGTCTAATTAGTGATGTGAAGACACACAGAGCAGAAAAATATACACTTGAAGACAGGCACGTGCAGAGGGGGGGCGGAAGGGGCTTGAGCACCCGCCCCTTTCCTGATGGGTGCCCAAAGTGCCCTTTTGTTGAAGCAATTTTTTTTTTAATTTAAATTTTTTTTTTAAATGTGTGTGTGCGTGTGGAGTCCTGTCTGTGCCCCTCAACAATAATATTTAACTATTAATCACATTTTTGCTAAATAAAAGGATCTGGCTTGCATCAGTCACATGATCACCATTAACCAATGATCGCCCTTGACGGCAGAACGCGCTGGTTACGAGCCGGGAACGAGCTCACAAAGAGCACGCGCATTTTTTGCGGTCCGGAGCTGTAGGAGAAACACAAATTAACTCAGAGACACAGACTGATGCGACAAAACCAGTAAGTAGCTGTACAGCGCACACTGTAGTCTAAAGCACACAGGAGTATTAGCTTATCACGTACACGTTGGTAAGCTGTCTTGTGGCAACTGACGAACTGAAACAAATGAGCGTGCTGTGTGTGCAACAGCGCGACAAACTGTACCTGTCCTTTTATTAACTGCACAAGTAGTGCTGGTCATAGCTGCTGGCTCACTGGGTAAGGCTGTCATGGGTCTGTAGCTCTGTCCACCGTTTTAGGGAACATATTTAGTTTTAAAGTAAGTTACAGGGCTTTTCCTGCCTTTCTGGAGGGCTTATATTTCACTTAAAACGATCTAATATGCATGTCCACATAATAATGGATTATTATAATTATAATATTTTAAAAAACACTGTATTTTAAAGAACATACATTAAGAAACAGATTATATTAGATTTATATTTTAAATAAGACAAAATGCTGATTTTACAGCAGCAAAATTATTGTATCTCTACAGTTTAAAAATGTAATAAGCTTTCTCCCTGCACAGAGTGGATAGTGAAACAAATGGAATCATCATAAATACATTATTATAAATTTATTATTTTTTTCCCTCATTGCTTTATTATTGTAGCTCTAGTAATAAATAATAAGGGAAGGATTCTGGATCAGCACCATGATGGAAACTTGTGCCCACAGTATATACAGTATTCTGAAGAAGGTCTAAAATGTCACTGTGTGTGCGTGCACGTGTGTGTTTTATGTATATGGATTTTTGAATTATTACTCATAATATAACATTGTCCAGACATGGCTGGTAAGGACATGAGGAGGAAACAGTAGGAGCTGTGTGAGGCTACTAAAGGCAGTGGATCCCTCAGCAGCTGGATTACAAAGAGCACAGGTAACATTAACACATGTACCAGTTGTTGGAGAGGTATTCCAGTATAAAAATAATAATAAGCACAACTGAAATGCTTTGCTTCTATAACATTTTTCTGTTATCATTAAGTGTGGAAAATTAAATAATAGTTTATTGCAATAGCAAGTTGTGCCTTGTTCTCAGATGGACAGCAAGTGGAGAGTGATAGATGAAATGAGGGGATGGAAGGAGGAAGAGAGGCAAAGAGTGATTCACAGGCAGGGTCTAGTTTATTTCTCAGTTTTTTGTTGCCTTATGGTTCCAAGTGCTGTCACCAATCTTTGCATTTTGTTATTATCTCATGACACTTGTTTAATCAGCTACCATCTCTCCTATGGACTTTTTAATGTTTACAGTCTCAGATCAACACAGCCCAGCCCTCCAACACTATCAGCAGCAGGAGCAGCAGCAACCCCTCAACAGCAACATTGTACCCATCAGGTAAAACATAGGCTACGTTTGCTTTGCCTCACAACAGTGATATAGTATGATGCGATCCCATATTAGATTCTTGATGAATGTGTGTTGTTGTTATTCACCCTGGTTCAATGTGCCCCTTTTTAGCTTTGAGCACCCGCCCCTATAAACGTCTCTGCACGGCCCTGCTTGAAGATAACAACATGTAAACTTTCATGCAGTAAATTTTAGTCTCTTGCAGAGTTACAGTCACCGCAACAGCTCACATTTTCATGAAGCACGGTAGTGTGTGGGACGTGATCTCAAGGGAATACCCCTGTACCTCTGTGTAGAAGGTCATCATTTTTAAAAAAAAAAAAAAGGATATAGACTTACCGTTAGAGACAGATGAGGACAGAATTATTAGCAAATGAGAAAATTTCACTTTTTAAAAGCTATTTCCCAGGTGCTGTTTAACAGAGCACAGAATTTTAAACACAGTTTGATCTTTCCATGTTTGCATTATTTTATTTTTCTCACACAAAGAAAATCATTTCATAAAAATATTAATGATATTAATGATTTTGCTTTTCTGTGTATGACGGGTCCTGACTGATCAAGAATAAAAATTACATAAAGAAAGTTAATCAATTAAAAACACAGGATAAGAAAGTCGTTTTATATTTTTAATGTGTGCACATTTTTAAACTAAACATCTTCATGTTCACTTCCTGTAAGTCAGAGTTTTACTCAGCTTTAGCTAAGCAGATAATTTCTAATAAGAAATCTAAGTGTTGGAGTTTTAACTGAATGCCGAATGTTTGCCTTATAAACCTGTTTCATGATTTTTTACTGCACTGTAAAAAAAAATTGTTGCGACAACCCAAAAACTCAAGGCAACCGACTGCATTTACGTTTTTAGGTTCTGATGGATAACTTATAATTTCAAGTTTAGGAGAAAAGTTGCTTCAATTAATGTTTTTGTGTTTACAAGACTAATAACTGTGCTTTTTCTTAACTCATATTTTATTGTTTTACCAATGTAATTCCTAAAGTTTACACAACATATATTTTTTGTGTTTAGGAAATTGATTGGCAAAACAAAAAAATATATGTTGTGTAAACTTTAGGAA
This sequence comes from Oreochromis niloticus, assembly GCF_001858045.2. Lineage (NCBI taxonomy): Eukaryota > Metazoa > Chordata > Actinopteri > Cichliformes > Cichlidae > Oreochromis > Oreochromis niloticus. The sequence continues at coordinate 13,907,843 of NC_031986.2, forward strand.
TTACATTGGTAAAACAATAAAATATGAGTTAAGAAAAAGCACAGTTATTAGTCTTGTAAACACAAAAACATTAATTGAAGCAACTTTTCTCCTAAACTTGAAATTATAAGTTATCCATCAGAACCTAAAAACGTAAATGCAGTCGGTTGCCTTGAGTTTCTGGGTTTTCGCAACAATTTTTTTTTACAGTGTGATTTATCTTTAATATATTATTGTCTCAATTTCCATAAATTTATTGTTGGTCAGCTGATTTGTTTAATGGATTTTGCCTGTGTTTCAGATTTTGACATGAACATAGCTCATAGTTTTGATCCGCATCAGTGACTCTGAAGCTGAAACTAGCCAACAGTTTAGATTCACATGAACAACTTGCACTTTAGCTGCAAATACATAAGAACATCTTAGAACAAATGACTTTATAAAAACTTCCAAACTCTCTTTTCTTTATGGACAGACAGTTTCTTTTAACCACTTTAAATGCACTTGCTAATATAAATAAATATCTCTCTATATATATCCTGTGACTCAATGATCTGAGGTGTTTCGCCGGAACAATAACTCATTACTTTCTCAGCCGTGCATTTCCTCTCAGTTTAAAGTTTTAGCGCTAAGTGTGGAGCCACGATGTCGCATCTTGGACTTTCATTTTATGTTATTGCCCTTTTTTTTCTTGGAGTCTCTGACAAAGGTGAGAACAAACTATGTTAATAAGCCTGCATGTATGTATGTGATGTATTTCTCTCTCATGTTCGATAGTTTCCCGATCAGTCTTACTAATTTTCTAATCATTTGAATTATGTGGATTTATTATTTGGAGATATTCTGATAAATGAAAACTTGAGTTTGTGTAAACAGTATAATGCAGTAACTTTAAATAATGTGATAGAAAAAATAATGTGATGAATTATTATTACTTCACCGATTATTCTGTCAAAACAAAAGGAATAAGTTATATTTAGCACGATGAAGTGGAGAGTAATGTGAAAGAAGTAATGCTGTTTCTGATAATAGCATGTCCACTGTGATGATGAAAAGCGCATTCTCCCAATCAGCACAAATTAGCGGATCAAAAACGATCAGATGCGCTGATAGAGGAACAGAAAAACTGCAGTAATGGAGCCGCTTTCATGCACGTGTTTCTCCCCAGAAACAGCACAATGACTCAGAGCAACGAGAGGCAGCTGAAAGAGAATCAGTGTGTTTAATATCAGAGCATACTGCTGTGTGTGGATAAATGTGCGTGTGTGCGGCAGCTCAGGATTCTTCCAGAGGAGGGCTGCTTCTTTACAAACTCTTCCACCATGAACATGAAGTCTTTGTAACAGCTGACATGTGCCAGGTGCAGAACCGCATAAAACATTTACAGTCAGATCCTGAACCATCAGAATAAATATGAACCTACACAGTAACTGTTCACACTGCTGTCTTTTTATTTCCTGCATGACCTGTAACACTGCAGGCTTTTACTAAAGTCGGTATTTTGTACCAAAAGTTTCAGACATGAATCTAACTCACTTCCAACGTGAGTCACACTAACTGCAGCATTGTCACAGATGTTCTGTAGGGTGTAGTGCAGATGTGAGAGATAAAAGTAGTTTGTGTTGCAGGTGTGTGTGTGTGTGTGTTTGTGTGTGTGTGACTGCAGTTTTTGTTCATTATGTACCAGTTTCTGAATGTGAATACATATCTGAAATAAGTTGAGTCACTGTAAAAACTGACTTGATTGCACCTGTGTGTCTTGTATTGTGGATCTCCTCCTTGACCCCGAGGCTTTATGTTACAGTTCAGTGGTTTCATCAAATTCTGATTCATCAAAGCTCCAGAATTACTGAGGCGCAGAAATATGCGAAACTGTAGTGGGTCAGATTTTGTAGGAGATATTTTGTTCATGCATAGTGTCTGTGAATGCTGCATGAACATTTACCCCGTCACTTAGCTCTTTAATCAGAGGCTGGTTATAAGGAGCAACTGTGGCCTACTCCCTGACTGCTGGCATTTGACACTCATTCCTGTTGTAGGTGGCGAGGATCACAGCCTGTCGTTAAGCATTGCAGCTCGAACTCATTTCCCCTGGTAACTGCTTAAGCGGTCTACCTTTTAAAGGGTGGTAAGGACGATCCTTGTAGGTTGTCTGCAATTTGGCTTATAGTAGGGTGGACCCTGGATAACTGTTTTTCTCTCTTGTTACAGGCTTACAATCTCCCGCTGTCTTCTCCAAAAGTTGATTCTGTTCATCTGGACGTAGCGTTTTGTGGGAGAAACGTTTCGTCACTCTGACTTCTTCAGAAGAAGTCACTTGGATGAGTGACGAAATGTTTCTCCCACAAAACGCTACGTCCAGATGAACAGAATCAACTTTTGGAGATTTACTTTCCTGGATGATTGAGAATGCATCAAGACTCCTGCTGTCTTGTTGTAGTCTTGTGTTGCTTTGTTGCTGTCATGTTGACTGGCATTGATTGGTTGTTCTTTGTTTTATGGTGTTTTAGTGTTAACTTTTTATTACGTTTTAATGGTGCTGGTGTACCATTTGCATGTACCTCTGCTGCACTGCATTCAGTTAGTGTTCAGCTTGGATGTGCCAGATGGTGCTTGTAATTGAAGTTGTATTTTAAAGTGCATGTGTGTGTGTGTGTGTGTCTCTCTGTGTGTGTGTTACTGTTTCTTTCTATATTATTTATTGAGGTGTTTCGTGTTTTGTATTGCTTGATTTATAGATTTAATTTTATTTGCTTTAGTGGAGACACAACTGCTTCCACCTGTGGTGGAATTCCCTCTCATGCATGTGAGTGTACACACTGAAAAGCAAGTATAGTGCAATATTTTAAGTTGTAGTAAGAATGGTAGTAAGGATTGCAGAGAGACTGCAGGGGTGAGTAATTAGTGGCACCCCTTTGGCATTCCTCTCTGTATGTTGCCTGCCCTGGTGGCCAGTCTCCACCATTAACTATTTTATTGAGCTGCTATTTTAACTAGGCCAGCATCGTGGCAGCGAACCTTGGTTTGTTTGGTTGTTTTGGGTTGTTTTTTTTTAAGTAATGTTGGTTAATAAAACGTCTTAATTAAAGGTTTGGTATTGGAAGTCCTGCTCCTTAATTTCCTGTTTTCTTTTCCTCCCCTTCTCTCATTCCAAATATGAAGTGTTGAGTTATTCAAAATGAAAAAGAAATGTAAACAGAATGAACAATGGTGACACGGACCTAAAGCTGTCAGTCCAGCGTGTGTAACTTTCCCTGCTCTGAATACCCCTGAAGATGTAAACACAGTAATCAAACGCTCCAAAATGAGTTTTGCATCAGCGGTCAAGTGTTCAGCGCGCAGAGTTCGCAATATAGCAGTCACAGCTGTAACGCAGTTTCTTTTTAGTTAATGAGACTGTAAGAAAGTCATGTCTTTGGTCAGGTGCATGATGGTGGTCATAACTGTGTTTACATGTTTATGTGTCATCATTGATCATTTTTAATCCTGGTTTACTTGTAAATCATGTTTGAGTGTCAGTTTAAAAGCAGCCCATACACTCCTGCTGTATGAGCTGTATTAGAAAAAAGATCTCTGATCATAAATGTTCTTCTGCCCATCGTACAGCTCAGCAGTTACACACAGATTTCAGGTTTATACAATGGAGCAGTTTGCTATAGAGCCCCGCAAGAGACATTGGAGAAAAAAAAAATTACGAAGAACTTTTGCGAGATCTTGCAAAAGTAACTCGGGATCTCGCAAAGGTTTTGCGAAGTCTCGTAAAAGTTCTTCTTAATTTGTTTTTTCTCCAGTGTCCTTTGCGGGGCTCCGTAACAATTTCCCAGAACTTCAAAAAAACTATTCAAACTCTTCGCCTCAAAAAACTGAGTAAAGCTTACTTAAGATAATATGTTAGGACAACTTATTCATTTCACGTATATAGTACTGAGAATAACTTGACGTAAACATTTTAAGTTCTAAATTAAAAATCAATTTGTGGGAACTTCTCATTGTTTTATCATCCTCAAAATTTCTAGCACCACACTTATATTAATATAACACTGAATGCAAGTATGATTCAAAAAGAATAATTAACAACACTTCTTGTAATGGCGTCAAAATCAGCCCAACTTTTACTTCCAAATGCAAAAAAGTAAATCAGCCAACATACTGGACACTGTTCTTCTGAACAACAAATAATTATACTGCCAACACTGTTTCACTGTGAGATTAATAACAAAGTCTCAGATTTCATGATTCTGAAACTAAGTTTGGACTTTCTACAATTTTGTTTTACAAGTTACATTACTTACATGCATTTTATTTTCATTATATATTGTTCAGTCATAAGTGCAGTCTCTAGATCAAACAATACATTTGTTTTGCATTCAAACACAGAAGCTTGGTATGTTGTAATATTTTAAGGATGGCTTGTTTCCAGTCCAGACATTACTTCCTGAATGACTGTCATGGATTTAGGTGATCCAAATGTAAGTGCAGGAGAAAGTCTTTAACTTCTCTTCCCTTAAGTACAGTGGCAGTGGATTTGGGCTGGAGATTCAATGACCTTGAATCTTCACTGACCACACCATCTGTCATAGAGAACTCATCTCTCCTGGTGTCCTGCAAGCAGACAATCATATTCTTTAGAAACCCATCTTATTTGTTTTCTTAATTTTTTTTTTAATCTGCATTTACTATAGAACAGACCCCAATTTAGATGATCTCAGGCTCCCTTCCCACCGGAGAGGTTACATTCAATGTCCTACTTGTCAGTCTGGATAGCTCTGACACCACCCGACACACAATAATGTCATGAAAGCATTTTTTTTTTTTAAAAAGGGCTGTGCAAACACAGCCAATAACTTTTCATCCTGATGATCTGCAGAATAATTTGGGCACAAAACAAATTTCACTGTTCAAAAAAACCAAAAAAAGAAAAAAAAAAGAAAAAAGGGGCAGCGGGGAATAGCTCAGTAGGTAGAATGATGGCACCATGATCGCAGGGCAGGGGTTTGAATCCAATGGATGGCTACCCTGAGGTACCACTGAAACACGTTCTCACTCCCAAAGCATAACATTTAACGCTAGGTGACAAGTCATCAACATATTACGTTTTCGGGCACCCAACATGTTCCTAAATGACGACTTCGGAAAAATGAGGAAACGTGAGAACTGTACCGTCCCTACACACTGCTCCCCGGGCACCCAAATGCTGCCCACTGCCTCACTGAGTGAATGGGTGCAGAGAGGAATTTCCCCACGGGGATCAATGAAGTGTACATTATTTATTTAAAACCTTGCAGACTTCACTATATACAGTGTAGACAGTGTCGACCCTCTAAACTAGGTTTGTGGGATATGATCTTTCAAGAAATGCAGACCAAACCGTTGTTGTTTGTATTTACACAGAATGTCTTGTAGAAATTATTGGAGTAAACAGCAAGAGAATAGAGCAGTCATAACCATCATACACCCTCATCACTGTGTGTTTCCTCCATGCTCCCAGTAACTGTTGTTTCCAGTTTGTTTTCTACTTTGAGTTTCTAGTTTTTAAATAAGTTTGTTGTATTCATCCTTTCAGCAATAAAGCTGCTGTTTTGAGTTCTGCGTATCAGTCCTGTGTTTGGGTCCAACATCCTGCCTGCCACACTACAAACCATGACTATTTCAAACCATATAATTTTGTCCTTCCACTGAGAAGCTCAAACTGAGTTGATCAGCTTTTTGAATGTTAAGTACTGGTAACTTACTTAAATTGAGTTCTAATAGCAAGTTGATAAAAAACTAAGTTCAGTCTACTTAATATTTTTAATTAACACAAATACTAGTTTTTATTTAAACCTCTTAAACACCATAAAAACTACCATTTTAATTCATTCACATACACAACATTGATACAAATATAATGAAAATTATGGATTTAAGCAGAAAAACTGAAAGCAGCTGTTCAGAAACCATTCAGAGTTTCACAGACTTTGTGTGTTTCACTTCTCCTATCTGAACATTAATTGTGCCTCACATCTCAAACTGTATCTCCTACAGCTCTAACAGCAGTGATACAAACGCAGCAGACTGTGCTGGCAGCAGTGGGAGAAGATGCTGAATTCAGCTGTCAGCTCTTGGAGACTAAAGACGTCCTTCAGGTCACATGGCAGAAAAGCTCAAATGATGTGGAGACAAATGTTGCCACCTACAACAAGTTCTTTGGTCAGAGAGTGAATGACAGGTTTACAGATAAATTTGAATTTAAATACACTGGACTACAGAACTGCTCCATAGTCATCAGGAATGTCACAGAGCAGGATGAAGGATGCTATCGCTGTCTGTTTAACACTTATCCTGAAGGCTCCTTCATTGGTAACTCCTGCCTACAAGTCTATGGTAAGAACTTTTACCTTCTTTAACCAACAACAAGTGCCTCAACCAAACATAGCAGACATAAATGTGTTAGCAGCTGGTGTGTTTGTAAGAACATGTGGATGATATCTCCTGATCCTTCACAGAGCTGCATGAACCTGTTGTTGATGTCAGAGAGTCAAACTCTACTGAAGAGTGGGTTGTTTCCTGTTCAGCCACTGGTCGACCTGCTCCCACTGTAACACTCAGTGTCTCACAACAAGACCTCAACTTCTCACAGTACAACACTGTCAGTGTGTCCAACACCAACGCTACATTCACTGTCACCACTACAGCTGTGCTCTCAGGTTCACGTAACAACAGCACACAGGTGGGATGTGCAGCACGAGTGCTCTCTGCTCCTCACAGAGAGGTGATGGTGACGATTCATTATAATGGTGATGATGATGATGATGGTGAGAAACTCTTTCAAAGTCATTTGCTTATGAATGAACCATTACTCTAATCTAATGTTTGTATTTCTTTTTCCAGGGTTAAATGAGAAATCAGGGTCTTATCACAGAAATTTAGGTATGTTAACATTTATATTTTTTGAAGACCTGTTCAGTGTATTGTTTCTAGGTGTTCACATTATTTTCTCTTCCTTCCCTTTTTTTCTCAAAGTTCTCAGGATTTCAGTCATTGTGGTCTCTGTGTTGTTGGTTTTCTGCGTCTTTTTTGCTCCACTCATCTTTCTCCTGCTCAGAAAGAAAACTCAGAGCAGGTACTCGTCTTAAACAGTGTCTGTGTTGCACTTTCTCTCTTTCATTCAGCTGATAAAAGTTTGTGCAGCTTTAACTGTTCTTAAATTTTTCAGTCTGTCACACAGGGAGACAGTTAAAATACTTGAAACCACAATCAGAGACAATCAGGAGTAAGTCCATCTCTATCATCCTGTCATCTCACATTTGGAAAGTTCATTCTTTTTCACTCTCTGATATGCTGAGACATTTGACCTCTAAGTTACCTCTAGAGCTTCTTATTTCTGTAATTTATTCGTAATCTGATGTCTACTGCACATCAAACAATCTCTGATACATATTCCGTTGTGCTGTCTAAACTGTTAATCTGTCCAGAATACTTTGGTTTGCAGTATTAACAGAGTCACGTTTCACTGTTTTCGTTGTATTTTAAGGCATGAAACACCTTCAATCAACCAAAGTGAAAACAGGCTTAAAACGTGGAGACCTCCTGAAACCAGCTAAACCATGATCCAACCCTTTCACCTTCACCAGCACAAACACATGCTTTTTGACAGCGTTGACTTTTTGGGGGGGCAGCAGGTTTTGCAGATACACGGTCTTTTCTGGATAAACATAAGCTTTGTGTGGATTTGCAGTGTTGTGGTTTGTGCACCTGACTGAACAGCAGAAGATCTCTTATTAGCAGCTCACACATTTGTTTACTCAGCAGGAATTTGTGTTTTTCAAAAGCTGAACTGAATGTGATTGAAGCGAGAGTTTACAGTTTACTTGTGTTGAGTTTTCTCGACTTTCCTGTTTTACAGTGTGACGTTAAGATTTGAGACAGAAAAAACAGATTAATAATATTGTATTGTGGATTTTTTTATGTACATTCTTTGTTTTATTTGTTATTACTTTTTTGAACATTAAAATTATTTTTTCAATAATTTTTGATGACTGGTCAAATGGCTTTTGTTGCTGAAAACTCTTCAAAAACAAATAACCATAATTAAAGTCCCATATTTTAAACACTAAGGAGTCAACAGATTTTGAGTGAAATTACACAAAAAGGCCACATGAGGTCTTTGTTTATTCATGGTGAATGTATAGAGGCTTTTCAAAATGTGTACAAAAGACACATAAAATAAAAATACGTATATCGATGTTTACATTTATAAAGTTTTCAGTTCTCAGTCCAGTAATATTTAACATGTAAGACCATGCCAGTGTTTCTTGTCAGGTATTGTTGCAGAGTGTTTTAGTCATTTTATATTTTATTTGGCAGCGACATCAACACACACAAACTGGTCCACCCAAGGATCGGGTCCCCCAACACAAACAGTAACATAGTGTACGCTGTTAAGTGCCAGGAGGATTGCCAGGATTTATACATCGGGGAAACCAAACAACCTCTGGTGAAGCGGATGACACAACACAGTTGAGCTATCAGGCCCAGACTCTGCAGTCTATTTACACCTACAGGCCAGTGGACACTCTTTCAGTGATGAGAATGTACACATCCTGGACAGGAAGGAACGCTGGTTTAAGCGCGGAGTCAAGGAGGCCATTTATAAATGAGGTCATTTATAAATGTATACATGAAAAGGGAAAGACCATCTGAAGAAGAAGAAGTAAGAAGAAGTCACTTGAATGAGTGACCAATCGTCTCTCCCAGTGAAAACGATACGTCCAGATGGACAGTTAATTAAAGTTCATTACAAAAAAAGAAAGAAAAAGAAAAAAAAGGTTATATAGTCACACTGGGGCTATTGTGCCATCTAGTGAGCCTATCATGGAACTGGTTCACATGAGGCAAAGACTACTACCAATTAACTCGGAGCTGGACGGACTTTGAATTCAGAACGAAAACTTTAATAAAAAGATTTTAACCGAGCACTGAAGTGTCGAATAGAATATCCAAAGAAATAAATGTTTAATTTATTTATTCCATCAGTTAAACATACATTTCCCCTTCATTCCCAGACAGGATTTACAACAAATTCTACTAATATCCCAGCCGCACATGAGACCTATCAAACCAAAGGTCCAAGCCAACAGCACTACAATGCTCACTAAAAATAACCAATATACCTACAATATTGATCGATTTCCCCGCTCACAGCCGATCTAGAACTTGATTGATTCAACTATTAAAACTTGTGGTCACACTAGAAAGTCGAAAAACACGCATTAAAAATGAGCACCTACAATACTGAATAATCAAAATCAAACAGCCAAAGTCTCTTAATTAATCGTCTGTGGAACTTCCACAGAAGAGCGCTGACCTCACGTCACTAACTTTTCAAAGCTCCTCTGCTGACACGACAGACGGCAGCAAACTGCCAGGTGACACTTGCTACAAGATAATTCACACAAAAAAACTGCTTCACGAATGATTTAGCAGTAAAAACACAGTAGTTCTGTGTACAAGGTAATTATTATTTTCTCTTTTTAAAGATGAAGACTTGCCTTCAGAGACAGATGAGGAGTTATTAGGCCCATATGAATATTTCTCCTTTTAAAAACTATTTCCAAGTTGCTGTTTAGCAGAGCAAAGTATTTTAAACGCAGCTTCTCCAAACGTCCCAGTTTGAATTTTGGATGTTTGCATTATTATATTTTGCTCACAGAAAGAAACTAATTTCATAAAAATAATAATGATATTAATCATTTTGTTCTCATGTGCATGGCGGGTCCTGGATGATCAAGAATAAACTCGTTAAGCTGCTCGATTTGATCAATCTGAAACTAACCAACAGTTTAAATTCACATGAACAACCTGCAGTTTAGCAGCAAGTATACACAAAAACATCTTAGAACACATGAATGATAAAAGCTTTTAAACTTTTCTTTATGAACAGACAGTTTTTTAACCACTTTAAATGCACTTGCTAATATAAATATAAATATATATTTTATAAATATATAACTCTTTTTGTTTCTCTCTCTCTCTCTCTCTCTCTCTCTCTCTCTATATATATATATATATATATATATCCTGTGACTCAGTGTCGGGGGTGTTTCACCGGAACCCGTTACTTACTCAGCCTTACATTTCCGTTCAGTTTGAAGTTTTAGCGCTAAGTGTGGAGCCACGATGTCGCATCTTGGAGTCTCATTTTATGTGATCTCCGTTTTTATTCTTGGAGTCTCTGACAAAGGTGAGAACAAAGTCTGTGTTAATACAACTCTATACAATCTCTCTCTCTCTCTCTGTATAAATATATATATATATATATATATATATATATATATATATATATATATATGTGTGTGTGTGTGTGTGTGTGTGTGTGTTGGATAGTTTCACTCAGTTTTACTAACTTTGTAATCATTTGAAGTATTTGGACTTTCCCAGGTTCAGCATGTAGGCGTCAAAGTGACAGATATTACTCAAGTTATGATAAATGAAAACTTGAGTTTGTGTAAACGGTGTTATGCAGTAACTAACAATGCGGGGTGAGGTTATCTGACTTTTACAAATTTACAAATTGGGAAAAATTGACAAATTGATCAAAAACGATCCTGACAGGAGAACAGTAATGTGTGTGCAGTGGAGCCGCTTCACGCACGTGTTTCTCCCCAGAAACAGCGCGAGAGGCAGGAAGGAAGGAAAATCAGTGTGTTTAATATCAGAGAAGCTCGTGTTAAAAAAAAAGCTGCGTGTGGATAAATGTGCGCATGTGTACTTGCACAGCTCAAGTTTCATCCAGAGGAGGGCTGCTTCATTACAAACTCTTCCACCATGAACATCAAATCTTTTTAACAGCTCACGTGTACATTGTGAAGAAGAGCACAGAGCATTATTTACAGTCAAACCCTGAACGGTTAGAATAAATATGAGCTTACATAATAACTGTGCACACTGCTGTCCTTTACTAAAGTCGATATTCTGTGCTGAGAGTGAGCAGACAAGTTTGCAGGGTTTCAGGTTTTGAGTCACATTTCTGCACAGAGGCACATAATGAAAAATGTCTTGCACTAAATGACTTTGGTAAGTACTTTTTCTGCTCACTGCCTGTAAACCACAGCAAAAGGGACAGTTACAGTATCTTCATTGACACAGGGACTGATGGGGCTCTGATCATGAATGTTCTTCCGTCCATCATTTAACTCAGCTGTTACACAGAGATTTAGAGGTTCATACAGTGGAGCAGTTTGACAAAATACCTCAGATTTCTCTGGATACTCCCTGAGTTTCAGTCCTCAGGACCTCACAGAGTCCACAACAGTTTTGAACCTGACTGGTTCAATCTTATATCAAAAACAGAATAATTTCCCTTCGGCCTCCTCTCATTTAGCCGAAATGCCGCGCTTTTTACAGAAAAACACTTAGACTCTGTTATTTGCTTTTAAACATTTATATTCCTCGGTTCCTCACACATCGTATGGTCAACTCATTTCTTTACTCTTAATTTGCAATGCTCTTTTTGAAATGTCGGTCAATACTAAAATCCTCCTTGCAGTGTTAGAAAATCCCCTGCAGCACTTACTGTATACTATTGGGACAGTTCTATTCAAGAAGGAAAATAAAAAAATAAAAAAATAAAAACACTGTAAAACATGTTATGAACAGTGAGAAACACAACAAAAAAGTTTTAGCAGTGAAACTCCAACTTTGTCTGTTACAGTTCACCTGAACAAAAACTGAATCAGCCTCACATCTCAAACTATATCTCCTACAGCTCTAGCAGCAGTGATCCAAACACAGCAGACTGTGCTGGCAGCAGTGGGAGAAGATGCTGAATTCAGCTGTCAGCTCTTGGAGACTAAAGACGTCCTTCAGGTCACATGGCAGAAAATCTCACATGATGTAGAGACAAATGTTGCCACCTACAGCAAGCAGTTTGGTCAGAGAGTGAATGATGGCTTTACAGATAAAGTTGAGTTTAAATACACTGGACTACAGAACTGCTCCATAGTCATCAGGAATGTGACGGAGCAGGATGAAGGATGCTATCCATGTCTGTTTAACACTTATCCTGAAGGCTCCTTCACAGGTAGAACCTGCCTCCAAGTCTATGGTGAGAACTTTTACTTTCTTTAACCAACAACAGGAGACTCAAACTAATGTAGTGATTTGATGTGATGATATTTCCTGATCCTTCACAGAGCTGCATGAACCTGTTGTTGATGTCAGAGAGTCAAACACTACTGAAGAGTGGGTTGTTTCCTGTTCAGCCACTGGTCGACCTGCTCCCACTGTAACACTCAGTGTCTCACAACAAGACCTCAACTTCTCACAGTACAACACTGTCAATGTGTCCAACACCAACGCTACATTCACTGTCACCACTACAGCTGTGCTCTCAGGTTCACGTAAACACAGCACACAGGTGGGATGTGCAGCACGAGTGCTCTCTGCTCCTCACAGAGAGGTGATGGTGATGATTCCTGATGATGGAGATGATGGTGAGAAATTGTTTCAACATCACTGATTTATAAATTACGGAGCCCCGCAGGGGACATGGGAGAAAAAAAAAATTAAGACGGACTTTTGCGAGATCTCGCAAAAGAAACTCGGGATCTCGCAAAAGTTTTGCGAGATCTCGCAAAAGTTTTGCGAGATCTCGGAAAAGTAACTCGGGATCTCGCAAACGTTTTGCGAGATCTCGCAAAAGTTTTAGCCGCATTCGGAGGCCGCTAGGTCGAGGCCGACCGGGAGGTCGAGGCACGACGTGCCGGGAGAGCGGTGTTTCTCCCGGCTGTAGTAGGTCTCGACCTCCCGTTAGCTTCGAGATGGTGGGTGTCAGATCTCCGAAAAACGTCGGAGCACTTTTGCAAATATGTGATGTCTTGTAAACCGCGCAGATATTTGACATTTACACAGCTACATTCACGCCTCAAAATATCTTAAAAGTTTATTTTGTGACCCAGAAAGAGTAATATTACGACTAAGTAGCTGCCGCCATTGTTGGAATTCAACTTTTGCGAGATCTCGCAAAAGTTTTGCGAGATCCCGAGTTACTATTGCGAGATCTCGCAAAACTTTTGCGAGATCCCGAGTTTGTTTTGCGGGATCTCGCAATAGTTTTGCGAGATCCCGAGTTTGTTTTGCGAGATCCCGCAATAGTTTTGCGAGATCCCGAGTTACTTTTGCGAGATCTCGCAAAAGTCCGTCTTAATTTTTTTTTCTCCCATGTCCCCTGCGGGGCTCCGTAATAAATTAATGATTGCTCTGTGATTCTAATGTTTGTGTTTCTTTTTCCAGGTTCAGATAAGAAGTCAGGATCTAATCAGAGAAATTTAGGTGTGTTAAGATTTGTGTTTTTAAAGCCAGTTTTATGTTCAAGTTTTTTCATCATTTGATAGTTGTTCACATTATTATATTCTTCTATCTCCTGTTTTTCTCAAAGGAATCAGGATTTCATTCATTCTGTCATCTGTGGTGTTGGTGCTCTGTGTGGCTGCACTCATCTTTGTGGGTTATATGAAAAAGAAATCTCATAGCAGGAAATCCTCTTAAACACTTTCTCCTTTTGATTCACCTCAGAAATGTTTGTGCAGCTTTTCCTCTTCATAAATCTTTCAGTCTGTCACACACACAGTTTGTTAGAGTGAATTGTTAATGTTTGTCATTTTTATGCTTACCATCTCTACATTGTTTAACTGTGAGATGAAAGCAGTTCCACAGTCCCCCTCCCCAGATTCTTGAGTTTTTGGGTGAGGGGCTGTAGGTTTGATTACAGACACATCCTATCTTGAAGGTCTGTTTGATGTAAGCTTCCTGCCCAGCAGGAGGTCTCTCTCTCTCTCTCACACACACACACACACACACACACACACACACACACACACACACACACACACACACACACACACATATATACATACAGTGCCTCGTCTTTGTAACCAAGGGGGGTTAAGAGGGGAGGTACGTGTTGTAAACTATTGTGTGAATTGTAACAGTTTGTCAATAAATAGCTGCGAGGGAAGCTGCTCTTTGAAGGACTTTGGGCTGGAGACAGGTTAGGAGCGTGAGCTCCAAGAGCTGGTTCTTGACCAAAGGCCTCCCTTGCGCAAGTAATCGATCGAACACTGTTGCCTTGTTTTTCTTTCATGGGAATAAGTCCTGGATACAGCGGGGTCTGAGTTTAGACCCAACACAGTTCAAGATGAATGAGACACCTGAAACCTTAAGCCAGACACACTCAGGATTATTGGTTATTTATCATCCTGTCATTTTGTGCTTGGAAGTTTTTGTCATTCTTTTTCACTCTGTTATGTTGTCACATTTCAAATCTTCCAACTTGCTTCTAGAGCTCCCTTTTTTCTTCTCCTCTAATCTGATGTGTATTACACCTCAGTAGACTCTGCTGCATTTGTCTTTGTTCTGTCTAAGCTAATCTGCTCAGAATGCTTTGATTTTGCACTATTAACAGACAACTGCTGCAGTGTTTTTTATTATTTTTTCAGGGACTGAAACACCTCCACTCAAACACGATGATAATCAGCTCAGATAATGGACTCCTAGGAGACACCAACCACGATGATCCAGGACTTTCATCTTTATGAGAACCAGCTAGACTCAATTCTGAGTCTATCTCCACCTGTCCCCCTTTTATCCAGGTTCCAGTGTCCCTGAAATAGTGTTACGAAAGCAGTTTCACCCCGGTTCTTTTTATTCCTCGAGGCATCCATAGACGGCACCGAACTCAGTAGTCATTTTCACAAAACCTTTATTCATCTTTATTCATCTTCATTTACGCATGCATCTTCTAGAAGGGGACACGTGCAAGGCCAATGTCCCTCTGCAGATCTTCCACTCCTTTGTTTGTTACAGCCAGCTTTATAGAAGTGACCCCATCATAAAACCCCCATGGTGTGCTGCAAACTCTGTGTCTGTGTGTATGCACGAGCACGTGAGTGCCTGTGTGTGCGCGTACCTGTGTGTATGTGTGAGTGCACGTGAGTGAGTGTACATGTAGGTGTGGGTGCGTCGTAACAGTCAAAGCACTGTGTGTGTGTCTCTGTGTATGTGACTTCCTGCCGGTCATAAAAGTAATCCCCTCACTCAATCTACACCAAATTCCTTTAGACAACATACAAAACACAGGTAAGATATTACAAACACTGAGACCCCCACTCTGCATCCACTGGGCCATTGGCCTCTTGTTGTCTTACATTTACAGATCAGGTGGAGAGTCTCCTGCAAGCCTACTTCTAAGTTATAACAATTATGAGTTTTTATTAAAGGTACAAGCATCAGCATCAGCAATCCCCCACTGTAGCTTCCTGTCTCCTTTTATGACAGGCAGACCCCCAGTGTCCATAAATTCCTTTATCTCTAAACAATTACACACACACTCAGGCCTACAGCCAAACTGAAACACAGACAAATCCTTCCTTATTCCTCTGATCTAAACAAATTTAACACATCATATTATAATAATTATTTTCTTGTACTCGCAATAGGGAGAGCATAGTTACTGAATTGCTTCCAGCAGCCCTGCCAGCCTCCCTGGCACAGCCCCTCCTTTGCAGCGGAGCCACAGATCACACTCTGTCACAGTCCTGTATGTCTCTCAAGAGTTTCTAGTACAGGATTTGTGAAGACCTGTCCACATGGTTTAGTTGCTACATCGCAAAATCAAACAAACTATGTATTTTAGGTGACGTAAGTGAATTAGAAATGGAAGCAAATATATTGCACATAGTTCTTACTGCATTAACCATTGCTAAGAAAACTGTCCTCATGAACTGAAAGGTCAAAAATAATTTATGTGTTACTCAATATAGAAATGTACTTCTACATCACATTAGTCTGGAAAGAATCTCGGCCTCTTCTAAAAACCTGGGTGAATTGGATTCTCTCTGGGCCTCACTGATCAGTTCCTTTAGTTATTGGTGGTGGTCGCTGTGGTCTGTCTTCTTGAATGCCTTCCGGGCCTTAACTCTGGGTGGGCCTGGGGTCACATCCTTGGCTCACTCTGGGGTGGCCGGCCTCTGGCAGGGTCGGCTGGAGGTTGCCTCTGGTCTTCTAAGGCCCTAGCTCTTTGACCGTGAGGGCTCTGTCTCCTGCTGGGGTGGGCATGTGGTTTTCATTGGGATGTGGACTCCTGTCTTCAGTTCTCTGCGGGCTGTGTGGGGGAAATTTGTGTCATTTTCACTCTGTCATGTTGTCACATTTCAAATCTTCCAACTTGCTTCTAGAGCTCCCTTTTTCTTCCCCTCTAATCTGATGTGTATTACACCTCTTTCCCTGTCTTCCTCTGGCCACAGCAGGAGTGTTGTTGCAGCTTCTCACCCTCAATGTCAATTACATTTCTTTACAAACTCCCACACAAACCACACACAGACATAATATTGTGTGTTTCTTTGTGTAACATATTTTTTTTGTCTTTCAGGTGCTGTCAGCTTTTTTGAGTGTGTTTTGTTACAGATGCAGCAGTTGATGACCCGTTGCTCTCATCCTTATTATTTCTATTTATTTCGGTCCTTTCTCTTTTCTTCTCCCCCGCCTCTCAGCTATGGCACATTTACACGATAATAA
This sequence comes from Oreochromis niloticus, assembly GCF_001858045.2. NCBI lineage: Eukaryota > Metazoa > Chordata > Actinopteri > Cichliformes > Cichlidae > Oreochromis > Oreochromis niloticus. The sequence continues at coordinate 13,924,376 of NC_031986.2, forward strand.
TAATAACAATAATAATGAAAAACATAAAAAGAAAAAAACAATATAAACAAAACTCAATAAATAAATAACAAGAGGAGCCTTTAGAGTTTACAGATCTTCTCTTGGGAAAGTAAATGTGTTTGGCACAACAGAGCATTCAGTTCATGATTCTGCTTGCAAAGGCTGCCAGACAGGACAGTCGAACAAGGAAACAAAGATAGATAGATAGCTATATTCATTAATATAATGGTACATTGCAATTTTACTCTTAGTGCTTTGTGCTATTTATTTGTTTATCTATTTATCAATTTACCTAAACACCAGAACCCAAAAGTTGCATTACATAAATATTGGCTTATTCTGCTTATTCCTTCTAACTTATGTCGTAACTGGAAACTGCTTTTATCCTTACACCATAACCTTCCATGCCATTCAGCTTTGTCCCCTTTACTTTATGCTTTAAATACATTACAGCAAATCAGACATGAAGCCTCAACTAAGTGAAGTAAGTAGAGGCTAATTATGCTGCCTGTCTGTTATTTAGTGTGTTAGTAATTCTGCAGAAAATGCAGACTCAAAGCTTTGAACGCAGTGCCAAAACTTTCTTTCCTTTAACTCTTTCTCGGTCCCAAAAAAGTTGATTCTGTTGATCTGGATGTAACGTTTTCAGTGGGAGAAATGTTTTGTTACTCAGTGAATTCTTCAGTCTCAGCTGACTGCAGGTTTCCCCAACCAGCACCACTCATGCTGTGAGGTCAGTTTCTTGGTCATTAATAAATGCAAATTGTCACTATCAGAGAGAAGTGACTGTGAAAATTCCTGATGATGATGTTTAGAAACTCTTTTAAAGTAATTGATGATTACACTGTGATTCTAACATTTGTGTTACTTTTTCCAGGTTTGGATGAGAAATCAGGATCTAATCACAGAAATTTAGGTCTTTTAACATCTGTGTTATTAAAGCCAGTTTTTATGTTCAGTGTTTTGTCATTTAATAGCTGTTCAGATTATTATATCCTTCTTTCCACTGTTTGTCTCGAAGGAATCAGGATTTCAGTCATTTATTTAGTCGGTCCTTGTTACTGCACTCAGCTTTTTTGGGGGAAAATGCACTTTTAATTTCAATACTTTGTATATTTGTATGTTTGTATATTTCTTTATTATTAGGAAAAACTGTTGTTCATAAAAGGTGACATTTTGTCTCGTTTGTCAAATATTTTGACATCAAGTGATTTTAAGTGAGAATTGTGAAAATCAACAAACAAGCTGCTCGTGTTGCTGAAATGAAATCTAATGCAACAGTTTATTCACTGCACTGCTGTTTGACCTCATTGCAAAGGTAACTCAAGCTCACAATGACAACCTAGTTGTGTGAACCTTGATTTATTTAAAGATTTCCACAGGAAATGTTTTTGAAAACACATTAATAGATCCCCACTTTTGGATGTCACCACATATAAGGTAATTTATTGGGGATCTTTTCACATTATATGTTTATTATTGGACACAAAAACAAAAAAGAAGTTGAGAGCATCAAGCTAAGGCTTCGTTCATTAGGAATTGCGTTCACTATAGGGATGGTATTGGTTTCCTCCAGACATGATGCTTGGCATTCAGGCCAAAGAGTTCTATGTTTCTTTCATCAGACCAGAAAAGTTTTATTTCTCATGTTCTGAGAGTCCTTGCCTTTTGGTAAAGTCCAGGTGTGTTGCCATGTGCTTCTTGGGACCTTCAATACTGCACACATTTTTCTGCACACTTTCCTACAATCCCGTCTCAGAGATATACAAACAATTCCTTGGACTTCATGGCTTGGTTTGTTCTCTGTCACCTATGTGAGCTGATAGAGACCGCTGTGTGCCTTTAGAAATCCTGTCCAATTCAACTGAATTCATCACACATATAGAAACATCTGCCAGATGATCACTGGCAACAGGATACACCTGAGCTCAACTTCCAGTGTCATGGCAACATCTGTGAATAGTTATGTGTGTGTTATAGTTTTGGTTTTCTTTTTAATAAATTTGCAAGAATTACAAGCAAACATTTTCACTTTGTCACTCTGGCATATTGTGTGTAGAGTTTCAAGGTGAAAATGAACTGAATGAGGCAGTAACATGACAAAATGTAAAACAAATCACTGTGGTTACGTTCAGAACAGACTGCTGCAGAGAGACGTACCTCCTTATTTATGGTGACCAGGCTTAGGAGACAGAGGTATCTGTAGATGGTTACTCTGCTTATTCACATTTCAGAAATGCTCCAGTGTGATACAGTAAAGTGAGTAAACTGACCATTCTTCCATCAACCATATTTTTCTAGTCTGCCTCGACACTCTGAATATGTGTTAAAGTACCAATGTAGCTAGAAGGAACTACTAGAAGGTGATGTCTTGCTGTAGTTCCAGGCTGTTATTATTATTGTTATTATTGTTATTATTATTATTGCCTTTCATGCTGTTGCAGCTGTTGTATATGATAACCCGCTGACTCCTATACAGTGAGATTTTTTTGTTTCCTCTCTGCCAGCTGATATAAGAGTTTGCTGTTGAACCATAGGCTGAGCAGTCACAACTGTTCAGTTAACATTTTATTTTATACAAAGTGCCAATACTAGCGACCTATGGCAACTACTGAAAAACATAAACACGTCCCTACAACAAGCATATGGTGAATGTACTGTGATCCGTGACTGTACCTGCCCTGCATCGCGCACCCATCACTACCAGCCAACTAATGTGACGAAGACTGAGTACGCCACCTGGTGGTATACATGTACACCGAGCATGAGAAGCTCGGGGTTAATGAGCTTTAGATTACAAATGAATCTCAGCACAGATCAGATGTAGGAGAAGAGTAGCAAAAGTCGCGTGTAAAAATCAGACAGTTGAACAGCTGAACAACTTGTAACTGCAGATATTTAGGGGAAAAAAAATCTAAAAACCCCCAAAAAACAAAAAAACAATTAAAATGTTTGAATGGTAATTGGGGTTTCACGTGTGTACATACAGTCTGTAGGATTGTGCTGCTCTTGACCCATCAGCCAGAGTGAAGTTCTAACAGACAAAGATCTGAAGAGAAACCGAAAGTTACGAACACTGAAACGTGTTCAGTGCAGCCGCTCTCTGTGCTTTTAATGCTGTCTTGTTATTATTTTACATTTCTGTGCTTCTGCCGCTCCTGGTAAACTCCGCTTTCACTCTATTCCCGTCCACTTGTCAATCAATCAGCACTCGACCAACGCACAGATCATCCCTGTCCAGAGACATGCAGGTAGTCTCTTGAAGGACTGCACAGGAGCATTAATGGGGTGGGTGGAAAGCCCACTCTGTCAGAACGAAACACTTTAAGCGTAATTTATTGTCCCCAAGTGCGTTCACATCTCCGTTTGGACAGCGAACTGAGAGATGGTGGTGGAGCTGCTCCGACTTTCAGAGCTGGAAGTGACGTGACCGTGAAATGTTGAGTAACGTCACTCCACGCGAGCTATACGCATTTGATTGGATCAAACTCAAGGAAATGCAGAAGCAGGAACCTGGAGTTTAAATGAATGGCGTGTCAATGAAATGTCCTTCTTTGGAGTTTTATATTATTTTCTTGCTGTTTTCATTTTTGGAGCCTTTGACAAAGGTGAGAAAAAACTGCATTTGACAGTATGTGAGTTAGACCTTTTTATAGAATTGACTTTTATTTTTATAGAGTAGAGGTCACCAAGATGAGCTGAGAATTTAGTTTATGTTGTGACAAGTACAACCACCGACAGTGTTAAAGTATATTTTCTGTAGTTTCTCTGAGTATTTAGGAGGGGTTAGTGACGGTCACGGGGCTTGTTCTTTAGGAAAATCACAGCAACACATCAGCATTCCCAGTATTTGTGTGTGTGTGTGTGTGTGGGGGGAATTAATCTCACTCTGAATCAATTTTCAATATGTGAATGTCATAGTTTGAAAAAGTAATAAGGTAATGCAGCTTATTGTTGGTGTCGACCGGCAAAGAAGAAGAAAAAGTAGAAGAACAAGAAGCGCAGAAGGGACAACGTGGAAGTTGTGATATTATGTCAGCTTACAATCTAAAGAAGTGTAGCCGACTTGATGGCTAATGATGCCCTGAGTGACATTTGTCTGAAAATGTTTGCACAGGTTCATGCCATAATCCACACAATTTATTATTTATCAAACATGGTAATGTGAGAATTGTTAATGCTGAATTCAAGTGTAACATATGAATTTTTATAATAGTCACTGTGAATTGATAATGTTGTTTTAACAAATGTTTTTTAAAGAACTCAAACAAAGAAAGTGCATATGTCCCCCAGTGAGAAATTTATTGGTTTAGCTTTAAAATTTGGAGATTTTCCTAAACTGCAAACTGCAAAAAAAGGTTTGACCTTGATCTTTGATGTTTGACCTCTAAGCATTACATACTATTGTATGTACTTTAACTGCCCTTTCATATGATATATTACCCAATATAGTAGTCAAATTTGACCTTGGGCGCTAACAATGAAGCTCAAAACAGCCTGTTTTTTCTAAACAGGCTGTTATTTTAATTTTTTTACATTCCTTGGCATAATTATAAGTCTGTCTATGGAGACATCGGGATGAATTTTACATCTAATATATTATGTAACCTGAAAATCTTGCCTTGTGTCTAAAAAGGGTGGATAGTGATCTGCACATGTGTGTGCACCTCTATGGTTGTGTTCGGGGTGTTGCAGTAGAACTAAAAAACCTGAACCAGCTGGAAGCAACTCTGATTCCTGTTGCAATAACACTGTTACCAGATTTGTTTAGGCAGAGTCAGTGTGAGGCTGAAGGTAAAAGTGTGTGTTGCAGTAACTGGGATAGCCAGTAACACTGGACCTCATGTGTCAGCAAGTTGGACTTGAACATTATATTTAAAGTGCCTCACAGCTTGATCTATATCTCCTACAGCTCTAACAGCAGTGATCCAAACACAGCAGACTGTGCTGGCAGCAGTGGGAGAAGATGCTGAATTCAGCTGTCAGCTCTTGGAGACTAAAGACGTCCTTCAGGTCACATGGCAGAAAGTCACTACTGGGAAGAAGAATGTTGCCACCTACAGCAACTACTATGGTCCGTGTAAGGAAGAGGACTCCCTTACTACATTTATTTGTATTATATTATCTGTATAGCACTTTAGAGCACACCTTTCACTTTATTAAAAGCACCTTATCAAGCACTTTATTTAGCATTGCACTTTAAGCATGGATTTGCACAGTAAAACATTTGCACACAAGAAGTTTAAATATTTATTGATTATTTATTGGGAATTTTAAAATCAGTTGGTAGCCTTGATTCAGATCCTGCACAGCTGCTCCTCATCAAGGAATGTGGTGGTTGTCTGTGAGGAGAGAAGAATGGTGATTGAGATGATGATTAAGGTTTACCAGTAAGGAAAACTAATGCAAATGTGTGTGTGAAATCTAGGAAGAAAAGTGGCGCAAATAAGTGTTTGTAAGATAATGATTACTCACCTTTCTTGCCTGTGTCCTCTTCAGGGTGTTTGGGCAAATGTTTCCCCGGGGGTCCAGACACCATTTAAAGGTTCCGGGAGAGACCATTGGTTAAGAGAGTGTGGTGAATCTTTTTTGTGCTTGGGTTTCTGGGTTTTTATAATATTGGGTTTGGTGTAGAATTAAAGTGTGAAATATTTATTAAAATGAAAATGTGAAATGTATTTATGTATTTATTTATTCTAATTGATATATTGTATACTGTGGTGGAAGGTTGGGATTTAAGAATTTACCTAAGAGTGGAATAATGGTTTGGTCTGTGACAGCTGAACATATTTAAGGCTGCTGGTTGTCATTAGAGGAGGATATATTGTGCTGTGAAGAAGCTCGAAGTGAATTGTTGTAAGGAGAGCTGTATGGCAAATAAATGCTTTGTTCCACTGCACTTGCCTTAGTCCATCTCACTGTGTTTCCAGCCGCTAAGGGCCGCCCTATTACAGTCCGAAAGTGAATGATGGCTTTACAGATAAATTTAAGTTTAAACATACTGGACTACAGAACTGCTCCATAGTCATCAGGAATGTGATGGAGCAGGATGAAGGCTGCTATCACTGTCTGTTTAACACTTATCCTGAAGGCTCCTTCACTGGTAGAACCTGCCTCCAAGTCTATGGTAAGAACTTTTACCTTAATGTGATTAAATGCACCAGAAGCCGGTTTATTCTTGACAACATGGTCCTTATAAGATATTTCCTGATCCTTCACAGAGCTGCATGAACCTGTTGTTGATGTCAGAGAGTCAAACTCTACTGAAGAGTGGGTTGTTTCCTGTTCAGCCACTGGTCGACCTGCTCCCACTGTAACACTCAGTGTCTCACAACAAGACCTCAGCTTCTCACAGTACAACACTGTCAGTGTGTCCAACACCAATGCTACATTCACTGTCACCACTACAGCTGTGCTCTCAGGTTCACGTAACAACAGCACACAGGTGGGATGTGCAGCACGAGTGCTCTCTGCTCCTCACAGAGAGGTGATGGTGATGATTCCTGATGATGATGATGATGGTGAGAAACTCTTTTGAAGTCATTTGTTTATGAATGAACCATTACTCTAATTTTCCAGGGTTTAATGAGAAATCAGGATCTAATCAAAGAAATTTAGGTGAGTTAATGTTTGTACTTTTTACAGATTCAGTTACTTTCTAGGTGTTCAGATTATTTTCTCTTCCTTCCCTGTTTGTTTCAAAGTTCTGAGGATTTCAGTCATGGTGGTCTCTGTGTTGTTGGTTGCCTGTGGTTTTTTAGCTCCACTCATCTTTCTCCTGCTCAGAAAGAAAACTCAGAGCAGGTAGTCGTCTTAAACAGTGTCTGTGTTGCACTTTTTCTTTTCCATTCAGCTGATAAAAGTTTGTACAGCTTTAACTGTTCTTAAATTTTTCAGTCTGTCACACAGGGAGACAGTTAAAATACCTGAAATCACAATCAGAGACAATCAGGAGTAAGTCCATCTCTATCATCCTGTCATCTCACATTTGGAAAATTACTTCATTCTTTTTCAATCTCTGATATGCTGAGACATTTGACCTCTAAGTTACCTCTAGAACTTCTTTTTTTTTTCCTCTAATTTATTCGTAATCTGATGTTTACTGCACATCAATCTCTGATACATATTCCGTTTTGCTGTCTAAGCTGTTAATCTGTCCAGAATACTTTGGTTTGCAGTATTAACAGAGTCACGTTTCACTGTTTTTGTTGTATTTTAAGGCATGAAACGCCTTCAGTCAACCAAAGTGAAAACAGGCTTAAAACGTGGAGACCTCCTGAAACCAACTAAACCATGATCCAACCCTTTCACCTTCACCAGCACAAACACATGCTTTTTGACAGCCTTGACTTTTTTTGGGACTGCAGGTTTTGCAGATACACGGTCTTTTCTGGATAAACATAAGCTTTGTGTGGATTTGCAGTGTAGTGGTTTGTGCACCTGACTGAACAGCAGAAGATCTCTTATTAGCAGCTCACACATTTGTTTACTCAGCAGGAATTTGTGTTTTTCAAAAGCTGAACTGAATGTGATTGAAGCCAGAGTTTACAGTTTACTTGTGTTGCGTTTTCTCGACTTTCCTGTTTTACAGTGTGATGTTAAGATTTGAGACAGAAAAAACAGATTAATAATATTGTATTGTGGATTTTTTTTATGTACATTCGTTGTTTTATTTGTTATTACTTTTTTGAACATTAAAATTATTTTTTCAATAATTTTGGATGACTGGTCAAATGGCTTTTGTTGCTGAAAACTCTTCAAAAAAACCAAATAACCATAATTAAAGTCCCATATTTTACACACTTTGCCGTCAACAGATTTTGAGTGAAATTACACAAAAAGGCCACATGAGGTCTTTGTTTATTCATGGTGAATGTATAGAGGCTTTTCAAAATGTGTACAAAAGACACATAAAATAAAAATACGCATATCGATGTTTACATTTATAAAGTTTTCAGTTCTCAGTCCAGTAATATTTAACATGTAAGACCATGCCAGTGTTTCTTGTCAGGTATTGTTGCAGAGTGTTTTAGTCATTTTATATTTTATTTGGCAGCGACATCAACACACACAAACTGGTCCACCCAAGGATCGGGTCCCCCAACACAAACAGTAACATAGTGTACACTGATAAGTGCCAGGAGGATTACCAGGATTTATACATCGGGGAAACCAAACAACCTCTGGTGAAGCGGATGGCACAACACAGTTGAGCTATCAGGCCCAGACTCTGCAGTCTATTTACACCTACAGGACAGTGGACACTCTTTTAGTGATGAGAATGTACACATCCTGGACAGGAAGGAACGCTGGTTTAAGCGCGTAGTCAAGGAGGCCATTTATAAATGACCTCCTTGACTTCCCTTTAAAGACCATCTGAAGAAGAAGAAGTAAGAAGAAGTCACTTGAATGAGTGTCTAATCGTTTCTCCCAGTGAAAACGATACGTCCAGATGCACAGTTAATTAAAGTTCATTACAAAAAAAGAAAGAAAAAGAAAAAAAGGTTATATAGTCACACTGGGGCTATTGTGCCATCTAGTGAGCCTATCATGGAACTGGTTCACATGAGGCAAAGACTATACTACCAATTAACTGGGAGCTGGACGGACTTTGAATTCAGAACGAAAACTTTAATAAAAAAGATTTTAACCGAGCACTGAAGTGTCGAATAGAATATCCAAAGAAATAAATGTTTAATTTATTCATTCCATCAGTTAAACATACATTTCCCCTTCATTCCCAGACAGGATTTACAACAAATTCTACAAATATCCCAGCCGCACATGAGACCTATCAAACCAAAGGTCCAAGCCAATAGCACTACAATGCTCACTAAAAATAACCAATATACCTACAATATTGATCGATTTCCCCGCTCACAGCCGATCTAGAACTTGATTGATTCAACCGTTAAAACTTGTGGTCACACCAGAAAGTCGAAAAACACGCATTAAAAATGAGCACCTACAATACTGAATAATCAAAATCAAACAGCCAAAGTCTCTGAGTTAATCGTCTGTGGAACTTCCCACAGAAGAGCGCTGACCTCACGTCACTCACCCACTAACTTTTCAAAGCTCCTCTGCTGACACGACAGACGGCAGCAAACTGCCAGGTGACACTTGCTACAAGATAATTCACACAAAAAAACTTCTTCACGAATGATTTAGCAGTAAAAACACAGTAGTTCTGTGTACAAGGTAATTATTATTTTCTCTTTTTAAAGATGAAGACTTGCCTTCAGAGACAGATGAGGAGTTATTAGCCCCATATGAATATTTCTCCTTTTAAAAACTATTTTCAAGTTGCTGTTTAGCAGAGCAAAGTATTTTAAACGCAGCTTCTCCAAACGTCCCAGTTTGAATTTTGGATGTTTGCATTATAATATTTTGCTCACAGAAAGAAAATAATTTCATAAAAATAATAATGATATTAATCATTTGTTCTCATGTGCATGGCGGGTCCTGAATGATCAAGAATAAACTCGTTAAGCTGCTCGATTTGATCAACCTGAAACTAACCAACAGTTTAAATTCATATGAAGAACCTGCAGTTTAGCAGCAAGTATACACAAAAACATCTTAGAACACATGAATGATAAAAGCTTTTAAACTTTTCTTTATGAACAGACAGTTTTTTAACCACTTTAAATGCACTTGCACTAATATAAATAAATATCTCTTTGTTTCTCTCTCTCTCTATATGACTCAGTGTCGGGGTGTTTTACCGGAACATTCACATTTCCGTTCAGTTTGAAGTTTTAGCGCTAAGTGTGGAGCCACGATGTCGCATCTTGGAGTCTCATTTTATGTGATCTCCGTTTTTATTCTCGGAGTCTCTGACAAAGGTGAGAACAAAGTCTGTGTTAATACAACTCTATACAATCTCTCTCTCTCTCTCTCTCTCTCTCTCTCTCTCTCTCTCCCTAAAGGCAAATAACAGAGACTCTGTTATTTGCTTTTAAACATTTATATTCCTCGGTTCCTCACACGTCGTACAGTCTGCTCATTTCTTCACTCTTAATTTGCAATGCTCTTTTTGAAATGTCGGTCAATACTAAAATCCTCCTTGCAGTGTTAGAAAATCCCCTGCAGCACTTACTGTATACTATCGGGGCAGTTCTATTCAGGAAGAAAAATAAAAAATAAAAAGACTGTAAAACATGTTATGAACAGTGAGACACACAACAAAAAAGTTTTAGCAGTGAAACTCCAACTTTGTGTGTTACAGTTCACCTGAACAAAAACTGAATGTGCCTCACATCTCAAACTGTATCTCCTACAGCTCTAACAGCAACGATCCAAACACAGCAGACTGTGCTGGCAGCAGTGGGAGAAGATGCTGAATTCAGCTGTCAGCTCTTGGAGACTAAAGACGTCCTTCAGGTCACATGGCAGAAAGTCACTACTGGGAAGAAGAATGTTGCCACCTACAGCAAGTTCTATGGTCAGAGAGTGAATGATGGCTTTACAGATAAATTTAACTTTAAATACACTGGACTACAGAACTGCTCCATAGTCATCAGGAATGTGACGGTGCAGGATGAAGGATGCTATCACTGTTTGTTTAACACTTATCCTGAAGGCTCCTTCACGGGTAAACCCTGCCTGCAAGTCTATGGTAACAACTTTTACATTAATATGATTAAATGTGTTTGCAGCTGGTTTATTCTTGACAACATGGTCCTTATAACATATTTCCTGATCCTTCACAGAGCTGCATGAACCTGTTGTTGATGTCAGAGAGTCAAACTCTACTGAAGAGTGGGTTGTTTCCTGTTCAGCCACTGGTCGACCTGCTCCCACTGTAACACTCAGTGTCTCACAACAAGACCTCAACTTCTCACAGTACAACACTGTCAGTGTGTCCAACACCAACGCTACATTCACTGTCACCACTACAGCTGTGCTCTCAGGTTCACGTAAACACAGCACACAGGTGGGATGTGCAGCACGAGTGCTCTCTGCTCCTCACAGAGAGGTGATGGTGACGATTCCTGATGATGATGATGATGGTGAGAAATTGTTTCAACATCACTGATTCAAAAAATAATGATTACTCTGTGATTCTAATGTTTGTGTTTCTTTTTCCAGGTTTGGATAAGAAGTCAGGATCTAATCAGAGAAATTTAGGTGTGTTAACATTTGTGTTTTTAAAGCCAGTTTTTATGTTCAATTTTTATAATTATATCCTTCTGTCTCTTGTTTTTCTCAAAGGAATCAGGATTTCAGTCACCCTGTCATCTGTGGTGTTGGTGGTGCTCTGTGTGTCTGCACTCATCTTTGTGGGTTATATGAAAAAGAAATCTCATAGCAGGAAATCCTCTTAAACACTTTCTCCTTTTGATTCACCTCATAAATGTTTGTGCAGCTTTTCCTCTTCATAAATCTTTCAGTCTGTCACACACACAGTTCAAGATGAATGAGACACCTGAAACCTTAAGCCAGACACACTCAGGATTATTGGTTATCATCCTGTCATTTTGTGCTTGGAAATTTTTGTCATTCTTTTTCACTCTGTTATGTTGTCACATTTCAAATCTTCCAACTTGCTTCTAGAGCTCCCTTTTTTCTTCCCCTCTAATCTGATGTGTATTACACCTCTTTCCCTGTCTTCCTCTGACCACAGCAGGAGTGTTGTTGCAGCTTCTCATCCTCAATGTCAATTACATTTCTTTACAAACTCCCACACAAACCACACACAGACATAATATTGTGTGTTTCTTTGTGTAACATATTTTTCTTTGTCTTTCACGTGCTGTGTTTTGTTACAGATGCAGCAGTTGATGACCCGTTGCTCTCATCCTTATTATTTCTATTTATTTCGGTCCTTTCTCTTTTCTTCTCCCCTGCCTCTCAGCTATGGCACATTTACACGATAATAATAATAACAATAATAATGAAAAACATAAAAAGAAAAAACAATAAAAACAAAAGTCAATAAATGAATAACAAGAGGAGCCTTTAGAGTTTACAGATCTTCTCTTGGCAAAGTAAATGTGTTTGGCACAACAGAGCATTCAGTTCATGATTCTGCTTGCAAAGGCTGCCAGACAGGACAGTCGAACAAAGAAACAAAGATAGATAGCTAGATATATTAATGAATGAATATAATGGTACATTGCAATTTTACTCTTAGTGCTTTGTGCTATTTATTTGTTTATCTATTTATCGATTTACCTAAACACCAGAACCCAAAAGTCGCATTACATAAATATTGGCTTATTCTGCTTATTCCTTCTAACTTATGTCCTTACTGGAAACTGCTTTTATCCTTACACCATAACCTTCCGTGCCATTCAGCTTTGTCCCCTTTATGCTTTAAATACATTACAGCAAATTAGACATGAAGCCTCAACTAAGTGAAGTAAGTAGAGGCTAATTATGCTGCCTGTCTGTTATTTAGTGTGTTAGTAATTCTGGGCTCACAGCCTGTTTATTTCAGCATCAGTATCTCACAGCTGAAACAAAAGTTTTAGGATCTTCATGATCAACCTGCAAACTATTTAAAAATCTGTGAAACTATAACAGCTGAACACTGAGAAAGAAAACCTTCCACTTGAAATACAGAAATCTGGAAACGAGGCTTGTGTGTGTGTGTGTGTGTGTGTGTGTGTGTGTGTGTGTGTGTGTGTGTGTGTGTGTGTGTGTGTGTGTGTGTGTGTGTACGTGTGTGTGTACGTGTGTGTACATGTGACAGCTCAGGATTCATCCAGAGGCGGGCTGCTTTGTTAGAAAGCAACATGAAGTCTTTGTAACACCTGACATGTACAATGTGCAGAAGAGCACAAAACAATATTCACAGTCAGGTCTTTTTTACTTCCTGCATGACCTGTAACAGTGCAGACATTTATTAAAGTCAATATTCTGTACCAAAAGTTCCAGACATGACTCTAACTCACTTCTAATATGAGTCACACTAATTGCAGCATCGTGACAGATGTGCTGTAGACTGTAGTGCAGGTCTGACAGAAGGAAAAATTACATGAAATTGATTTGTAGTGTTGCAGAGGTTTGTATGTGTTTGACTCCAGTTTTTGTTCATCATGGACCGATTTCTAAATGTGTATACGAATCTGAAAGAAGTTGAGTCACTGTAAAAACTCACTTGATTGTCTGTGTGTGTCTTTTATTGTGGCTCTCCTCCTTGACCCGAGGCTTCATCTTCAGTTCTGCTCTGTTTCATAAAAACTGCAGAATTACTGAGGAGCAGAAAATACAGACTCAAAGCTTTGAACGCAGTGCCAAAACTTTCTTTCCTTTAACTCTTTCTCGGTCCCAAAAAAGTTGATTCTGTTGATCTGGATGTAACGTTTTCAGTGGGAGAAATGTTTTGTTACTCAGTGAATTCTTCAGTCTCAGCTGACTGCAGGTTTCCCCAACCAGCACCACTCATGCTGTGAGGTCAGTTTCTTGGTCATTAATAAATGCAAATTGTCACTATCAGAGAGAAGTGACTGTGAAAATTCCTGATGATGATGTTTAGAAACTCTTTTAAAGTAATTGATGATTACACTGTGATTCTAACATTTGTTTCTTTTTCCAGGTTTGGATGAGAAATCAGGATCTAATCACAGAAATTTAGGTCTTTTAACATCTGTGTTATTAAAGCCAGTTTTTATGTTCAGTGTTTTGTCATTTAATAGCTGTTCAGATTATTATATCCTTCTTTCCACTGTTTGTCTCGTAGGAATCAGGAGTTCAGTCATTTATTTAGTCGGTCTTTGTTACTGCACTCAGCTTTTTTGGGGGAAAATGCACTTTTAATTTCAATACTTTGTATATTGTATGTTTGTATATTTCTTTATTATTAGGAAAAACTGTTGTTCATAAAAGGTGACATTTTGTCTTGTTTGCCAAATATTTTGACATCAAGTGATTTTAAGTGAGAATTGTGAAAATCAACAAACAAGCTGCTCGTGTTGCTGAAATGAAATCTAATGCAACAGTTTATTCACTGCACTGCTGTTTGACCTCTTTGCAAAGGTAACTCAAGCTCACAAAGACAACCTAGTTGTGTGAACCTTGATTTATTTAAAGATTTCCACAGGAAATGTTTTGAAAACACATTAATAGATCCCCACTTTTGGATGTCACCACATATAAGGTAATTTATTGGGGATCTTTTCACATTATATGTTTATTATTGGACACAAAAACAAAAAAGAAGTTGAGAGCATCAAGCTAAGGCTTCGTTCATTAGGAATTGCGTTCACTATAGGGATGGTATTGGTTTCCTCCAGACATGATGCTTGGCATTCAGGCCAAAGAGTTCTATGTTTCTTTCATCAGACCAGAAAAGTTTTATTTCTCATGTTCTGAGAGTCCTTGCCTTTTGGTAAAGTCCAGGTGTGTTGCCATGTGCTTCTTGGGACCTTCAATACTGCACACATTTTTCTGCACACTTTCCTACAATCCCGTCTCAGAGATATACAAACAATTCCTTGGACTTCATGGCTTGGTTTGTTCTCTGTCACCTATGTGAGCTGATAGAGACCGCTGTGTGCCTTTAGAAATCCTGTCCAATTCAACTGAATTTATCACACATATAGAAACATCTGCCAGATGATCACTGGCAACAGGATACACCTGAGCTCAACTTCCAGTGTCATGGCAACATCTGTGAATAGTTATGTGTGTGTTATAGTTTTGGTTTTCTTTTTAATAAATTTGCAAGAATTACAAGCAAACATTTTCACTTTGTCACTCTGGCATATTGTGTGTAGAGTTTCAAGGTGAAAATGAACTGAATGAGGCAGTAACATGACAAAATGTAAAACAAATCACCGTGGTTACGTTCAGAACAGACTGCTGCAGAGAGACGTACCTCCTTATTTATGGTGACCGGGCTTAGGAGACAGAGGTATCTGTAGATGGTTACTCTGCTTATTAACATTTCATAAATGCTCCAGTGTGATACAGTAAAGTGAGTAAACTGACCATTCTTCCATCAACCATATTTTTCTAGTCTGCCTCGACACTCTGAATATGTGTTAAAGTACCAATGTAGCTAGAAGGAACTACTAGAAGGTGATGTCTTGCTGTAGTTCCAGGCTGTTATTATTATTGTTATTATTGTTATTATTATTATTGCCTTTCATGCTGTTGCAGCTGTTGTATATGATAACCCGCTGACTCCTATACAGTGAGATTTTTTTGTTTCCTCTCTGCCAGCTGATATAAGAGTTGCTGTTGAACCATAGGCTGAGCAGTCACAACTGTTCAGTTAACATTTATTTTATACAAAGTGCCAATACTAGCGACCTATGGCAACTACTGAAAAACATAAACACGTCCCTACAACAAGCATATGGTGAATGTACTGTGATCCGTGACTGTACCTGCCCTGCATCGCGCACCCATCACTACCAGCCAACTAATGTGACGAAGACTGAGTACGCCACCTGGTGGTATAAATGTACACCGAGCATGAGAAGCTCGGGCTTAATGAGCTTTAGATTACAAATGAATCTCAGCACAGATCAGATGTAGGAGAAGAGTAGCAAAAGTCGCGTGTAAAAATCAGACAGTTGAACAGCTGAACAACTTGTAACTGCAGATATTTAGGGGGAAAAAAATCTAAAAAAAAAAAAAAACCCACAAAAAAACCCCCAATTAAAATATTTGAATGGTAATTGGGGTTTCACGTGTGTACATACAGTCTGTAGGATTGTGCTGCTCTTGACCCATCAGCCAGAGTGAAGTTCTAACAGACAAAGATCTGAAGAGAAACCGAAAGTTATGAACACTGAAACGTGTTCAGTGCAGCCGCTCTCTGTGCTTTTAATGCTGTCTTGTTATTATTTTACATTTCTGTGCTTCTGCCGCTCCTGGTAAACTCCGCTTTCACTCTATTCCCGTCCACTTGTCAATCAATCAGCACTCGACCAACGCACAGATCATCCCTGTCCAGAGACATGCTGAAGGACTGCACAGGAGCATTAATGGGGTGGGTGGAAAGCCCACTCTGTCAGAACGAAACACTTTAAGCGTAATTTATTGTCCCCAAGTGCGTTCACATCTCCGTTTGGACAGCGAACTGAGAGATGGTGGTGGAGCTGCTCCGACTTTCAGAGCTGGAAGTGACGTGACCGTGAAATGTTGAGTAACGTGACTCCGCGCGAGCTGTACGCATTTGATTGGATCAAACTCAAGGAAATGCAGAAGCAGGAACCTGGAGTTTAAATGAATGGCGTGTCAATGAAATGTCCTTCTTTGGAGTTTTATATTATTTTCTTGCTGTTTTCATTTTTGGAGCCTTTGACAAAGGTGAGAAAAAAAAACTGCATATTAATGACAGTATGTGAGTTAGACCTTTTTATAGAATTGACTTTTATTTTTATAGAGTAGAGGTCACTAAGGTGAGCTGAGAATTTAGTTTATGTTGTGACAAGTACAACCACCGACAGTGTTAAAGTATATTTTCTGTAGTTTCTCTGAGTATTTAGGAGGGGTTAGTGACGGTCACGGGGCTGTCGGAGCTTGTTCTTTAGGAAAATCACAGCAACACATCAGCATTCCCAGTATTTGTGTGTGTGTGTGTGTGGGGGGGGAATTAATCTCACTCTGAATCAATTTTCAATATGTGAATGTCATAGTATAAAAAAGTAATAAGGTAATGCAGCTTATTGTTGGTGTCGACCGGCAAAGAAGAAGAAAAAGTAGAAGAACAAGAAGCGCAGAAGGGACAACGTGGAAGTTGTGATATTATGTCAGCTTACAATCTAAAGAAGTGTAGCCGACTTGATGGCTAATGATGCCCTGAGTGACATTTGTCTGAAAATGTTTGCACAGGTTCATGCCATAATCCACACAATTTATTATTTATCAAACATGGTAATGTAAGAATTGTTAATGCTGAATTCAAGTGTAACATATGAATTTTTATAATAGTCATTGTGAATTGATAATGTTGTTTTAACAAATGTCTTTTTTAAAGAACTCAAACAAAGAAAGTGCATATGTCCCCCAGTGAGAAATTTATTGGTTTAGCTTTAAAATTTGGAGATTTTCCTAAACTGCAAACTGAAAAAAAAAGTTTGACCTTGATCTTTGATGTTTGACCTCTAAGCATTACATACTATTGTATGTACTTTAACTGCCCTTTCATATGATATGTTACCCAATATAGTAGTCAAATTTGACCTTGGGCGCTAACAATGAAGCTCAAAACAGCCTGTTTTTTCTAAACAGGCTGTTATTTTAATTTTTTTACATTCCTTGGCATAATTATAAGTCTGTCTATGGAGACATCGGGATGAATTTTACATCTAATATATTATGTAACCTGAAAATCTTGCCTTGTGTCTAAAAAGGGTGGATAGTGATCTGCACATGTGTGTGCACCTCTATGGTTGTGTTCGGGGTGTTGCAGTAGAACTAAAAAACCTGAACCAGCTGGAAGCAACTCTGATTCCTGTTGCAATAACACTGTTACCAGATTTGTTTAGGCAGAGTCAGTGTGAGGCTGAAGGTAAAAGTGTGTGTTGCAGTAACTGGGATAGCCAGTAACACTGGACCTCATGTGTCAGCAAGTTGGACTTGAACATTATATTTAAAGTGCCTCACAGCTTGATCTATATCTCCTACAGCTCTAACAGCAGTGATCCAAACACAGCAGACTGTGCTGGCAGCAGTGGGAGAAGATGCTGAATTCAGCTGTCAGCTCTTGGAGACTAAAGACGTCCTTCAGGTCACATGGCAGAAAGTCACTACTGGGAAGAAGAATGTTGCCACCTACAGCAACTACTATGGTCCGTGTAAGGAAGAGGACTCCCTTACATTTATTTGTATTATATTATCTGTATAGCACTTTAGAGCACACCTTTCACTTTATTAAAAGCACCTTATCAAGCACTTTATTTAGCATTGCACTTTAAGCATGGATTTGCACAGTAAAACATTTGCACACAAGAAGTTTAAATATTTATTGATTATTTATTGGGAATTTTAAAATCAGTTGGTAGCCTTGATTCAGATCCTGCACAGCTGCTCCTCATCAAGGAATGTGGTGGTTGTCTGTGAGGAGAGAAGAATGGTGATTGAGATGATGATTAAGGTTTACCAGTAAGGAAAACTAATGCAAATGTGTGTGTGAAATCTAGGAAGAAAAGTGGCGCAAATAAGTGTTTGTAAGATAATGATTACTCACCTTTCTTGCCTGTGTCCTCTTCAGGGTGTTTGGGCAAATGTTTCCCCGGGGGTCCAGACACCATTTAAAGGTTCCGGGAGAGACCATTGGTTAAGAGAGTGTGGTGAATCTTTTTGTGCTTGGGTTTCTGGGTTTTTATAATATTGGGTTTGGTGTAGAATTAAAGTGTGAAATATTTATTAAAATGAAAATGTGAAATGTATTTATGTATTTATTTATTCTAATTGATATATTGTATACTGTGGTGGAAGGTTGGGATTTAAGAATTTACCTAAGAGTGGAATAATGGTTTGGTCTGTGACAGCTGAACATATTTAAGGCTGCTGGTTGTCATTAGAGGAGGATATATTGTGCTGTGAAGAAGCTCGAAGTGAATTGTTGTAAGGAGAGCTGTATGGCAAATAAATGCTTTGTTCCACTGCACTTGCCTTAGTCCATCTCACTGTGTTTCCAGCCGCTAAGGGCCGCCCTATTACAGTCCGAAAGTGAATGATGGCTTTACAGATAAATTTAAGTTTAAACATACTGGACTACAGAACTGCTCCATAGTCATCAGGAATGTGATGGAGCAGGATGAAGGCTGCTATCACTGTCTGTTTAACACTTATCCTGAAGCAGTGGCGGCTCCTGAAAAAAATCTCAGGGGGGGCAATTTTTATGATATCGACTAAAATGACCCATTTAATGAGTACATCAAACAACACAATTTTAATTTAAATTTAAAATGAACAACCATATTCTGGCCATTTGTATAGATTTGTAAAAATGAACATGAACAGATTTTTTTTTTTTTTTGAATGAATGAAAAATAACTATTGAAAACAACAACTGTAAACTGATTGGGGGGGTGGGCTAAAGAGAGAAAGAGAGAGGGATGGAGAAAGAGAGTAAATATGGTTAAGGGTTCTTATTTGTACAAGAACTTTGCTCGTCTGTCTTTCTGAGTGGCAAATTTCTCAATGACCCTGGTGTTGAAATCAGGAAGTTCTTGTGTGAGTTTTTTCTCTATGGACAGCATAGCCAGAGCGTTGAGCCGATCCTGAGCCATATTGTTTCTCAGGAAAGTTTTTATCCTCTTTAAAGTAGAGAAACACCTCTCCGATTCTGATGTTGTCATTGGTGTGGTGATGAGGATGTTAAGAAGACTTACAGTTTCGGTGAATGTGTCTTGAAGGTTGTTTTCCATCAGAACCTGATAGAGCGCCAGCGCACCACTACAACTCTGAAACTCCTCGTTGTCGTAGATCAGGGACAGTTCTGTTTTAAGTCTGGCTTTGTCCAATGAGGGATAGGCTTCCACTGTGGTTTGTAGTGCTGCATCTGGAAAATTTTTGCTGTGTTGTTGGAACAAGTCTCCTTGCAACAGAGTGGCGCTGACAAGGTGCTTGGTGAAAGAAAACCTCTCCTTGGCATGGCTCATAATGGTGTCGCACACCTATCCAATAATATATAATTGGTAAGAGTTAGATTCAGTGGTAAGACTTTGGCACATGTCTCATGTTAATCATTATTCTGAAAAAAAAAATCTGTCCATAACAAAACAAAACAGTCATGACCACTATATCAAATGACATCTGACAGCATCGTCATTAGATTTTATCTGATGATCCGATTTAAATCAGACCAAGCAGCTAGTGCTTACCTCCAGTGCCAAATGGTGTTGCCTGTCTTCCCCCAATGTTCTCCGTCTCTTTGTGGGTGGGTCTTGAACAGGTCCCCTGTACTCCTCATCCACAACCAGATTAGGAAGTGCCTCCCTGATCCAATACATAAGTTTCATTAATGGCTTCTGAAAACTGAATAGGGATATATTAACCAAACACAAACCAAACAAAGGTTGTGTTCTAATTACCGGGAATTACCGGATTTAATTAATAACCGGACCTGGTTTAATGGCTGGGGGAAAACCAGTGCAAGTAAATAAAGGCCCTGGCCATAATTTCAGGAAATAGCCTATGGTATAGGCTACATCAAATCATTACTGGGAATATACTTCATCAAATATACTTAATCAAATATTTTTCATAAAATTACTTCAAAGGCTGATATAAATCAAAATTATCTGAATTCCATTAAACATTTAAGTCACAGAACACAGAATATATGCAGAGAATTTGATAGAATCTATGCATAGATAATTAACATTTATTCTAGGTTACATATTTATGCTTTTATGCCTACCTGATAGCCTGCATGCGGCTGATGAATGTCTGGGTGATCCCTGCGATGGTGACAGAATCGATGTTTCTCTTCTGTAGGTGGTTATACAGCATGTCTACATGTGGCATTATCTTGTGAAACAAGGCCAGGAAAAAACAGAAAGCTTCGTCTTCCAGCATTCTCACGAAACCACCGGCATCTCTCTTTGTAGGGGCATCAAATCCTTCACTGTTACGGATGGTCTGAAAACACCTCACCAGATCGTCTTTATGTTCATACACTGTATTCACAGCACGACTGTTGAAGTTCCAACGGGTTGCCGATGCACTTGGAAGTCGGTGCGCCACCACCTCGTCAAGCACTGCAGTCCTCTTGCTCGATTTAGTAAAAAAAGAAGCGAATCCTGCTATGTCGGAAAAAAAGTGACTGATTTGAGGGATGTGGGAGGTTGCTTGTTGCATTACCAGGTTTAACTGATGGGCATAACAATGTACGTAGTGAGCGTTAGCATAAATGTCCTGTATCTTACGCTGCACTCCTCCAGTGGTACCCCTCATTACAGCGGCCCCATCGTAGGCCTGGGCGATCAACTTTCTCTCTTGTCCCTGGGGGAGGATGAAGCGCAGCCTCTCCGATAAGGCACTGGCTATTGCATCTGCACAAGCATTGGGTAGCTTGATGAATTCAAAAAAACGCTCTTGAATACGGTTTCGTTGGTCAATG
Source organism: Oreochromis niloticus (assembly GCF_001858045.2). NCBI lineage: Eukaryota > Metazoa > Chordata > Actinopteri > Cichliformes > Cichlidae > Oreochromis > Oreochromis niloticus. Next base: position 13,945,410 of record NC_031986.2, read on the forward strand.
TATCTTAGCACCATGACTAACTGACAGTGTGTAGAAATGTCAGTGGTTTCATCAGCTTGAATGGCTAAAAACTTCGCTGCCTTTACTTCTTCCACGATCCTTTCTCTCAGAACTGCCAACATGCAATCCAGGATCTCGTTCTGGACTGTTTTCGAGGTGCCTTTAAATACAGTAGCATTTTCAAGGTGTTGCCTCAAGTCGTGATCAATTGATGCCATCAAGTCGACTAAACCTCTAAAAATCCCTGGATTGTCTGAGGAATCACTTTCATCATGTCCCCGCATTGCTAGCTCAAAAGCACCACAAAACTTAATACAATCGATGATTTTAGATAAAATATGACGGTTTTTATCTACCTCTTCGTTGTGCCTTCTTAAAGCAATCCGATGTCCATCATCTAGCTGCGCCGCTATGCTAGTTTTCCCTAGCACAGCTAGCTTTACACTGTTGTCCATATGAACTCGTGAGCTTTCATGTTTCTTGATTCGTTCGGAGAGGTGCTTTAAGTCGGTTTGTCCAGATTGTGTCCACGTCAAATCACACTTGTCACTTTTGAACAGTATGCACGGGAAACAAAAAAGTGCATTAGCTGTTCCACAGCCTGTCAGCCACGACTTGCGCTGGAACCAACTCCGACAAAAAGTCCTGTTGTATGCTTTTGACTTCTCCTTCGTTGCCTGGGTTAGTTGAATTTCGGGCTTGTCAGGTCCCAACTCTTTAACTTGCAGTTTTCTGCCATTGTCCTTCTGGCAAAAGGGTAGGTTAGAAGCGATCTAACCGAATTTGGGGGAGGCTGTGCCTCAACCGTTAACAATACCGCTGCCATCGTCTCTCTCTGACCTTATAGCTCACTTAGGCTACTGACTGAGGTAAAATTCTAGAACAGCAAATCTTTGCGCGTTTTCTGCAGGGGCGCAATTTTAAGCGCCCCAAACCATTTAATTCAGCGACGCTGATAGGTCAAATATTTATTATTTTCCCCTGGCAACCATTTAATGATAGGCTATTTCGCTGCATATCAAGGGCGCTTTGACGAGCGCCCCAGAAGAAGAAAAACACCGTTTGTTGGTTGAACTTTAATGAGTCAGCTGGTGAAAATGTTAAAATACGCCTGGCTGTATATGGGCACACACATAGTAAAACTATCATTGATGAATTTTTTAAAAATATATATTTTTACTCCTCCACATTTGGGGGGGCGGAGCCCGAGCGCCCCCTATGGGCCAGCCGCCACTGTCCTGAAGGCTCCTTCACTGGTAGAACCTGCCTCCAAGTCTATGGTAAGAACTTTTACCTTAATGTGATTAAATGCACCAGAAGCCGGTTTATTCTTGACAACATGGTCCTTATAAGATATTTCCTGATCCTTCACAGAGCTGCATGAACCTGTTGTTGATGTCAGAGAGTCAAACTCTACTGAAGAGTGGGTTGTTTCCTGTTCAGCCACTGGTCGACCTGCTCCCACTGTAACACTCAGTGTCTCACAACAAGACCTCAGCTTCTCACAGTACAACACTGTCAGTGTGTCCAACACCAACGCTACATTCACTGTCACCACTACAGCTGTGCTCTCAGGTTCACGTAACAACAGCACACAGGTGGGATGTGCAGCACGAGTGCTCTCTGCTCCTCACAGAGAGGTGATGGTGATGATTCCTGATGATGATGATGATGGTGAGAAACTCTTTCGAAGTCATTTGTTTATGAATGAACCATTACTCTAATTTTCCAGGGTTTAATGAGAAATCAGGATCTAATCAAAGAAATTTAGGTGAGTTAATGTTTGTACTTTTTACAGATTCAGTTACTTTCTAGGTGTTCAGATTATTTTCTCTTCCTTCCCTGTTTGTCTCAAAGTTCTGAGGATTTCAGTCATGGTGGTCTCTGTGTTGTTGGTTGCCTGTGGTTTTTTAGCTCCACTCATCTTTCTCCTGCTCAGAAAGAAAACTCAGAGCAGGTAGTCGTCTTAAACAGTGTCTGTGTTGCACTTTTTCTTTTCCATTCAGCTGATAAAAGTTTGTACAGCTTTAACTGTTCTTAAATTTTTCAGTCTGTCACACAGGGAGACAGTTAAAATACCTGAAATCACAATCAGAGACAATCAGGAGTAAGTCCATCTCTATCATCCTGTCATCTCACATTTGGAAAATTACTTCATTCTTTTTCAATCTCTGATATGCTGAGACATTTGACCTCTAAGTTACCTCTAGAACTTCTTTTTTTTTTTTCTCTAATTTATTCGTAATCTGATGTTTACTGCACATCAATCTCTGATACATATTCTGTTTTGCTGTCTAAGCTGTTAATCTGTCCAGAATACTTTGGTTTGCAGTATTAACAGAGTCATGTTTCACTGTTTTTGTTGTATTTTAAGGCATGAAACGCCTTCAGTCAACCAAAGTGAAAACAGGCTTAAAAAGTGGAGACCACCTGAAACCAACTAAACCATGATCCAACCCTTTCACCTTCACCAGCACAAACACATGCTTTTTGACAGCCTTGACTTTTTTTGGGACTGCAGGTTTTGCAGATACACGGTCTTTTCTGGATAAACATAAGCTTTGTGTGGATTTGCAGTGTAGTGGTTTGTGCACCTGACTGAACAGCAGAAGATCTCTTATTAGCAGCTCACACATTTGTTTACTCAGCAGGAATTTGTGTTTTTCAAAAGCTGAACTGAATGTGATTGAAGCCAGAGTTTACAGTTTACTTGTGTTGCGTTTTCTCGACTTTCCTGTTTTACAGTGTGATGTTAAGATTTGAGACAGAAAAAAACAGATTAATAATATTGTATTGTGGATTTTTTTTATGTACATTCGTTGTTTTATTTGTTATTACTTTTTTGAACATTAAAATTATTTTTTCAATAATTTTGGATGACTGGTCAAATGGCTTTTGTTGCTGAAAACTCTTCAAAAAAACCAAATAACCATAATTAAAGTCCCATATTTTACACACTTTGCCGTCAACAGATTTTGAGTGAAATTACACAAAAAGGCCACATGAGGTCTTTGTTTATTCATGGTGAATGTATAGAGGCTTTTCAAAATGTGTACAAAAGACACATAAAATAAAAATACGCATATCGATGTTTACATTTATAAAGTTTTCAGTTCTCAGTCCAGTAATATTTAACATGTAAGACCATGCCAGTGTTTCTTGTCAGGTATTGTTGCAGAGTGTTTTAGTCATTTTATATTTTATTTGGCAGCGACATCAACACACACAAACTGGTCCACCCAAGGATCGGGTCCCCCAACACAAACAGTAACATAGTGTACACTGATAAGTGCCAAGAGGATTGCCAGGATTTATACATCGGGGAAACCAAACAACCTCTGGTGAAGCGGATGGCACAACACAGTTGAGCTATCAGGCCCAGACTCTGCAGTCTATTTACACCTACAGGACAGTGGACACTCTTTTAGTGATGAGAATGTACACATCCTGGACAGGAAGGAACGCTGGTTTAAGCGCGTAGTCAAGGAGGCCATTTATAAATGACCTCCTTGACTTCCCTTTAAAGACCATCTGAAGAAGAAGAAGTAAGAAGAAGTCACTTGAATGAGTGTCTAATCGTTTCTCCCAGTGAAAACGATACGTCCAGATGCACAGTTAATTAAAGTTCATTACAAAAAAAGAAAGAAAAAGAAAAAAAGGTTATATAGTCACACTGGGGCTATTGTGCCATCTAGTGAGCCTATCATGGAACTGGTTCACATGAGGCAAAGACTATACTACCAATTAACTGGGAGCTGGACGGACTTTGAATTCAGAACGAAAACTTTAATAAAAAAGATTTTAACCGAGCACTGAAGTGTCGAATAGAATATCCAAAGAAATAAATGTTTAATTTATTCATTCCATCAGTTAAACATACATTTCCCCTTCATTCCCAGACAGGATTTACAACAAATTCTACAAATATCCCAGCCGCACATGAGACCTATCAAACCAAAGGTCCAAGCCAATAGCACTACAATGCTCACTAAAAATAACCAATATACCTACAATATTGATCGATTTCCCCGCTCACAGCCGATCTAGAACTTGATTGATTCAACCGTTAAAACTTGTGGTCACACCAGAAAGTCGAAAAACACGCATTAAAAATGAGCACCTACAATACTGAATAATCAAAATCAAACAGCCAAAGTCTCTGAGTTAATCGTCTGTGGAACTTCCCACAGAAGAGCGCTGACCTCACGTCACTCACCCACTAACTTTTCAAAGCTCCTCTGCTGACACGACAGACGGCAGCAAACTGCCAGGTGACACTTGCTACAAGATAATTCACACAAAAAAACTTCTTCACGAATGATTTAGCAGTAAAAACACAGTAGTTCTGTGTACAAGGTAATTATTATTTTCTCTTTTTAAAGATGAAGACTTGCCTTCAGAGACAGATGAGGAGTTATTAGCCCCATATGAATATTTCTCCTTTTAAAAACTATTTTCAAGTTGCTGTTTAGCAGAGCAAAGTATTTTAAACGCAGCTTCTCCAAACGTCCCAGTTTGAATTTTGGATGTTTGCATTATAATATTTTGCTCACAGAAAGAAAATAATTTCATAAAAATAATAATGATATTAATCATTTTGTTCTCATGTGCATGGCGGGTCCTGAATGATCAAGAATAAACTCGTTAAGCTGCTCGATTTGATCAACCTGAAACTAACCAACAGTTTAAATTCATATGAAGAACCTGCAGTTTAGCAGCAAGTATACACAAAAACATCTTAGAACACATGAATGATAAAAGCTTTTAAACTTTTCTTTATGAACAGACAGTTTTTTAACCACTTTAAATGCACTTGCACTAATATAAATAAATATCTCTTTGTTTCTCTCTCTCTCTATATGACTCAGTGTCGGGGTGTTTTACCGGAACATTCACATTTCCGTTCAGTTTGAAGTTTTAGCGCTAAGTGTGGAGCCACGATGTCGCATCTTGGAGTCTCATTTTATGTGATCTCCGTTTTTATTCTCGGAGTCTCTGACAAAGGTGAGAACAAAGTCTGTGTTAATACAACTCTATACAATCTCTCTCTCTCTCTCTCTCTCTCTCTCTCTCTCTCTCTCTCTCTCTCTCTCTCTCTCCCTAAAGGCAAATAACAGAGACTCTGTTATTTGCTTTTAAACATTTATATTCCTCGGTTCCTCACACGTCGTACAGTCTGCTCATTTCTTCACTCTTAATTTGCAATGCTCTTTTTGAAATGTCGGTCAATACTAAAATCCTCCTTGCAGTGTTAGAAAATCCCCTGCAGCACTTACTGTATACTATCGGGGCAGTTCTATTCAGGAAGAAAAATAAAAAATAAAAAGACTGTAAAACATGTTATGAACAGTGAGAAACACAACAAAAAAGTTTTAGCAGTGAAACTCCAACTTTGTGTGTTACAGTTCACCTGAACAAAAACTGAATGTGCCTCACATCTCAAACTGTATCTCCTACAGCTCTAACAGCAACGATCCAAACACAGCAGACTGTGCTGGCAGCAGTGGGAGAAGATGCTGAATTCAGCTGTCAGCTCTTGGAGACTAAAGACGTCCTTCAGGTCACATGGCAGAAAGTCACTACTGGGAAGAAGAATGTTGCCACCTACAGCAAGTTCTATGGTCAGAGAGTGAATGATGGCTTTACAGATAAATTTAACTTTAAATACACTGGACTACAGAACTGCTCCATAGTCATCAGGAATGTGACGGTGCAGGATGAAGGATGCTATCACTGTTTGTTTAACACTTATCCTGAAGGCTCCTTCACGGGTAAACCCTGCCTGCAAGTCTATGGTAACAACTTTTACATTAATATGATTAAATGTGTTTGCAGCTGGTTTATTCTTGACAACATGGTCCTTATAACATATTTCCTGATCCTTCACAGAGCTGCATGAACCTGTTGTTGATGTCAGAGAGTCAAACTCTACTGAAGAGTGGGTTGTTTCCTGTTCAGCCACTGGTCGACCTGCTCCCACTGTAACACTCAGTGTCTCACAACAAGACCTCAACTTCTCACAGTACAACACTGTCAGTGTGTCCAACACCAACGCTACATTCACTGTCACCACTACAGCTGTGCTCTCAGGTTCACGTAAACACAGCACACAGGTGGGATGTGCAGCACGAGTGCTCTCTGCTCCTCACAGAGAGGTGATGGTGACGATTCCTGATGATGATGATGATGGTGAGAAATTGTTTCAACATCACTGATTCAAAAAATAATGATTACTCTGTGATTCTAATGTTTGTGTTTCTTTTTCCAGGTTTGGATAAGAAGTCAGGATCTAATCAGAGAAATTTAGGTGTGTTAACATTTGTGTTTTTAAAGCCAGTTTTTATGTTCAATTTTTATAATTATATCCTTCTGTCTCTTGTTTTTCTCAAAGGAATCAGGATTTCAGTCACCCTGTCATCTCTGGTGTTGGTGGTGCTCTGTGTGTCTGCACACATCTTTGTGGGTTATATGAAAAAGAAATCTCATAGCAGGAAATCCTCTTAAACACTTTCTCCTTTTGATTCACCTCATAAATGTTTGTGCAGCTTTTCCTCTTCATAAATCTTTCAGTCTGTCACACACACAGTTCAAGATGAATGAGACACCTGAAACCTTAAGCCAGACACACTCAGGATTATTGGTTATCATCCTGTCATTTTGTGCTTGGAAATTTTTGTCATTCTTTTTCACTCTGTTATGTTGTCACATTTCAAATCTTCCAACTTGCTTCTAGAGCTCCCTTTTTTCTTCCCCTCTAATCTGATGTGTATTACACCTCTTTCCCTGTCTTCCTCTGACCACAGCAGGAGTGTTGTTGCAGCTTCTCACCCTCAATGTCAATTACATTTCTTTACAAACTCCCACACAAACCACACACAGACATAATATTGTGTGTTTCTTTGTGTAACATATTTTTCTTTGTCTTTCACGTGCTGTGTTTTGTTACAGATGCAGCAGTTGATGACCCGTTGCTCTCATCCTTATTATTTCTATTTATTTCGGTCCTTTCTCTTTTCTTCTCCCCTGCCTCTCAGCTATGGCACATTTACACGATAATAATAATAACAATAATAATGAAAAACATAAAAAGAAAAAAACAATAAAAACAAAAGTCAATAAATGAATAACAAGAGGAGCCTTTAGAGTTTACAGATCTTCTCTTGGCAAAGTAAATGTGTTTGGCACAACAGAGCATTCAGTTCATGATTCTGCTTGCAAAGGCTGCCAGACAGGACAGTCGAACAAAGAAACAAAGATAGATAGCTAGATATATTAATGAATGAATATAATGGTACATTGCAATTTTACTCTTAGTGCTTTGTGCTATTTATTTGTTTATCTATTTATCGATTTACCTAAACACCAGAACCCAAAAGTCGCATTACATAAATATTGGCTTATTCTGCTTATTCCTTCTAACTTATGTCGTAACTGGAAACTGCTTTTATCCTTACACCATAACCTTCCATGCCATTCAGCTTTGTCCCCTTTACTTTATGCTTTAAATACATTACAGCAAATCAGACATGAAGCCTCAACTAAGTGAAGTAAGTAGAGGCTAATTATGCTGCCTGTCTGTTATTTAGTGTGTTAGTAATTCTGGGCTCACAGCCTGTTTATTTCAGCATCAGTATCTCACAGCTGAAACAAAAGTTTTAGGATCTTCATGATCAACCTGCAAAATATTTAAAAATCTGTGAAACTATAACAGCTGAACACTGAGAAAGAAAACCTTCCACTTGAAATACAGAAATCTGGAAACGAGGCGTGTGTGTGTGTGTGTGTGTGTGTGTGTGTGTGTGTGTGTGTGTGTGTGTGTGTGTGTGTGTGTGTCTCAGCTCAGGATTCATCCAGAGGCGGGCTGCTTTGTTAGAAAGCAACATGAAGTCTTTGTAACACCTGACATGTACAATGTGCAGAAGAGCACAAAACAATATTCACAGTCAGGTCTTTTTTACTTCCTGCATGACCTGTAACAGTGCAGACATTTATTAAAGTCAATATTCTGTACCAAAAGTTCCAGACATGACTCTAACTCACTTCTAATATGAGTCACACTAATTGCAGCATCGTGACAGATGTGCTGTACGCTGTAGTGCAGGTCTGACAGAAGGAAAAACTACATGAAATTGATTTGTAGTGTTGCAGAGGTTTGTATGTGTTTGACTCCAGTTTTTGTTCATCATGGACCGATTTCTAAATGTGTATACGAATCTGAAAGAAGTTGAGTCACTGTAAAAACTCACTTGATTGTCTGTGTGTGTCTTTTATTGTGGCTCTCCTCCTTGACCCCGAGGCTTCATCTTCAGTTCTGTTCTGTTTCATAAAAACTGCAGAATTACTGAGGAGCAGAAAATACAGACTCAAAGCTTTGAACGCAGTGCCAAAACTTTCTTTCCTTTAACTCTTTCTCGGTCCCAAAAAAGTTGATTCTGTTGATCTGGATGTAACGTTTTCAGTGGGAGAAATGTTTTGTTACTCAGTGAATTCTTCAGTCTCAGCTGACTGCAGGTTTCCCCAACCAGCACCACTCATGCTGTGAGGTCAGTTTCTTGGTTATTAATAAATGCAAATTGTCACTATCAGAGAGAAGTGACTGTGAAAATTCCTGATGATGATGTTTAGAAACTCTTTTAAAGTAATTGATGATTACACTGTGATTCTAACATTTGTTTCTTTTTCCAGGTTTGGATGAGAAATCAGGATCTAATCACAGAAATTTAGGTCTTTTAACATCTGTGTTATTAAAGCCAGTTTTTATGTTCAGTGTTTTGTCATTTAATAGCTGTTCAGATTATTATATCCTTCTTTCCACTGTTTGTCTCGTAGGAATCAGGAGTTCAGTCATTTATTTAGTCGGTCTTTGTTACTGCACTCAGCTTTTTTGGGGGAAAATGCACTTTTAATTTCAATACTTTGTATATTTGTATGTTTGTATATTTCTTTATTATTAGGAAAAACTGTTGTTCATAAAAGGTGACATTTTGTCTTGTTTGTCAAATATTTTGACATCAAGTGATTTTAAGTGAGAATTGTGAAAATCAACAAACAAGCTGCTCGTGTTGCTGAAATGAAATCTAATGCAACAGTTTATTCACTGCACTGCTGTTTGACCTCATTGCAAAGGTAACTCAAGCTCACAAAGACAACCTAGTTGTGTGAACCTTGATTTATTTAAAGATTTCCACAGGAAATGTTTTTGAAAACACATTAATAGATCCCCACTTTTGGATGTCACCACATATAAGGTAATTTATTGGGGATCTTTTCACATTATATGTTTATTATTGGACACAAAACAAAAAGAAGTTGAGAGCATCAAGCTAAGGCTTCGTTCATTAGGAATTGCGTTCACTATAGGGATGGTATTGGTTTCCTCCAGACATGATGCTTGGCATTCAGGCCAAAGAGTTCTATGTTTCTTTCATCAGACCAGAAAAGTTTTATTTCTCATGTTCTGAGAGTCCTTGCCTTTTGGTAAAGTCCAGGTGTGTTGCCATGTGCTTCTTGGGACCTTCAATTCTGCACACATTTTTCTGCACACTTTCCTACAATCCCGTCTCAGAGATATACAAACAATTCCTTGGACTTCATGGCTTGGTTTGTTCTCTGTCACCTATGTGAGCTGATAGAGACCGCTGTGTGCCTTTAGAAATCCTGTCCAATTCAACTGAATTTATCACACATATAGAAACATCTGCCAGATGATCACTGGCAACAGGATACACCTGAGCTCAACTTCCAGTGTCATGGCAACATCTGTGAATAGTTATGTGTGTGTTATAGTTTTGGTTTTCTTTTTAATAAATTTGCAAGAATTACAAGCAAACATTTTCACTTTGTCACTCTGGCATATTGTGTGTAGAGTTTCAAGGTGAAAATGAACTGAATGAGGCAGTAACATGACAAAATGTAAAACAAATCACTGTGGTTACGTTCAGAACAGACTGCTGCAGAGAGACGTGCCTCCTCATTTATGGTGACCAGGCTTAGGAGACAGAGGTATCTGTAGATGGTTACTCTGCTTATTCACATTTCATAAATGCTCCAGTGTGATACAGTAAAGTGAGTAAACTGACCATTCTTCCATCAACCATATTTTTCTAGTCTGCCTCGACACTCTGAATATGTGTTAAAGTACCAATGTAGCTAGAAGGAACTACTAGAAGGTGATGTCTTGCTGTAGTTCCAGGCTGTTATTATTATTGTTATTATTGTTATTATTATTATTGCCTTTCATGCTGTTGCAGCTGTTGTATATGATAACCCGCTGACTCCTATACAGTGAGATTTTTTTGTTTCCTCTCTGCCAGCTGATATAAGAGTTTGCTGTTGAACCATAGGCTGAGCAGTCACAACTGTTCAGTTAACATTTTATTTTATACAAAGTGCCAATACTAGCGACCTATGGCAACTACTGAAAAACATAAACACGTCCCTACAACAAGCATATGGTGAATGTACTGTGATCCGTGACTGTACCTGCCCTGCATCGCGCACCCATCACTACCAGCCAACTAATGTGACGAAGACTGAGTACGCCACCTGGTGGTATACATGTACACCGAGCATGAGAAGCTCGGGGTTAATGAGCTTTAGATTACAAATGAATCTCAGCACAGATCAGATGTAGGAGAAGAGTAGCAAAAGTCGCGTGTAAAAATCAGACAGTTGAACAGCTGAACAACTTGTAACTGCAGATATTTAGGGGAAAAAAAATCTAAAAACCCCCAAAAAACAAAAAAACAATTAACATGTTTGAATGGTAATTGGGGTTTCACGTGTGTACATACAGTCTGTAGGATTGTGCTGCTCTTGACCCATCAGCCAGAGTGAAGTTCTAACAGACAAAGATCTGAAGAGAAACCGAAAGTTACGAACAATGAAACGTGTTCAGTGCAGCCGCTCTCTGTGCTTTTAATGCTGTCTTGTTATTATTTTACATTTCTGTGCTTCTGCCGCTCCTGGTAAACTCCGCTTTCACTCTATTCCCGTCCACTTGTCAATCAATCAGCACTCGACCAACGCACAGATCATCCCTGTCCAGAGACATGCAGGTAGTCTCTTGAAGGACTGCACAGGAGCATTAATGGGGTGGGTGGAAAGCCCACTCTGTCAGAACGAAACACTTTAAGCGTAATTTATTGTCCCCAAGTGCGTTCACATCTCCGTTTGGACAGCGAACTGAGAGATGGTGGTGGAGCTGCTCCGACTTTCAGAGCTGGAAGTGACGTGACCGTGAAATGTTGAGTAACGTGACTCCACGCGAGCTGTACGCATTTGATTGGATCAAACTCAAGGAAATGCAGAAGCAGGAACCTGGAGTTTAAATGAATGGCGTGTCAATGAAATGTCCTTCTTTGGAGTTTTATATTATTTTCTTGCTGTTTTCATTTTTGGAGCCTTTGACAAAGGTGAGAAAAAACTGCATTTGACAGTATGTGAGTTAGACCTTTTTATAGAATTGACTTTTATTTTTATAGAGTAGAGGTCACCAAGATGAGCTGAGAATTTAGTTTATGTTGTGACAAGTACAACCACCGACAGTGTTAAAGTATATTTTCTGTAGTTTCTCTGAGTATTTAGGAGGGGTTAGTGACGGTCACGGGGCTTGTTCTTTAGGAAAATCACAGCAACACATCAGCATTCCCAGTATTTGTGTGTGTGTGTGTGGGGGGGGAATTAATCTCACTCTGAATCAATTTTCAATATGTGAATGTCATAGTTTGAAAAAGTAATAAGGTAATGCAGCTTATTGTTGGTGTCGACCGGCAAAGAAGAAGAAAAAGTAGAAGAACAAGAAGCGCAGAAGGGACAACGTGGAAGTTGTGATATTATGTCAGCTTACAATCTAAAGAAGTGTAGCCGACTTGATGGCTAATGATGCCCTGAGTGACATTTGTCTGAAAATGTTTGCACAGGTTCATGCCATAATCCACACAATTTATTATTTATCAAACATGGTAATGTGAGAATTGTTAATGCTGAATTCAAGTGTAACATATGAATTTTTATAATAGTCACTGTGAATTGATAATGTTGTTTTAACAAATGTTTTTTAAAGAACTCAAACAAAGAAAGTGCATATGTCCCCCAGTGAGTAATTTATTGGTTTAGCTTTAAAATTTGGAGATTTTCCTAAACTGCAAACTGAAAAAAAAGGTTTGACCTTGATCTTTGATGTTTGACCTCTAAGCATTACATACTATTGTATGTACTTTAACTGCCCTTTCATATGATATATTACCCAATATAGTAGTCAAATTTGACCTTGGGCGCTAACAATGAAGCTCAAAACAGCCTGTTTTTTCTAAACAGGCTGTTATTTTAATTTTTTTACATTCCTTGGCATAATTATAAGTCTGTCTATGGAGACATTGGGATGAATTTTACATCTAATATATTATGTAACCTGAAAATCTTGCCTTGTGTCTAAAAAGGGTGGATAGTGATCTGCACATGTGTGTGCACCTCTATGGTTGTGTTCGGGGTGTTGCAGTAGAACTAAAAAACCTGAACCAGCTGGAAGCAACTCTGATTCCTGTTGCAATAACACTGTTACCAGATTTGTTTAGGCAGAGTCAGTGTGAGGCTGAAGGTAAAAGTGTGTGTTGCAGTAACTGGGATAGCCAGTAACACTGGACCTCATGTGTCAGCAAGTTGGACTTGAACATTATATTTAAAGTGCCTCACAGCTTGATCTATATCTCCTACAGCTCTAACAGCAGTGATCCAAACACAGCAGACTGTGCTGGCAGCAGTGGGAGAAGATGCTGAATTCAGCTGTCAGCTCTTGGAGACTAAAGACGTCCTTCAAGTCACATGGCAGAAAATCTCACATGATGGAGAGAAGAATGTTGCCACCTACAACAAGCAGTTTGGTCAGAGAGTGAATGATGGCTTTACTGATAAATTTAAGTTTAAACATACTGAACTACAGAACTGCTCCATAGTCATCAGGAATGTGATGGAGCAGGATGAAGGTTGCTATCACTGTCTGTTTAACACTTATCCTGAAGGCTCCTTCACAGGTAAACCCTGCCTCCAAGTCTATGGTAAGAACTTTTACCTTAATGTGATTAAATGCACCAGAAGCTGGTTTATTCTTGACAACATGGTCCTTATAAGATATTTCCTGATCCTTCACAGAGCTGCATGAACCTGTTGTTGATGTCAGAGAGTCAAACTCTACTGAAGAGTGGGTTGTTTCCTGTTCAGCCACTGGTCGACCTGCTCCCACTGTAACACTCAGTGTCTCACAACAAGACCTCAGCTTCTCACAGTACAACACTGTCAGTGTGTCCAACACCAACGCTACATTCACTGTCACCACTACAGCTGTGCTCTCAGGTTCACGTAACAACAGCACACAGGTGGGATGTGCAGCACGAGTGCTCTCTGCTCCTCACAGAGAGGTGATGGTGATGATTTCTGATGATGATGATGATGGTGAGAAATTGTTTCAACGTCACTGATTTATAAATTAATGATTACTGTGTGATTCTAATGTTTGTGTTTCTTTTTCCAGGTTTGGATAAGAAGTCAGGATCTAATCAGAGAAATTTAGGTGTGTTAACATTTGTGTTTTTAAAGCCAGTTTTTATGTTAAATTTTTTTTTGTCATTTGATAGTTGTTCACATTATTATATCCTTCTGTCTCTTGTTTTTCTCAAAGGAATCAGGATTTCAGTCATCCTGTCGTCTGTGGTGTTGGTGCTCTGTGTAGCTGCACTCATCTTTGTCAGGTATAAAAAGTGATCTCAAAGCAGGTTCTCGTCTGCTGATATTACAGCATATTTACATATTCAACTGTTCTTAAATCTGTTGTCTGTCACACAGAGAGCTCGTGGTGAATTATAACCGAAACAAGAAACACTCAGGAGTAAGTCTGTCTTCATCCTGCCACACTGCACTCGCAAAGTTGCTGATTTCTTTTTCACTCTTCAGGATATTGTCACATTTCAATTCTTTCCAACTTACCTTTTACTTTTCTACTTTCTTTCTAATTCATCAAACCCTGTCTTTGGTTTGTCTAAGCTATTGTTCTTTGTTCAAAAATATTTTTATTCAGCAATATTGACACAGATGCTAAAATGTTTTTGTTTTTCTTTTTAGAACTGGACCATTTTCAGTCAAATGAAGGGACACTCAGACACTCAGTGGCAGAAGGCAGACACCTCCTGAGGAGTGTCAGTTCATTATGCCAGAATGTTACATAATTTTTATTTCAGTACTTTGTGCTGTTTATTTATTTTTTTGTATATCTTTGAAATGGTGCTGTTTATAAAAGTCATGTTTTGGTGTTTTGTCAGATATTTAAACATTAAGTTACTTGAAATGCGAACTGTGAAAATGAGCATGAGTGGCTAACATGAACCTTTCTCATCAATAACTTTGATTAAATTGATTTCATTGATTAAATTGATACTACCAGAGACAACTACAATGAAAACTGCACTGTGCTTTTGTAAATAACAAAGCTTTTCCACCCGAAATTGCAGAAAATGGCAGCTGAAGGTCTCTGTTTGTTCACTGTGAACATGTTATGCTCAATTTATTACTACGTGTATTGTTAAAAAACCAACACATACATTTGTGTTCAGTTACTCAGACCAGGAATATTTATCACCTTAGTGATGTAAGACCATCCTGGTGCTAGTCAAGTATTGTTTTAATAATGTTTTAATGTTTTTTTTTCTGCAAACATTGCACTGCTCATCAAAAAGTGTAAAGAGACATTTGAAGCTTTTGCTTCTTCTCTGTGCAAAACACTCCATATTGTCTCCATGTAGTTTTGCAGGTATACCATCTGTTGATATCAGTTACCTTTCCACACATAAAGACAGCAATTTTCAGCCTTACAGTTTGAGTTTGTCAGTCTAAACACATGCAGACTGCTGTTATTCTCACTGTACTGCTGACTGACACATTTTCAAAGGTAAATAAATTTCACAAAGTCAATCTGCTTGTTTGTCTCTTGGTTTATTTCAGATTTCTACAAAAATTGTTTTTATCAAACAGATGATCAGATGGATGCTTTTGATTGGCGGCACATGCACAGCTGCACGTAAAACTGTTTGTTTTACATATACTGAACACACATGTAAAATTTAAAAAACAATTTTTCCTCCACTATCTGAAGTGAAGGTGGCAGACAAGCCCAGACCAGGTCAGCCAAGAGATGCAGTTGTATTTCATTAAATGTAATCTCTTCAGCGTGTCCTGGGGCCTCCTCCCGATAATTAAAAAAAAAAGAGAAAAAGAAATCCCAGTGTTGTGCCACAAAGTGATTTCCAAATAATAAAAGCATCTTTGATCTGTGAAGTGTTCTGTTAAATAGATCATTTTTTTCCTGTCTTACTTTTGTTGCCGATTGGCGGATATTGGGTTGTACTACAATACTGTTGCTGTATAAGTATACAAGTATAACTACTCATGGGGTAGTTATACTTGTGTCGCCCTTATCAAAAACTGCTACTTGTGCTGAGATATTTACAGCTCAAGAAATCATCGTTACTCAATCCATGAATATATGCCAATCTACTAATGTAAAACCATGCCAGTTTAAAGGTATTGGTGGTATAACGTGTTATTGTTTTTTACTCTTCAGACTGTTTATCAAAAATGTTTTTTTTATGCAAAATTTTAAGATTCTGCTACTTCTCAAATTGACCTCTCTGAAAGAAAGGCTCCATATTTTCTTATTCTGCCTTCATGTGCCCTTTTTGGTATGTTGATGTATGAGTTACCTTTCACACAAAAAAGGAAAAACACTGTATTCTGTGACGGTGGCAGATTATTTGTCTCTATAAATTTTGCAGGCTTACAGTCTAAAAACATGCAGACTGCTGTCATACCCACTGTAGTGTTGTGTGACCCCTTTGCAAAGGTAAATACATTTTACAAAGACAACCTCTTTGTGTGTAGCTTGATTTATTCCAGACTTCCACAACACAAATTTTCGAAAACAAGTTATTAGTTTTTAAATTTAAGGTAGAAAAACATGTCTTATTTTGGAAGTCCTGCCAGTATAGTCTTGGGTATACTGTTCCTTGTTAAACATAATTTAAAATCCTGCTGCATCAGCTCCTCTATAAAACACTCGCTGAAAAACAGCTTTGGGGGCATTTTGCATATATGACATTACCTCCTCGTGTATCCTCCCATCTTGGTGTGTATTTCTTGAATTGGACATCCTTGAGTTCAAGGGGGGAACTTGACACAGTCCTCGCAGCTGAGCAACATTTGTTCAGATTCACAGAGAGAAATATCATCCACACCTGCAGAATAATGTATGAGTGAATAAATAAACTAGAAAGTATTTATTCTGAGGTGAGATTAAAAGACAGATCAAAAGAGGGAGGGGACTCCTAAAATGATAAAGTCACCTGAGCTGCTGTTTCAGTCAGTGTGGGGAAACACGCAAACCACCAAAACACAAGGTTTCCTACCACTGCTTTGACAGCACAGACTAGTTTGCTTAGTTTTGTGCTTTAATTGTTAATTAATGATACTATTTTTTTTTATAATTATGAATGGTCATTTGTTAGTTAGTTTAATCTTGTTTTTTGTTTTTTTAATTTTCAGAAGTGAGGACAGTGTTTAATGGTTGCAAATTCCATATATATGTAATATATGTATATATGTAATTCCAAGTTCCAGAACGTTTTTACCATTTTCACCTTCAGTAAAACACATTTAAATCATTATTACTGTTTTGTGTTTTTTATTTTATTTTCTCAAATAGAAATGAGGTTCACTCTCCCTATTCTCTGAAAAATCAAAGAACTAATAATCCACGAGACTATTCTAAATTCAGCTGTAGTTCAATTTTTGTTGTGGACATTAAGAAGGAATTCTTGATTCGTGAATGTATCCATTGAGATTTGTTGGGAAGGTTTCCTTGGTGAGCCACACCAACCACTGCCTTTGTTTGCACTTTGTTCTACTAGGTGGCACTACAGCCGTAGGATGACCTCCTACAACCTCCTCAAGACCTGTGCTGAACAGCTGGCTCCCATCTTCACTCGCATCTTCAACAGATCCCTGGAGCTGTGTGAAGTTCCCTCCTGCTTCAAACGCTCCACCATCATCCCTGTTCCCAAGAAACCCACCATCACAGGACTGAACGACTACAGACCTATCGCCTTGACGTCTGTGGTCATGAAATCCTTCGAACGACTGGTGTTAGCCCATCTGAAGGACATTACAGGCCACCAGCTGGACCCTCTGCAGTTTGCCTACCGGGCAAACAGGTCTGTGGATGATGCAGTGAATATGGGGCTGCATTACATCCTGCAACACCTCGACCGCCCGGGAACTTATGCCAGGATCCTGTTTGTGGACTTTAGTTCGGCTTTTAACACCATCGTGCCTGAACTTCTCTCTTCCAAACTCTCCCAGCTCAGCGTGTCTCCAGCTACCTGTCAGTGGATCACCAGCTTCCTGACAGACAGAAAGCAACAAGTGAGGCTGGGGGAGATCACCTCTGAAACTCGGACCCTCAGTATTGGTGCCCCTCAAGGATGTGTCCTCTCACCACTACTGTTCTCCCTCTACACTAATGACTGCACCTCCAAGAACTCGGCTGTTAAACTCCTAAAGTTTGCAGATGACACCACCGTCATTGGCCTCATTCAGGATGGTGATGAGTCTGCATACCGGCAGGAAGTTGAGCGGCTGGTACTCTGGTGCAGTCAGCACAATCTGGAGCTGAACACTCTTAAAACTGTAGAGATGACAGTGGACTTCAGGAGACATCCCTCAACTCTGCCCCCCCTCATCATATCAGACAGCCCTGTGTCGACTGTGGAGATCTTCAAGTTCCTGGGTACCACCATCTCCCAGGACCTGAAGTGGGAGACCAACATCAACTCCATCCTCAAAAAGACCCAGCAGAGGATGTACTTCCTGAGACAACTGGGGAAGTACAGTCTTCCACAGGAGCTGCTAATCCAGTTCTACACTGCAGTCATTGAGTCTGTCCTGTGCTCCTCCATCACAGTCTGGTATGGTGCAGCCACTAAACAGGACAGGAGCAGACTGCAGTGGACTGTACGGGTAGCAGAAAGGATCATCGGCGCCCCCCTGCCCTCCATCCAGGATCTGTACCTCTCAAGAACCAGGAAACGGGCAGGTAAAATCATCACAGACCCCTCACACCCTGGACACAGACTTTTTGATCTGCTGCCCTCTGGCAGACGGTACAGAAGCCTGCAGACCAGGACCACCCGACACAGGAACAGTTTCTTTCCCCTCGCCATCTCCCTCCTAAACAGTTGACCTGTCACACTGCTCCCACTGCCAGACTGCAACTACACCTTATGTACATTCTGTAGTATTCATTCCACCTCATTTCATTTCTGTATTTTATGTACATAAGTTTAGTTATTTATAGTTGGTTTACACAGCTTTGTGTATGTATGTGTATGCATGTGTAATGTATATATAGACGTGTGTGTGTGTGTGTGTGTGTGTGTGTGTGTGTGTGTGTGTGTGTGTGTGTGTGTGTGTGTGTGTGTGTGTGTGTGTGTGTTTTACATTGCTGTGCTTGATAGCCACCATCTACCGGAACCAAATTCCTTGTATTTGTCTGCACATATACTTGGCCAATAAACACGATTCTGATTCTGATTCTGATTCTGATATTTCCCTTGCTTTCGATTGTCACTAATCAGCTCCCTGTGCTCAAAAAAAATTGCTCTGTGTTGCAGTTACCAGCTGCACAGTGCACGGTAAATATGATAAATAATGACAAATGAGACTTATTGTGTGTGTGAAAAAAACCTCGAACCAAGGCACCGGAGAGAACAAAGATTGCAGGAAATCATTTGTGTGTTCACACTCAGGACCAACAGCAGACACAATGAGCACTACAGAACACATCACAGAAAAGTGGAAATAATTCACTCACCCTTCAGAGTTATTGAATTTAGGTGTTCAATCACTTCCATGTCCACATGGTGTTTAAAATCAAGCACTCAGGCATTTACACTGTTCTACAGACATTTGTGAAAGAAGCCTGGAGAACTCCAGCGTGGTGCTGTGATAGGATTCCACCTGTGCAACAAGTCCACTCATGAAATTTCCTCACTACTAAATATTCCAAAATCAACTGTTAGCTGTACTATAACAACATGGAAGTGACTGGAAGCGACAATGAATCAGCCACGAAGTGATAGGGTACATAAAATCACAGAGCGGATGCTGAGTGCTGCATTAACTCAAGAACAGTGTGTAGAAAGTTTACTGAAGACTTTTCATGACTTTCATGCATCTACACCCAGGAGAAAAATGATGCATCCTTTCTGTTTTGGGGGGGATTGTCAAAAAACTTTGAGACCTGGTTTTTACCTGCTTTCTGCCACCTGCATCACACCATGGAGGTCTCTGATGATGACTGAAACTACATGGTGAAATTTAAGAGTGACTTCACAAAGGATCTATCCAACATGTAGATACACTCAACCATCAGTGGCTCAAGATAGCTACTGTGCTTGACCCACACTTTAAGGATTTAAAGTGTCTTGCAAGGGGAGAGCGAGAAGAGGTTTGGAGCAGCCTTGAGGCCCTGCTGCAGGAACAGTGTGAAGATGCCACCTCAAAGGAGCCAGCAAAGACAAAGAGCCTCCTCCTCTCTTCATTGTCTTCAGACTCTGATTCAGATGAGGAAGCCCTGTGTAACAGGGCCATGAGCTTGTACAGAGCAGAATCCACCAGCAGTGAGACAGACTGCCGTGCAGTAGTGGTCCAGTCGAGCAGGGACCCACCCACAGCTGTCTGTCCTTACCTGCAAGTATTTAATTAGTCCTGCCACTTCTGTCCATGTGAGAGACTGTCTTTGCTTGCAGGTCAGATGGTAACAAAAAACAAACAAAAAAAAAAAAAAAACAGAGAGCTGCCTTGAGCTCTGAAAATGTGAAGAGGCTAGTTTGTCCAAGTAACTGGCTCAAAGAGATGTACAATAAATAAGCATGGAGGTATTTTGAGTCCAATAGGTTTTTTATTTTTGCACAAAAAATGTTTGATGAGCATACTCTTTTAGCCTAAAGTACAAAATAATTTTGGTTAAGGTTAGTCTGAGTTTAAAGGTGACACTGTTCAAATAACCTTTTATGTCTCTGCCTTATTTTTTTAAGAAGAATATCTGCACTTCATGTTGAATTTTTTATTATTATTATTTAAAGACAATACCATTTTGAACATGTACTTAAAGTACTTAAAATAGCACTTTATTTTTAAGTCTGCCCAATTTTGGCCAGGGATATTATCTTTTTCTCTGTTTTGCATTGAAATGCAGTTTAAATGTTTTTTTTCCCATAAATTAAAAGAGCTTGAGTTCACAATATCCATGTGCATGTCTATTATTTCATTCTGTCGCCCACTAAAGCCCTTTTAAATTACAAAAACATTTGCACATTTGGACAAATTTTCTTGTGCGTTTAAATGTGATTAATCGATATTAATTAATTACATAGCCTCAAATTTAATTAGATTAATTTTTAATCGAGGCCCACCCCTAGTTCTTAGGTTTTTAGATTAGGCATGTTTTATAAAGTCCGAGGTGTTTCTTTCCCCTTTCTCTCTTTCTGTTGCTTGATTTATTGACTTGTAGACCTTAGACAAGCACTCAGTTTGAGATTATACAAATCTGCTCAGCTCACTCAGAATGAAAGCGAAAGTAAATTGTGAGACTGTTTCACTGCACACTGAACGGGGGCACTGAGGAATATATGTGCATTTAAATAGCGGATAGGCATGTGAAATAGTAAATGTTTATCAAATGACTGATTATTAGCTGTCCCAGTGAACCTCGTGATATGTCATGTCGCTGTTTTTTAACGACGGGAGGCACTTTTTTCTTTGCTTTTTCACGCATACACCCTGTGAGATTATGGACCTACTTCCCGATTTAAGAGACTTGTTTTTTGAATTTTGGCGGCCATATGGCAACGTGGCACCGCGTGCAATCATATTTTCATTTTCTTTGATGGCATTTTTTTTTGTCGAGAATAAGACAAGCTATTTGCGTTCTGTATTATTATGGAGTTTTAAAATAACTCGTTGCTTTCACGTGAAACCGTTTACGATGGAGAGATGACGGAGAGATGAGAGAGATGACGGCCACTGTCGCTGTTTGTTTAACACACCGAATAAGCTTTGACAGGAAGAAGCTGCCTTCAAGTCTAAAGGTAAGAACGTCTGGTCTGAAATCATGGAAGAAAAATATGAACATTTAAAAATTACTTCTATACATAAAAAACACACCCACCCATACTGTAGCGGGACCGAGGCTTTTCATATCTTTCTCGAATTCTCTCAGTTTAGAAATTCATGTTAGCAACCATCAGACTTTTCCCATGCAGTTTTCATTTATTTTTATTTATCACTTGTTACAATAAATTGTGACTGAAGTTGTGACTGATTGAAATGCTCGTGCTGGTTGTCGCCTGTGTCAGTGCGCCCCAGGGCGGCTGTGGCTACAATGTAGCTTGCCATCACCAGTGTGTGAATGTGTGTGTGAATGGGTGGATGACTGCACGTGTAAAGCGCTTTGGGGTCCTTAGGGACTAGTAAAGCGCTATACAAATACAGGCCATTTACCATTTGTCCACGGAAGTAATTGGCAGCAGGAGTTTGATGGTTCTACCTTTGAATACCAACACAGTGCTTTATGATGTTTATGCATACCGTTCAATACAATTTAATATATGTGATATTTATTTTTCATTAGAAGAAAGGGGAAAAAGTAGGCACGATATTGTGTCTGATATTTGAGTAACATAAACTTTGATTTGTTCCTCGAGTCGGCAGGACTATACTAGATTGTTCCATTGCATGGGGGAAACCAGGGGAACGCGCTGTTTTTCAGCATTTTAAAGTGATAATTCGCAATTTCTTGTTGAATAATAGTAATATTGTTATTATAATATGATCCTTTTTTTTTTCTTAGCACGTGTTATTTATTTGTTAGTATATATGTTTTTGGATGGCTCCCGCAACGAATAATGTACCGCAAGTTTAGCAATGCGCTTCAGTCTGGTGGAGAAGGGCAGAGTAAAATGTCACCGCTTGGAACTGTACACTGGGTTATTGGCTTTTTTATTTTTGGAGTCTTTGACAAAGGTAAGGAGAAAGTGTACATAAATATTACACACATAGGTGTGTGGCAGTATGCGAGTTAGATATTTTTACACACCGACAGGTCACGTCTTTTAGTTTGTGGCAACAACTCGTCTAATGGCGGATAGATCAGAAACATAACAATATTTCTAATACAGCAGCTTCTGTTGATCACAAGCGGATATGCGCGTGTATATGAAGAAAACAACAGCCGAGCTGACATTGTTGTTTTTGTTGTCAATTTGACATATTGGTTATTTATTCGCTTAAATCCAAAGTGATATTAAATATATGCCGTCTTATTCGAGTGATTGCTGTCATATTGATGTTGTCTTTAACTTTTGTTGAAAGGAAAACAGATTTCATATATTTTATTTAAAATGTTCATTTTGATAATTGAAAATAAAACTCGAGAAGATACTTCTTCTGGGTGGTCACGATGAGTCGCTGAAGTGTGCGGACATGTGGCTAATCGACCCTTCAGACAGTGTAGCTCGATAGCTGCTCATGTGCTTTCTCTAAGTCTGTAATAACATAAACACGTTATTTTCGGATGCTTTTCAGAGGGTGAAACTCAAATAATATCTGCCTCTCTCATTCCAAGTGCGAAGTGTTGATCTATTGGGAATGACAGATAAATGTAATCAGAATGAGTATGCAATGGTCACGCGAGATGAGAGATATGAGGGCGGTGCCTAAACTTTGCCTGCGTCCTGTAACTTTTCACTTGTTTTTCTTTTCTTTTTTTTCTCATTTTTTTTCCTACAGTCTGTGTGAGGCTCCGTGAACATTTACAGAGCACTGCTGTCAAAGCTTTGTGCCGCACCCCTCCCAGTTACAGGGGCGGTCCTGGCCTGTTTCCACTCAACGTACAATATACTGTATATATACGTTGAGTCCCATTAACGTTTTTGAGTTAATGGGACACACAAACGTCCGTTTAACTTTGTTAGCCGGATGTTTTTCTGATCCTTACTAATAAATGTTATCCAGGATACATGTCATAATACCTGCCATTATCCAATGACTCATCTGCTTACATTTATCTTTTGCTCATTTCTCCTCCTCTTCTTTTCTCTTCTTTTCTCTTCTTTTCTAAACTGAGGATCTGATGGCTGTAACCTTTTCTTGTCCATCTTCCATCAGTAATTTTTCACTCCAGTATCAAACACAAATCCCCCCAACCCGAGAATCACCACAACCACAACATACACTACATACACTTTTTTTTTTCTTTCTGGGATTTCGTACAACCGAGGGAAAAATAATTAATACATAGTGGGCTTGGATGGACTGACAATATTATGAATGAAATGCGCTTTATTTAGAAACACCCTACTCCGTGTGCGGCAAGCAGCAAGCAGGCGCACCTCGCAAACGGAGGGCGCCTTTACTCCCCGCAAATGGACAATAGAAGACCTATCGGTGCCCATGCAATCCCAAAAATGCGCTGGCATGATCATGGGTGCAAGCAACTTTTTTTTGCCGATGCCCATGCTTCCGCCCCCACCACGATGCCGCCCCGGGCAACGCCCCATGTCGCCCGTATCAAAAACATTTCCTTGATTTCCCTTTTTCAGCATTAAATTTATTGAACTTTAAAATGTCGCGTTAAACCCACAGTAGCCTAAATTTTTCATTTCCGTGATTCTTTTACATGTTATTTTCCTACATTTTTGTGCTCTGAAATTAAAACTTGTACAAATATATCTAAAACGCCACAGGGGAGCTAGGGGATCCATGTCTAATCAAGGTGTAATTTTAAGGTTAGTTGACGGATTTGCAGTGCTTCCCATTTTTGTCAAATTATAGAAACAATAAAGAAAAGTGCAGTCATCTCTGCAACACCACAGACCACTTTCATGTAGTTTAATCTCTCAGATCTGTGATATATTTGTCAAAATACTACAGTTAATGGGACTCAAAGACCGGATTTGTTTTGGATTAATGTACGAATCTTACAGGATACAGTGCTGACATTAATAAATACTTAGCGCTATATGACGCACTGAAAATAAAAAAAAAAAAAAAAAACAATAATGGTGTGCGCATTTACGTACACAATTCCGTCATCGTTAATGAGTCAGGATGTACGAGTAAATATGTGTTCCACAACATACATGTCAGTTGTTGCACAGATTTCAGGTTCGCATGGAATCGAAATGAAGCATTCCTCTACTAGAAGAAACCTGCACTTCATAAGAGCTGAATTCAGAATTCGCCACTGTTAGCAGAGACGGGTCTTCCAGCAGAATCTGCATGAATACTGAAGATACTTATTATCTAGACCGAGGAATAATCACACGTGGGGCATCGGCTTTTACCGGAACATTCACACCAATGTGACTTTGTTTACTGAACTCTCCCGTATACTCCACAGCATAACAGGAAGCATCCTTTCAAAATAAAATCACAACAGATGACAATGAGGGCATACCTATTAACTAGCTCAACAAACACCTAAGTAGGAGAGATGTCATCAAAGGTAGAGAGAGGCGACTATAGAACGAATGTAAGAGAGACTGATTAGGGAGGAGAGCAGCAGCATGTGAGAACTGATGAAGATGGTCAGACAGACTTTATGATTATAAATTTAGGCTGTCACTTAATCAGTTTTTCTACTATTAATTTACAGTATAAAAAAGTTCTTCATCACAACTTTCTGCAGCTCCGATAGTTGGCTAACTCAGATCCGTGCTACCTTGATCTTGGCTTAATTTCTCCATGGAGCGTATTGCTTCAGCTGGTTGGTTTCAGTGATGATTGCATTAGGAATTGTCCGTAATGCTGCATTTGCATCTTCTAGTATACTGTCAGATGGTACTTCACGTAGTCTTGGTAATCGGTCACTGAGGGTCCAGGTTTCCAGCTTAGTGTGTGTGTGTGTGTCTGTAACAGACAGCCTATTTGAAAAAAAAAAAGAATGTAACGGTGAAACTCTGTGACGGCCCATCTCGCTCAGTCTGAAAGTATATTGAAATATGAAATATACCAAAAGTTAAATATGTGGTTGATATGCCAGCAGTGTTAGAGCTAGAAACCCTGGACTTCATATGGAATTATGACATAATACTGAATGTGCCTCACATCTCAAACTATATCTCCATACAGCTCTAGCAGCAGTGATCCAAACACAGCAGACTGTGCTGGCAGCAGTGGGAGAAGATGCTGAATTCAGCTGTCAGCTCTTGGAGACTAAAGACGTCCTTCAGGTCACATGGCAGAAAGTCACTACTGGGAAGAAGAATGTTGCCACCTACAGCAACTACTATGGTCAGAGAGTGAATGATGGCTTTACAGATAAATTTAAGTTTAAATATACTGGACTACAGAACTGCTCCATAGTCATCAGGAATGTGAATGGAGCAGGATGAAGGATGCTATCACTGTCTGTTTAACACTTATCCTGAAGGAGCTCTGACAGGTAGACCCTGCCTCCAAGTCTATGGTAAGAACTTCCTTCCTTTCCTTCTTTAACGAACAACAAGTTCTTCAAACAAACATAGTGGGCATAAATGTGTTAGCAGCTGGGGTGTTTGTAAGAACATGTTGATGATATTTCCTGATTCTTCACAGAGCTGCATGAACCTGTTGTTGATGTCAGAGAGTCAAACTCTACTGAAGAGTGGGTTGTTTCCTGTTCAGCCACTGGTCGACCTGCTCCCACTGTAACACTCAGTGTCTCACAACAAGACCTCAACTTCTCACAGTACAACACTGTCAGTGTGTCCAACACCAACGCTACATTCACTGTCACCACTACAGCTGTGCTCTCAGGTTCACGTAACAACAGCACACAGGTGGGATGTGCAGCACGAGTGCTCTCTGCTCCTCACAGAGAGGTGATGGTGACGATTCCTCATGATGATGGTGATGATGATGATGGTGAGAAACTCTTTCAATGTCATTAATTTATGAATGGATGATTACTTTTTGATTCTAATGTTTGTGATTTTTTTTCCAGGTTTGGATAAGAAGCCAGGATTTAACCACAGACATTTAGGTGTGTTAACATTTGTATGTTTTAAAGCCAGTTTTTATATTCAATCTACTGTCATTTGATAGTTCTTCAAATTATTATATCCTTCTTTGTCCTGTTTGTCTCAAAGGAATCAGGATTTCAGTCATTCTGTCCTGTGTGTTGTTGCTGGTCTGTGTTGCTGTTCTCATCTTTGTCAAGTATAGAAAGAGCAGAGCAGGTACTCGTCTTAAAGAATATGTGTACTGCAGTTTAACTGGATAAATATTTGTGCAGCTTTAACTCTTATTAAATCTTTTGTCTGTCAAACAGAGAGCTCGCGATGAATGGTACCTGAAACTAGAAACACTGAGGAGTAAGTCACTCTTCATCCCGTCAATCTGCGCTCAGAAAGTTGCTGATTTCTTTTTCATTCTCTGACATGTGACACACGGTATTTTCTAAATTACCTCTACAGCTTCTTTTTGTTCTTCTACTTCCTGTCAAATCTGAGGTGAACTGCACATGTCAGCCTTACTCTGATACATATCACGTTGTAGTGTATAAACTATTAATCTGTACAGAATACTTTGTGCAATATAAACAGAGTTTTTCTACTGTGTGTTGTTTTGTTTAGCGTTTCTTTATGTTAACAAGGTGACGATCAGCTCTAAAAGCAGACTCTAACCACAGAATGATTCAAGGCTTTCAACGTCACCATGACAAATGTTCTTTGTTTGTTTGTTTGTTTGTTTTTCCTACTTTAAAAAAAGCTGCTAAAATTTGGCAAACAGATAACTGTTACACTGAAGCATTCAGAACACAATAATTGGTATTTATGTAAATTACAATTTTATGCCACAACTTTGTCCTATTTGTTTGTTTTTTTTAATTATTTCTTTGACATCCAGTTTATTACAAATCATGTTTTGTTGACTCGTTTTTCAGCTGCTCTGTTAATAAGTTACAATAATAATAAGGACTGTGAAGATGAGCAGGAGTTACTAACATAAAACTTTTTCTCTTTTTCTCATCAATAACTTTGATTGATTGATTAAACTGCTCTTTTTGATGAAATTAATACTAATGCTAATAAACACAATGAAAACTCCCTACGATGCCTATGCTGACACATTTACAGCTCAATAAATCATCATTGTACAAGGGAAAAAAATCCATACAACTTTAGAGCTTTTAGTTACTCAATCCAGGAATATTTGTCAATCTAGTAAGTGTAAAGGTATTGGTGGTGTAATATGTTATTGTTTTTGAATCAGCAGACATTGCACTGTTTATCAAAACTGTTTTTTTTTAATGCGACATTTTAAGTTTCTGCTTCTTCCCAAATCAACCTTGCTGAAAGAAAGGCTCCATATTTTCTTATTCTGCCTCCATGTACTCTTTCAGGTATGTTGATGTATGAGTTACCTTTTGTACAAAATGAAAAAGAAAACACACTGTACTCTGTGACGGTGGCAGATTATTTGTCTCTATAAATATTGCAGGTGTACAGTCTAAAAACATGCAGACTGCTGTCATACCCACTGTAGTGTTGTGTGACCCCTTCATTGAAGTGCTGTGTTGCAGTTTACAAGCAACATCAATGGACAAGTCCACTATTTGTATTTTAAGACGAAGGGCAGTGAGAAAGTATTTTTAGCTTTTAAGGCCCATAAACAGGCCATATGTTTTTAGTTTTTTTATTTATAGCTGCACAGTGCATGGTAAATATAATAAATAGTGAAAATTAGATTTATTTATTTTTTGGTGGTGGTGGGGGGGGGTGCACAAAATAAAGGGAAGAAGAAAAAAACATCACAAAAAAGTGGCAAAAACCTTGAACCAGTGCACTGCACTCTTCATTGTAACCACAGACAACAAAGATTGCAGGAAATCCTTTGTGTGTTCACACTCAGGACCAACAGCAGACACAATGAGCACTACAGAACACATCACACACAAGTGGAAATAATTCACTCACCCTTCAGAGTTATTGAATTCAGGTGTTCCAATCATTCCATGTCCACAGGTTTATAAAATCAAGCACTCAGGCATTTGCACTGTTCTACGGACATTTGTGAAAGAACCCTGGAGAACTCCAGTGTGGTACTAGGATTCCACATGTGCAACAAGTCCAGTCATGAAATACGGTACATAAAATCACAGAGCGGATCTTGAGGCTCATAGTGCGCATAGGTCACATAACTTTTGCAGAGTCACTGAAAACCTCCAAGCTTCATGTGGTCTTCAGACTAACTCAAGAACAGTGCGTAGAGAGTTCACTGAAGACTTCATGACTTTCATGCTTAATTTGTCATCTAGGACTTAAACAAGAAAAGCACACAGTTTCGGCTTGGACTAATGTCAGTACACTCAGAATGAAACTGATAGTTGTGAGGCTGTTCCATTACACACTCAAGAGGAGGGGGGAAATAAATGTGTTGTAAAAAAGCAAATACCCATGAAATCGATGACTCATTAGCTATTTAAGTGAAATTTGTTATATGTCATGTCACTGTTATTAATGAGGAGGCCCTATTTTATTAGCTGTTTTCACGCACCCACTCACTCAGTGAGATTGTAGCCTGGCTGAGCGGAACACCTACTGATTTAAGAACCATGTTTTTTGAATTTTGGCGGGAAAATGGCAGCGCTGCAGAGCGTACAGTCATATTTATATTTTCTTTGATGGCGTTTTTTGTTCCAAAAGTAAGACAAATAATTTGTTTTCTGTATCAGTTTGATTTGGTTGTAAAATGATTCGTTACCTTCAGTTTAAGAAGCGTGTGACGTGGAGTGCTGAGTTTCACTGTAATTTCAGTCCTGTGAATGTTATAATCGTTCTGTGTGGGACACTGCTTAAGCCCTGCACCAGTAACAGTCCTGCCATTTTCTCCGTGCAAATCTAACGTCTGTGATACAAACACAGCAGACTGGCAATAGCAGAAAACCTGAGCTCATGCATTCTGAACATGTCCCTCAAGTCATATGGCAAAAAATCTTAAAAGAAAAGAAAGACATGACCGCCAACAAGTTCTTTGGTCAACGAGCAAATCCGGACTTTACAAAGAAATTGGAGTTTAAAAATTGTGCACTGCAGAACTGCTCAACAGTCATCGAGAAGGTGGCAGAGAGATCAAGTCGGTTAGTTTCACAAAGCTGCCTCCAAGTCTAAAGGTAAGAAGTTCTGACCTGGAATCACGGAGAAACAATATTCCTATCTGATAAATGCATTCATACATTCATAAAACACCCAACCAAAATGTGGCAGCGAGGCTTTTCACATCGATATACTGCTCAAATTCTCTCAGTTTAGAAGTTGATGTGATATTTTTTCTTAGGAAGCTTCAGATTTTTCCTCATGCTATCTATTTCATTTTTATGATTTTTTTCTCTCACCTGCTACAGTTTATTTACGAGAATAAACTGTGCCTGGAGATGTGTTTGATTGAAACATTGCACAGATGTAGTACACAGATACTTGGCAGCACATCAGTTTGCCGATTCTAGTTTTTACCACCAACACACGCAGTGCTTGTGATTTCTATGTACGGAATTTCATTTCATGTGTCCTTTATATTACCTTTGCTGAAAGAAAACAAAGTAGGCTGTTACCTCTGATGTATGAGTGACACAAGCGTTCATTTACTCATTCATTGAGTACAGTGTAGCGCGTTGAGCAGAGAAGACAAGAAAACACCTCGTCTGGTGGAGAGCGAGGATTGTACAATATAAAGAGAATGAGAGGAGGGGGAAAACCGGGTTACACGCGCAGTTAACAGCGGTAATTAGGCGATGCGTGTTGACTAATAGTAGTATTGTACTGAATTATGATATGCTTGTTTCAATCTTTGGAGGGATGTATGGAGTCAAGATGTCACAGTTTGGAACTGTAAACTACGTATACTACGTTATTGCCGTTTTTACTTGTGGACTCTTTCACAAAGGTGAGGAAAAAAGTGTAGATTAATATTACACACATAGGTGTGTGGCAGCATGCGAGTTAGACGTTTTTACACAACGACAGATCACGTCCTTTAATTTGTTACAAGCACACAACCCGTCAAGAGTGGTGGGTGAAGCTGCTGTGACAGTTTTCTGATTTTGGAGGAACCGCATTAATCTGGTCTTGGTCTTGACATGCGTGTTGAAATGCGAGGAGAGAGAGAAAGAGATAAGTTCTAAGATAAGTTCTGGTCAGCTGTGCGCAAATAGGTTTATTACATACATTGACTGTTGTGTCTTAAGAAACATCGCAGTTGTACGAATTGCACACGTGTGTCTCTCTGTGTGTGCGTGTGTGTGTGCGCGCGTGCGCGTGTGCCTGACAAGTGTGCCCTGTGCAGACCAGTTCGGTTCAGTTTTGTCTGGTCTACCGTGTGCACTGAGGCGTGGTAGATGCAAGACGAACGTACTTTCGAGATACAGTATATTGGAATGTAAAAAGAGGAATGGACTACTACATATTTTATACCTTAGTAACTAGAATTTTTATAAGTACCCGGAGCACACAGCCCGCTGAAAAAGACATGCACATTTACGCACACTGCGCAGAAACATTATTTTCATTAACACAGGGACAGATCGACTCAAGATACATCAGAAAGATCTCTGGTCTCGTTATAACGATGTAGAGTGGGAGACTTTGGTAAGCTGCCCACTCAGTGAGACATTAGAAACTGCTCTCATGTTTGCTGCGCTTCTGACCTGAAGCGCTGAGGTGACGAACCAGACAGTGAAAATTAGTTTAAGTACATAACGTTTGCATGAAATATCAGTGCTCGGAGTTTCACATTATGCTGTTGCTGTTTTAATTCCTGGAGCCTTTGAGTAAGTTGAGAAGAAACTGCACGTTAAAGATAATATGTAAGTTAGACCTTTTGAAAGAAAATTCTTTAAAGTGAGTGCAGATGAGTATTTAGGAGGGGATTAGGGACTATCAGGGGTAATTAATATTAATTTTCACTTTAAATATGTTAATAACAGAGGTGTGGTGCTGGCAGAGCACGGCTATCCTTTTTCGTTTCTTTTTTTCTACTAACAGTGTCCCAATTTATACAAAGTTGCAGTGAGCTCCTTTCAATAATGACCTACAAGGAACAGCGCAAATTAGTGGCTCAACAATGAGCACACATGATGAAGGAGTGTGAAAGAGCCTAACAAACAAACAAACGAACAAACAAACAAAAACAATATAAGCAAAGGTTTTACTCCTGTTTCTGTCTGGAAAGAGAATTGTAGTTCTCTGAACAATCTGCGTGAAAATCATGGAGAGACTTATGAGACTTCTTGTGATGTTCATGGCAGAGGAGTACGAGATGCTCTGATGCAGTACTTGTTGAACGGTGATTAAAATATTCTTGTTTT
This sequence comes from Oreochromis niloticus, assembly GCF_001858045.2. Classification (NCBI taxonomy): domain Eukaryota; kingdom Metazoa; phylum Chordata; class Actinopteri; order Cichliformes; family Cichlidae; genus Oreochromis; species Oreochromis niloticus. The sequence goes on from NC_031986.2 coordinate 13,976,857, forward strand.
CCTGGTTAGGTGCCTATAAAAGTACTCCTATTTCATGTCACCATGGATTTTGACATAGTTTTGTTCCTTTCGCAGGTATGTCTTTACACTTGTAGGTTTTGTGCTGATGGCCAAGATTTCGTGTTGAAATTAAATGCTAAAACTTTGAAAAAGCAAGTTAAGAATAATCCAACAGTTTGGTGAATCTCTTTTAATTTGGTCCAATTAGGTCAATAGAATGAACCATTAACAGAGTTTATGTTGATGGTATCACTAAAGTGTGCAGTCTCGTCAACACTGTCATATGCAAGAATACAGTCTTTTTGTGTGATGACACCTGCTGAAGAAAATAACTGGTTACTTTTTCTTAAGAATGAACCATCATTTCACCAAAACTTCACTGGTGAATGTTTGTTTTTTTCCTCCATCCATCTATCCATTCGCTTCCGCTTATCCTTTCCAGGGTTGCGGGGGGCGCTGGAGCCTATCCCAGCTGTCATAGGGCGAGAGGCAGGGTACACCCTGGACAGGTCGCCAGTCTGTCGCAGGGCCAACACACAGGGACAGACAACCATTCACGCTCACATTCACACCTAGTGACAATTTGGATTATCCAATTAACCTAACCCCTCAAACTGCATGTCTTTGGACGGTGGGAGGAAGCCGGTGTACCCGGAGGGAACCCACGCAAACACGGGGAGAACATGCAAACTCCACACAGAAAGACCCCGGCCTGATGGTGGAATTGAACTCAGGACCTTCTTGCTGTGCGGCAACAGTGCTAACCACCGTGCCACCGTGCTGTTTTTTTCCTTTTACTCTTTATTTTTTTCCCCACCAGTGTTATAACTGACAAAATAGAAAATCATGATGCAGGCACGTAACAGTCACCAAATTTCTTTATTATAACCAGCACCAAAATTGTAGTAACCCTCACCTGTAACAGGGAGCTAAACAGTCAAACTATAAACATTTTTTTTACATCTCTGATGTCAAATCCATGGATTGGGAGGGCACGCACAAGCTCGCCTAACACACTCAGGACTGCTTGATCGAAGGCAGCGCTCTGTGCAATCTCCTCCCTTTGCAAGGCGGCTGCGTGTTCCCTTGCCTGACTTACCTTAGTGAGAAGCAGCTAGATGTGCTGTTCATGGTGGGCCTGGTTCAGCACATCTTCAGGCTGCATCAATGCAAGTACACTCATAAGGTCCCGTTTGAGATCAAAGGCAGAAATGGGAGGGGCTAACGAAAGCCAGTTTGAAAGCGATAGTGGGTTAATACACTGTGAGCTAAAAGCATCGGCGTAACTTTGTGCTGAACACTGGGGGGGTCAAGATCTCTGTCTAAATAAATAATTAAATCTGGGTAAATTCCCAGATGATTAAACATGCAACTATTTTGCTGGTAATAACTGAAATGAGTAAAGAAAATCAACAGCCTATTTTTGCAAGATAATTCATAATTTTATTGGGGGGGCTATATTGGTTGGATCTGATTATTGGGGGGGTCATAACCCCCCTGGAAATTACGCCCCTGGCTAAAAGCCAGCGGTGGAACGTAAAAGTGCTTCGGTTTTGTATTTCAGATCATGTTTCATGAGGCTGTGCGTCTCCCAAGTAGATGTAAACACTGGCTGGCTTACATTTGAAATCATTTATTCTTGCTGTGACCTCAGAGCCTAGAATCAGTTCATACATTAAGTTGAGTTGAATCTGTGTAATGTACTTTTACAGTTGCACTTTAACTACATTTGTCATTCTTTGTGTACATTTTTGACACTTTATCGGTACTAAGTACCTGAGTATTGCCTCTAAAAACAGCATGGTGTGAAACTCGTTTATTGTTTCGAAACAGTGATAGCATGTTGCTGTGTGTTGCTGGATGAGGATGTGGGTAAATGCACCTCACACGGTGAAAGAGATTAATGAATGAAAAGAAACCAAACCGAAGTACACGCACAACACAAAACTGCAGCACATAAAAACAAAAAAAACTAATTTTTTCAGATGCTGTTGACATGATGACTTTATGTTTTGTAAATTGGAAGAAACTGATCTTTCATTATGAAACAGGCACACACAGAAGTCAAAATAAGACATGCATATAACAAATATTATATTAAATAAGTAAAAATGACAGACGCAATTAAAATAAGGCATTCCTAAATTGCACAATAAACATGATTGCACTTTGCATAAAACACACTGATATAAAATAATTGTCATCTAAATCAGAACCTTTCTTGCCTTCTTTGGTGCAAAGTCTTTAACAATGTCATCATATGAAATCTGGTCAGCAATTGCATGATTGATGCTGATGAGGGCAAGGCCAGTGAGGCATTCCTGAGACATACTGCACCTCAGATATCTCTTCACAAGTCTCAGCTTTGAAAAGCTCCTCTCTCCTGAAGCCACAGTTACAGGTAGAGTGACTGCAATTCTCAGAGCAGTCCAGAAATGTGGTTATATTTGTCATTGAAAAAGTTCAGCAGCTCAAGAGAGGTCAGAGATGTTGATGCTAAGTCAGGCAAATTTGTAATCTCTGGCATCCAAGTCTGACTGGCCCTGAAAAAGCAAAGTAGCACTGAGGGCCTCACACTGTTCAGTGAGGTCATCATTTGAGAGATTTGGAAAATGTGTTGGTAGTTAGTTTTCCAATGTGGTGAATCTCGCTTGGATGGAAGACGCTGCAGCATCAACAGCAACATTAAAAAGGTCACCTACAGCTTCTTTAAGGCATCACTCAATGGCTCATCAAATGATTTGTAAGAGAAGTGCTGCTTTGTAGATCTCAGTCTTTTCTGTGGCAGAACAGCCTCTATGTTCATGTCCTCACAGATATCCTTGGCTGACATTTGTGCAGATGCAAAGCCTGTTGCCCTGTAGCTGTAGAGACCTCGCTCTGTCTTTTTGAGCAGGTTGACCGCTACATCCACATGCATGTTGGGAGACTGCATGAGTTTGCTCACATTGTGTTTGGTTCAGGATGTCATACCACACCCTTGTATAAATGATATCATCAACCATTGTTGAAGTGATCCTGCTACTCAACAAATCAATGAGTTTGTTTTGTACATGGTAACATGGTAGCTGCTGTGACTGCAAGTGCCTTTCTGGACAAGGTTAATGTGACCCTGCATTATGAGTCAGCACTGCTCTCCATCTTATTTTCTCAGCCTGCAGAAGTGCCGTCTTTTGTTTGCTAATTGTTTCACCTTTTTAATCCTCACTACCAGTTTTTTCCATACTTTCATGGACTTGTGGTGTTCATGACTATTTTAATGCATTACTTTGTAATTACACCAAGTTCCTAAATAATGCAGCTTAATAGTGTAAGGATTTTTTGTTGTTGTTGTTTTGCAAAGTCAGCTAGACTACAACATTATACTGTCATCCGGTTTTAGCGTAGCACAGTATGCAAACGGCCAACCAACAGCTATTATAATTCGTCACACATTCGTCATAATGACACTTCAGCTTGCTCGCTTCTCCTCCTCTTCTATTCTCCCTTTTCTAAACTGAGCAGCTGATGGCTTTGACCTTTTCTTGACCATCTTCCATCGGTGTTCATTTTGCACTCCGTAACAACACCCCTCCCAATCGGAGAATCATCACAACGTAAACTAATAGAACTAATAGACCAGCACCTCAGTGCGCACATTCGGTTTGTATCATTTTTTTTCCTGCGATTTCGCACAAACCAGGAAGAATTAATTGTGACATAATGGGCTTGGATTGAGGATATTATGAATGAAATTAGCTTTATCAGGAAGCACCCCGCCCCCTCCTGTTTTGAAAGTAAGGGGCCTTTTTGAAATCATTTATTCTTGAACGGGCTGTCTGTTGAATTCTCTCTCTCTCTCTCTCTCTCTCTCTCTCCTCCTGCACTTCCTTTTGGGGTCAAAACCTGTAACTGTGAAGAGTTGTAACTAGTTGTTTCCACCCTTTTTTTTTACTAAACGTTAGCGCACAGCGAAGAAATGAACCAATGAGCTTGTTTTCACATACACACACGGTGAGATCGTGGATGTTTAATTCCCCGGGGCATGCAGACAACATGACAGGACGCGCAGTCATAATCATCTTGTTTTTGGTGGCGATCTTTTCTAAAGGTGAGGGAGATACTGTGTTTTTCTTTCTTTGACACTTATTGCTCTGTGGTGAGCTTCTGTAGTGAAGTGGATTTCACTGCAGAAAGTGGATTTGACGGGTGGTTTCTGTCAAGCAGAGCGACAGAAGGAGGTAATAAACTTAGTAGGAGGTCAAATTTCTTAAGAGCTGCTGACAGTTCAACAGTCTCTTTGTTTCTCTCTTATCCACATGATGGTTTATTTACTCATTTAAGAAGGAAGAGTGTGGGCTAGAGAAGAGTAGGCTACTCAAAGGAAAAGGTTAGCAAAGAAAAAGTGTGATCTCATCAGAACAATGTAAAGTGTTGCATTGAATGGAATCTGGTCAAAGGAAATGTACTTGACTGGTACACATTCAGTTTATACCAAACACATTTTCTTTAATAATTTCTTTGATACTTTCTTGTATTTGACATCAGAACTAATTGGGCAGCATGTAAGTGTGAGAATGAAGGTATAAGTGTGTGTTACATGTGTTACACTGGACATTATGTGTGAGTAAGGGTTGGACTTGAACGGAATATTTAAAGTGCCTTGATCTTTATCTCCAACAGCTCTAACAGCAGTGATCCAAACACAGCAGACTGTGCTGGCAGCAGTGGGAGAAGATGCTGAATTCAGCTGTCAGCTCTTGGAGACTAAAGACGTCCTTCAGGTCACATGGCAGAAAAGCTCAAATGATGTGGAGACAAATGTTGCCACGTACAACAAGTACTTTGGTCAGAAAGTGAATACTGACTTTACAGATAAAGTTGAGTTTAAATACACTGGACTACAGAACTGCTCCATAGTCATCAGGAATGTGACAGAGCAGGATGAAGGATACTATCGCTGTTTGTTTAACACTTATCCTGAAGGCTCCTTCATTGGTAGAACCTGCCTCCAAGTCTATGGTAAGAACATTTACCTTCTTTAACCAACAACAGGAGACTCAAACTAATGTAGTGATTTGATGTGATGATATTTCCTGATCCTTCACAGAGCTGCATGAACCTGTTGTTGATGTCAGAGAGTCAAACTCTACTGAAGAGTGGGTTGTTTCCTGTTCAGCCACTGGTCGACCTGCTCCCACTGTAACACTCAGTGTCTCACAACAACACTTCAACTTCTCACAGTACAACACTGTCAGTGTGTCCAACACCAACGCTACATTCACTGTCAGCACTACAGCTGTGCTCTCAGGTTCACGTAACAACAGCACACAGGTGGGATGTGCAGCACGAGTGCTCTCTGCTCCTCACAGAGAGGTGATGGTGATGATTCCTGATGATGATGATGATGGTGAGAAACTCTTTCGAAGTCACTGACTTATAAAATGATGACTACTTTGTTATTGTAATGTTTGTGTTTCTTCTATCAGAGCTAGATGAGAAATCAGGATCTAATCCGAGGAATTTAGGTGTGTTAACATTTGTATGTTTTAAAGTCAGTTTTCTCATTGAGTCTATTGACTCTTGATAGTTGTTCAAATTATTATATTCTTCTTTCTCCTGTTTGTCTCGAAGGAACCAGGATTTCAGTCATTCTGTCGTCTGTGGTGTTGTTGGTGCTCTGTGTTGCTGCGCTCATCTTTTTCGGGTATAGAAAGAAATCTACTCGTCTTAAACGATGTTGTTGTTTGTCTTTTGTTTCAGCTGATAAATGTTTGTGCAGATTTAACTGTTCTTAAATCTGTTGTCTGTCACAGAGAGAGCTCATCTTCTGACTAATCAAATTCTGATGAACTTGTCTTTGTTTTTTCCAAGCCATCCCTCTTTCCAGAATACTCTGATTTTGCAACGTTAAGGGTGACATGCAATATTTTTCTTTTTCTGTTGTTTGTAGAACTGGATCATCTTAATTCAATAGAGGTTTCAGCGACTACACAATGATCCACAACTTTCACCTTTACCAGCAGGAAACGTTTTGACAAATTGTTTCTGCTGGTCAATCTTTTGTTTTTGTTTCTTGGTCTTTTTTTAACAAAATTTTTTAAAAAAACACGCACACACACAAAGCATTCATTTTTTACTCATGTTGCAGTTTCTATTTCAGTAGTTTCTCCTTTTATTTGTTTATTCATTTTTATATTTATTCAATATTATGTTTTTTGTCTGATTATTTAACATTAAACTACTTGAAGCAAAAACTGTGAAAATGAGCAGGAGTGACTAACATGAAACTGTTCTCATCCATAATTTTGGCTGATTGATTAAATTGCTTTTATTGCAGTAATTGCTCCTAATACAAACCATGAAAACCTGAAGTTGCACAAAACGGCCACTGGGGGTCTCTGCTTATTCATGGTGAGCAGGTTGAGACATTTACTGGTCAATAAAACAATAGTTATTAAAAAAAAAAAATCAACATATACATTGTTCAAACTTTAAATTGCTCAGTGTTGGGATATTTGTCAACCTAATAAAACCATACCAATGATTTTTGTCAAGTATTGTGGGTATAATGTGCAATCAACACTGTGCTCCTTATCAAAGATGTGTGTAGTAAATGTCACCACCTTTTCACCTGAAACTCTATAAAACTTTTAAGATTTTGTAAGTTCTCTGTGTCATACTGAACTTCCTGAAAGTTTCCATGTAGTCCTGAAGATTTGCTCCATGTTGATGAGTTCCTTTGCACACATTAAGATAACAGACTGTATTCTGTGAGCATGGCAGGTTATTTTAGTTCAATATTGCAGGCTTACAGTGTGTCAGTCTAAAAACATGCAGACTGTTGTCATTCTCACTGTACTGCTGATAAACACATTTTTTAAGGTAAATAAATTTCACAAAGTCAACCTACTTGTGTGCATCTTGGTTTATTTCAGATTTCCACCACAAATCTTTTAGCATAGAGTACATTCACTGTCACCACTACAGCTGTGCTTGCAGGTTCACGTAACAACAGCACACAGGTGGGATGTGCAGCACGAGTGCTCTCTGCTCCTCAGAGAGAGGTGATGGTGACGATTCCTGATGGTGGTTATAACGAGGAAGCACACATTGAAGCACACAAGCACATGTTGTGTCAAAAAGCACACAACATGTGTTGTCCCTGAGCTGATGCAGCACGTGTTAAAGTTCAACACACTATGTGTTGAGAGTGAGGGCGGCCTAACCAAAGCACGCAGTGCCGTAATACTGGGTTAAAACCACTGCATTTGTGTGGATTCTATTTCTTGCCGAGTGAGCCCACTAGATGGCAATACAGCGTCAGTTGGTTCTGATTTAGTTATTTTTTAAAGAATAAGTCGCTGAAAAGCATAGCTGGACTGGCCATCGGGCAATTTGCCCGGTGGGCTGATTGTGATTTTTCGTTTTTATGGGCCAATGATTTTTTTATTTTTTATTTACACTGTCAGCTGCCTCTTCTCCTCTCATTCTCCCCCCTCCCTCTCCTTTTGCTACTTCAATCATGAAACTGATCAATGATCAATTTTCTCTCTTGTTTGTTTATCGCCCACAGAAAGAGGAAACCAGCGGATGTCGCGCTAAACAGCAGCAGCACGTTTAAGCTTTATAAGCTGTTGTTAGAATTTATTTAATATTAATTTCTAGCATCAGCTGATGTTTACTGGAGCCACAGCTGTAAAAGCTGCTGGTCATGATCAGTGTTGGTCAAGTTACTTGAAAAAAGTAATCAGTTACTAATTACTGATTACTTCCCCCCAAAAGTAATCCCGTTACTTTACTGATTACTTATTTTCAAAAGTAATTAATTACTTAGTTACTTAGTTACTTTTTAAAAACACGATTTTCAACCTGAATAGGTGATAAAACGATAGATCTTTCAGCCCAATTCTACTTTTTCTGCATAATTCATCATACAAAATGTAATCAAATGGAAAAGTCTCTTTTTAAAACTTGTTTTATTAGTTTTAATCTTTTAACTTTATGCATCAAGCAAAAATTAAATTATATGCAACATTGTATGACTGGAAGAAATTTGTTTAACATTTAAACCTATTTTCTGCACATTCCAGCACATAAAATAAAATATTTTTTTGTGTTTACACTAAGTCTTTCAAATAGATGCAAGTAAAACACAGCAGAAAATAAATAAAATCAAAGACTAGCGGTCCTGTTGCTCTATTTTCACCTGTAAAGCAGGACTGGGGTAGGCGGAGGTTTACCCTGGTGCAGGTGTGCCGCAGTGGTCAGTGGAAGAATCCGCGAGTTTCTCTGTGAATTTCACATTACGTCGTATCGCCCTCGCTGCTTGCTTGGAAGTTTAGGGATTTTTTCGCTGTAAAAAGAAGTTTTCTTCCCACGCACAACGGACACTAATGTTTTTGTCACTTTTTATGGAATCAAACTCAAAATAAGGTCAGTACTTCCACGCTTTAAACGCTGCATGCTACACTCTGTCCCGCACTCGATATATTATGATCTGCAGACAGCTGTTGTCACAAACGTCGCACTCGCTTACGTCACTGTCATGAGACGTTCTCGCAAAAAATCACGGTTTTAGTAACGCAGTAACGCAGCGTTCCTACGTGAAAGTAACGGTAATCTAATTACCGTTTTTGCAATAGTAATCCCTTACATTACTCGTTACTTGAAAAAAGTAATCAGATTACAGTAACGCTTTACAAGTAAAAGCCATAAAGCCTTTACAGGTGAAAATAGAGCAACAGGACCGCTAGTCTTTGATTTTATTTATTTTCTGCTGTGTTTTACTTGCATCTATTTGAAAGACTTAGTGTAAACACAAAAAAATATTTTATTTTATGTTACAAGTAACGCGTTACTGCCCATCTCTGGTCATGATATCGGTTTGGATATCCTGGTGAGAGGGAAACATGCAGATGAAACCAGGAGATGTCCTTACTGGATCATCAGAGCTGATGGAGAAACAGGTTTACCTTTAGGTGACATGAATCAGTTGAAGGGAAGTTATGAACTGTTTCTGAGAGACAAATAACACCAGGATCCTTTTCTAAGTAGCTGACAGCTGGTAACTGTGCAGGGGCAGGTCTAGCAAAGTTTTGCCAGGGGGCCAGGTAGGGCATTAACAGGGAAAGGGGGGCACAAAGAAAAACCTTTCTTTCTTATTTTCATTTAAAATGTCTCGCTTTTATTAAATAATCATCTGAATTTTACAACCGAAGTTTTAATCTGACGTACAACGTGTAGAAATCATACATATACCAACAAGACAGTGCACATCACTGTCACAGCAGCGTCTGTTTTCATTCAAAGGCTTTATGGTTTTTCCTATAATACCTGGTGGGCCGGTCTCTAGTCAAAATGCCCGGGCCGATTTTTTGTCCCAGTCCAGCCCTGCTGAAAAGTGAGATGCTTGTTTTGTTTGGAGTCAGGTTTGGACGTCATGTCACTCAGCAGGTGTAACATTCAGTCGTGTATTAATAACCTGTCACAGAAATATACGATTGATACACAATGTGTCTCCTGTCTTTGTGTTTTTGCTGGTTGGTAAAATCCACAGTGTTGCTGTAGCTGTATGAGATGTTGCTAATAAAGACAACATTTTTATTCTGGTTGTTTGTATTTTCTCTACAATTTGTGCTGAAACATTATTCATGGTTATGTAACATTTTAATGTCTCGCATCCCAGAATTTAATAAGTTAGTTAAACATGTTTTCCTGGGTCTGATTCCACCATCTGACTGTCGCCTTTCTGGAGTTTACATATTCTCCAGGATTTTCGTGGGTTTCCCAGTTTCTTCCCACAGTCCAGATACATGCAGTTAGTGGGGATAACTTAACTCGTGATTCTAAATCAGCCGGACGTGTGAATGTGAGTGTGAATGGTTTTTTCCTCTCCAGGGGGTACCCCGCCTTTCACTTTATATCAGCTGGAATACGACTGCGACTATGAACTGGAAAAGGGGAAGATAATGGATGAATGATAATACAGGGTTTCACTTGTGTACAGTGCTGTGACAGGAAGATGTAAATTAACTTAAGTGTTAACTAAAGTCCAGTCAAGGCGTTTAATGTGGTATGAAGCTAGTTTAATTCAACCTTAGATCTACATGTAAATCATTTGCAGCTGTTCAGTGATCCATGGGGAGTGGCTACAGCACATGCGGCAGTTTGCTGTAGTAGCTGAGCCCAGAGCCAGACAAAGAGTCAGCCTGAATAAAGTTTATATGAAATGTCCTTTTTTGGAGTTTCACCTTATCTTGTTGCTGTTTTTATTTTTGGAGCCTTTGAAAAAGGTGAGAAGAGACTGCATGCTAATGATTATAATATGTGAGTTTTTTGTGAGACTTTTGTACAGTGAAAAGTAATTTATTTTGTTCCCTCATAAGGTGATGGCACATTTCAGTTGTGGTGGTGGGAGGTCGCTAAGGTGAAGTAACCTCTTAGAAAATGTTGTGATACAGGTGGAACCACAGGCAGCATAAACACGTGTGTTCTGTGGGTGTAGCTGAGTATTTAGGTGTTACTATCATCAGGAGTGTGTGGATGATTATCTATATGCAGGAAAGGTAATTCAGCTATTGCTCTGTGAATTATTCATATCAATTCTCATTTCAAATAAGTGAATACAATAATTTATAGTTTGAAAAGATAATAACTACATTATTTAAAATAATTTTTTAGACAAACATTAAAACATGTGAAACTTCTCCCCGGGCGCCCCATGGCTGCCCACTGCTTCACTGAGTGAATGGGTTAAATGCAGAGAGGAATTTCCCCACGGGGATCAATAAAGTATACATTATTATCATTATTATTATTATTATTATTATTATCATTATTAAACTTGGTTTATTCTCTGCACTTGCTGTTCCAGGGCTCTGCCTTTAGCTACTTTGTAATCACTTTTTACTCAGGAAACATCAATTGGTGGGAATTCAAAGAGTATAAAAATATACCAGGATCATCATTAAGGACAAAACAACAGTCTCCATCACTCAGGAGTTCCTGTTTCTCCATCCTGCAATGATTTAAAGAGGGATTTATAGATGTGTGCACAGCTTGGACCACTGCCCTCCACCCGTGGCAGTAAAATCATCAATGCCTTCAGATTCAGCCCCAACAGCAGACACAGTGGTCAGTCAATTTTTTTCCATCTATAGAACAAATTCCAGACAAACAAGACACATTTTGACATTTGACTCTACAAACTCTGACTTTTTCCAACATATTTAACATTCATGGAAATGATTTAACTGGTGACGGGTGAACACAAACCTGTCTTTGTTTCTCCTGCATTCTCCGGCATAATTCAGTGAAAGCGTGTTTATGCAGACAGAGTTATGAATCTTATGACTCTCATATGTCCTGTGAGTTAATACTTGCCTTTTGTCAAACACAAAAAGGCAGTTGTTGCAAACAGGACACTGATCTGTACACAAGTGTGTGCAAATATCCTTGTATTTGTGGTGTTGTAGTAGAAAAATGTAAAAAAAAAAAAAAAAAAAAGTGTTACCCACCCCCTTACCCTAAATATAAATAGCTTATTGATTTTAAATATGCTTACACACATACTTTTACAGCATGCCTAGATAGTGGAAAAGACAGACTGATAGGGGTGTGCCTGCTGATATTTAAAAATAGAAAAAGCATCTGATGGAGGTCTCAAAGAAGGGCGAGTCAGTACCATCAGTTGCAAAGGAATGTCGACTCGGCCATGTAACACTGAGCTGATGCTGAACACCATTGCAAAAGCTGACAGAAGAGCAACAGAAAAAAAGCAACAAAGTTAAAAAAAATATTGTGAGAGACCAATCAGCAAAGAGGACACAGGAAAAATGTCTTCAAAATTATTATTTTTTTATTTTAACCCTCAAAAAATTGCAAAAGGACAGAATTCAAAGATATAATTAGCAGGCCCATTAGCAGGTCAATTAAATATAGTGGAGAGGGGCTATTCTGTACTAAAGAAGCACAGAATAGCGCACATACACCTAAAGCACCCCTGTTTCTGATAGCACACGGTTGGTATTTTGACATTTTGTTTTAAACGTCCTCAGCCACATCCCAAAGTAACTCAAAGAAAGAGAAGCATAATTAATGTAACAGAAAACATTATGGTCAGTCACAGAGAAATACAGACAGAGACTCTTCTTGTATTCCAATAAACTCCTTTTTTGAAGCATGTTCTCTGGTGTGGACTCCGTTTTGGTTTCTTTTGTCTAATTTTTACCATTCTCCCCAGCATGTGTTACAACCCCACCCGGGTATCAGGGTAGATTGTAAAAAAGAAATGCAATGTATTTAATGTTAATACACAAGGTCTGTGGCATTCTTGCAGGGCTTTGAATAGATGTCATTTATAGGAAACAAAAGTGGGTATTTTGTATAAAAGCTTGAGCGCTCTAGCCAGAAATTTAACTGAGTTACAAGTGCTAAACCAAGGTTGCAACCATACCTGATCTCCCCTACACCAGAGACATATCACTCTAATTTTGGCTTCTCTTCATTGGTTGCCAGTAAATCTTAGGTTTCATTTTAAAATTTTGATTTTAACCTTTAGGGCGCTGCATGGTAAAGTTCCCAAGTACATATCTGACCTGCTGAAAGTTCATTCCTCTTCCCGAGCTCTAAGGTCATCATGTCAGAGGCTGCTGCTGGCCTCACACGACTTAAAACTCAGGGTGATTCGGCTTTTCAGTCAGTGGCAGGTTGTGGAATTCTCTTCCACTGTTTTTATGCTGTAGACACTCGATTAACTGTTTTAAAAAGCATCTGAACACATTTTTAGATGGACCAGCTTTTAATTAATTACTTTTTTCTTTTTTCACATCATTATGTTGTATATTCATTTCTTATTTTATTGTGAAGCACTTTGAGATTTTTTTATTTTTTTGTTAAAAGTGCTTTACAAATGCATTTTACTTATTTACAGTAGTGTGAGAGTGGAGGTAAAACTGGGTGTTAAATACAGGAATAATGAGAGCTAACGATACTAGATTTGTGTCAGTAATTGTTGCATTAGAACATTTAAAGTGCCTCACAGCTTGACCTATATCCCCTACAGCTCTAGCAGCAGTGATCCAAACACAGCAGACTGTGCTGGCAGCAGTGGGAGAAGATGCTGAATTCAGCTGTCAGCTCTTGGAGACTAAAGACGTCCTTCAGGTCACATGGCAGAAAATCTCAAATGATGTTCAGGAAAATGTTGCCACCTACAGCAAGTACTTTGGTCAGAGAGTGAATGACGGGTTTACAGATAAAGTTGAGTTTAAATACACTGGACTACAGAACTGCTCCATAGTCATCAGGAATGTGACGGAGCAGGATGAAGGATGCTATCACTGTCTGTTTAACACTTATCCTGAAGGCTCCTTCATTGGTAGAACCTGCCTCCAAGTCTATGGTAAGAACTTTTACCTTCTTTAACAAACAACAGGAGACTCAAACTAATATAGTGCATATGAAAATGTAAGAAGTTGGTGTAGTTAAAGAGATATTCCTCACATTTCCTGCTCCTTCACAGAGCTGCATGAACCTGTTGTTGATGTCAGAGAGTCAAACTCTACTGAAGAGTGGGTTGTTTCCTGTTCAGCCACTGGTCGACCTGCTCCCACTGTAACACTCAGTGTCTCACAACAAGACCTCAGCTTCTCACAGTACAACACTGTCAGTGTGTCCAACACCAACGCTACATTCACTGTCACCACTACAGCTGTGCTCTCAGGTTCACGTAAACACAGCACACAGGTGGGATGTGCAGCACGAGTGCTCTCTGCTCCTCACAGAGAGGTGATGGTGACGATTCCTCATGATAACGGTGAGAAACTGAACTCAGTGATTTATAAATTGATGATTACTTTGTGATTGTAACTTTTATGTTTCTTCTACCGGAGCTAGATGAGAAATCAGGATCTGATCCCAGGAATTTAGGTGCGTTAAAATTTCTGTGTTTTAAATTTACTTTTTGTCCTGTTGGGTTTATTGTCTTTTGATAGTTGCTCAAATTATTATATTCTTCTTTCTCCTGTTTGTCTCAAAGGAATCAGAATTTCAGCCAGTCTGTCGTCTGTGGTGTTGTTGGTGGCCTGTGTTACTGCACTCATCTTTGTCTGGTATAGAAAGAAATCTCAGAGCAGGTATTCGTCTTAAACAGTGTTGTTGATTGTTCTTTTGTTTAAGTTAATAAATATTTGTGCAAATTTAACTGTTCTTGAATATTTCAGTCAGTCACACAGGCAGGTTGAGATGAATGTTATACCTACCTGAAGCTACGATGAGAAATACAGGGGTAAGTCCCTCTTGATCAGTCATTCTGGACCCATGAAGTGAAAACCCCAGTTGTGAAAAAGTTGGGTTGCTGTTAAATATTAATTAAAACATATTTCAATAATTAGAAAAGCTCATAAACCTATATTTTAATAACAACAGAATATAGTAAGCATATCAAATGTAATGAAGTAATAAAATGTGACATTTTATTATTGTGTGAAAATAATAGAAATAATTTCATGAAAATATTTAGCTTATTTTTGATTCGGTTTGTCTGAATGCATCTCAAAAATGTTGCCACAGGACACCATACGTTCAAAATGTAAGAAATACCTGGAGGAACATTTTACAACTAATTAAAGGTTGACTTTTAAAATTGTGAACTTATAATTATAATGTAGTAAAACATGCAATGGAAAGTAAAAATTAAAAATATGTTGTGACATTTGGAGTTCTCTAACTTACCTCCAGAGCTGCTTTTTATTCTTTTACAATCTAATGTAAACTGCATGTCAACCAAACTGATGCGTCTTTCCAGTAAGTTATCACTTTGTTTAGAATATTTAGATTCTGTAATACTGACAGAGCAATGATATAATGTTTGTTTGTTTGTTTTTTATTTCAAAGGACTCCAACACCTTCAGGTAAACAACGTGACAAGTGGGTACCTGCTGACACCACATGATGATCTGGGTCCTTCATTTTCAACAGCAACAAAACTACATAATGAAAAAATTGTACTTTTTTTGTTTACTTTTTTTCAAGAAGAGTGTATTACCTAAAACAATGGTGCTAACATTTGACAAATAACTGCATTAAAGTTGTACTAAAGAAAATGTCAATTGTTACATTTACAGTTAAAATAGTTACAATTGTATTTTTTATAATATCTTCTGAGCTATATATTTATAGCACACGTATTTTTATTTTATTTTATTTTTCAACAGTTTTAAATGTTGTTATTCCTTTTTACATTTGGAATTATGTGACCATGTTGTTTCTTAACAGAACAGCGCAAAAGTTTAACAAGCACTAAAATGTGTTGCACTGAAACTTTTGTAAACTGTTAAATAACATTATTGTCCTGTAGATTTCCATTTTCATGTACTTGGTGCTATTTAATTTTTACACTGTTTTTAAAGTATTTGAAAAAAAATGAAAATGCAAGGCAATAAAAAATTGATGATGTTCTGTTGTCATCTTACAGAAATTTATATTTTACATTTGACTCAATTTAATTAATTGAAAGTCAGCAGGAGTGGCTAACATGAAACATTTTTCAGTAACTTGGCTGATTGATATCTTTTCTTTTGTTGCTGGAATTGATATTCATACCAACAACCAAATGTAAATAATTCCCAACAGATTTTCAGGTAAATTTGAATAACATGACCTCTGAGCGTGTCTGTTCATTCATGATAAAAATGCTGAGGTGTTGAGGAGAACAGATTTGAAGTTTATTACTAAAAGTATGTGTAAAACTTTTTGATTCCTTTTGATTTTTGTTTGAGTAAAAGACATAAGAATGCAAATGTGTTTTAAGTAGACTGTAGGGGAACTCCCAGAGTAAAATGCTAATATGCATATAAAATATATATAATGCCCGATGTAGTCCAAGAAGCTTGGAAAGAAAGCGACTGGACCTCTTTAAGTTTCTTGAAGATGTTTCACCTCTCATCTTAGAGGCTTCTTTAGTTCACCAGATGAGAGGTGAAAGAAACATTACAATTTGAGGGTTTTTTTCCCTTACTGAAGGAATTTCAGTTAAGTTGCTAAGATACTTCTTCAGGATGAGAGGTGAAAGCTTCTTCAGTTCTGAAGAACTGAAGAAGCTTCTCAGATGAGAGGTGAAACATCTTCAAGCAACTTAAATAAGTCCAGATGCTTTTTTTCCAAGCTCATTAGACTACAATGACCTGGATGACCGAGAACCTTCACAGACAAAATGTTTGTGCAGCTTTTCATAAATCTTTCAGTTTGTTTGTTGATTTTGCAGTATTAACAGAGCATTGCTGCAGTGTTTTTTGCTTTTATTTCATGCACTGAAACACCTTTAGTCAAACATGGTGACAATCAGCTCAGGCAATGGACACCTCTTAAGAGAGACCAACCATGATGATCCAGGACTTTTATCTTTACGAGAACACACTAGACTCATTTCTGAGTCTTTCTCTACCTGTCCCCCTTTCTTCCAGGTTCCAGCGTCCCTGACGGGAGAGCATAGTTACTGAATTGCTTCCAGCAGCCCCGCCAGCCTCCCTTGCACTGCCCCTCTTTTGCAGCGGAGCCACAGACCACACTCTGCCACACTCAGGAGTTTCTGGCAGAGGATTTGTTAAGCCCTGTCGACATGGTTTAGTTGCTGCATCGCAACTTCAAACAAACCCTGTATTTTAGGTGACATAAGTGAATTAGAATTGGAAGCAACTACATCACACATAGTTCTTACTGCATTATCCATTGCTAAGAAAACTGTCCTAATGAATTGAAAGTCCAAAACTAATGTATGTGTTACTCAATATAGAAATTTACATCTGCACCACATTAGTCTGGAGAGAATCTCTGCCTCTTCTAAAAACCGACTGGGTGAATTGGATTCTCTCTGGACCCCACTAGTTATTGGGGATGGTCGCTGTGGTCTTGTCTCCTTGAATGCCTTCTGGGACTTAACTCCGGGTGGGCCTTGGGCAGTGTTGGTGAGTAACGGAATACATGTACTGGCATTGCATGTTTGAAATACAACATATGAGTAACTGTATTCCGTTACAGTTACAGTTTAAATAGGTGGTAATCAGAATAAAGTTACTTTGTTGAAAGAAATAGAATCCACGGCAGTCATTTCCGGTTTCATATGTTAGGCTATCCCCTCTCTATGCCTTCTCCAATTTTGGTGATTAAACGCAGTCGGAAGCAAGTTTAGCTCAAATGGATGAACATATATCTCATTGCTGAGAGCGGCCAGCCCGGGTTCAAGTACAACCCACAGACACAGCATTGTTTATTTCTTTGTGTAACATATGTTTGTTTTTCCTCCTTCAGGTGCTGTCAGCTTTTTGGACTGTGTTTTGTTACAGATTTTCATCCTTATTTTTTCAGATTATTTATCTCCTTTGTCTTTTTTTCTTCCCACCTATCAGCTATGGCACATTTACACAATAATAATAATAATAATTATTATTATTGTTTGATAGGACAGTCAAACAAAGAAACATAGATAGATACCAAGATATATTAATTAATCAATATAATGGTGCATAGCAATTTTACTCTTAGTGCTTTGTGCTATTTACTTGTTTATCTATTTATCGATTTACCTAAACACCAGAACCCAACGTTGCATTACATAAATATTGGCTTATTCCGTGATGGTTACAGACAAGAGGGAAAATCTACCTCCTAACTTATGTTGTAACTGGAAACTGCTCTTATCCGTACACCATCTTTGTCCGCTTTACTTTATGCTTTAAATACAGCTGCAGCAGCATGAAAAACCTTGATTTGTTCATGATCAGTCTCGTGTGCATTTGCAGTGTAGTAGTTTGTGCACTTGAATGACAAGCAGAAGATCTTTGTTTTACAGCCAGTAGTGTACATGTTTGTTTGCATTTGTGGTGTTAAAACAACAACAAACAATAAAAAACACAAAAAACGTACACTGATATATATTAGTGAATTGTGCATATTTTTGTGTCAATTCTTTGTGCTATTTATGTCTTCGTGCATGCTTAATCATCAAAGTGAGGAAATCCCAAAAGTGCATCGTCCAATGAACACTGAACCATTGCGTGAAAAGGGAAAGACCATGCCTGAATCGAGGAGGGGGCCTATTACAGCAATTCACAGATGAAGCCTTGACTAAGTGAAGTAAGTAGATGCTAATTATGCTGCCTGTCAGTTATTTAGTGTTGTTGGGTAGATAGCTTGGACAGGGAGGACTGTAAGGTGCTAGTTCAGATTTGCAGCTACCAGTCCCCGGAGTGTCGGCCAGAACACTGCTCAAGGCCCGGATGAATATTCAGAAGGGAGACAATGAAGACACCGAGGATAGTGCAGACTCTTGTATTGACTTCACACAGTTGGAGGTAACAGGGATTGTCAGAGGAGCAGGTATTGCATACAGGTTTAGGTGCGTGGGCATGTGTGTGTGTGTGTGTGTGTGTGTGTGTGTGGTCTGTTGCTCATCAACGCACACTTCTCACGGAATGACCAATTCTCTGCTGGTAATCTGGAGCAGAAACGCTCAGGTCACGGTGCCTTGCCCAAGTTTCTCCCTGCCCATAGTCTCTCTCATACAAAGCGGTGGGGTGACCTCTACTGGCCACTCTAAAAAACTACAGGTGAACTAACAACTGAACAGAATAAAACCATACGGGGCCTTTTGTACAAGTGTGTTAGTAATTCTGGGCTCACAACCTGTTAAGTTCAGCATGAGTATCTCACAGATGAAACAATAGTTTCAGGATCTTCATGATCAACCTGCAAAATGTGTATGTAAAAGTATAAAACTCTGTGTGTGTGTGTGTGTGTGTGTGTGTGTGTGTGTGTGTGTGTGTGTGTGTGTGTGTGTGTGTGTGTGTGTGTGTGTGTGTGTCTGCAGTTTTTGTTCATTATAGACTGACTTATGAATGTGAATAAATATCTGACACAAGCTCAGTCAGTGTAAAAACTGACTCGATGGTCCATGTGTGTCTTGTATTGTGGATCTCCTCCTTGACCCCAAAGGCTTCATGTTAACTTGAGTTCTGTTCTGTTTCAGAAAGAATTACTGAGGAGCAGAAAACTCAGACTGAAAGCTGTGAGCTCAGTGCCAAAACTCTCCTGTAACTCTTCACTCAGTCCCCAAAAGTTGATTCTATTTATCTGGACGTAATGTTTTCAGTGGGAGAAACGTTTCATCACTCATCCAGGTGAATTCTTCAGTCTCAGCTGTGTTTCTTTGTCCAGGTTTGAATGAAAAATCGGGATCTAATCACAGAAGTTTAGGTGTTTTAAACAGTTGCATTTTTAAAGCCAGTTTTTATGTTCAATTTTGGTAATTTAAATATGTTTTTTTTACATTATTATATCGTTTTTTTCCCTGAACTTCAGTCATTCTGTCCTCTGTGTTGCTGCCCTCATCTTTTTTAGGGAAAATGCACTTTTTAATTTTTAGTAATGCAACAGTTTATTCACCGTACCGCCATTTGACCTCTTTGCAAAACTAAAAACTGACAAAGACAACTTAGTTTTGTGAACTTTGATTTATTTAAAATTTCTACAAGAAAGGTTTTAGAAAACAGATTAACAGATGTACATCTTTGAATGCCAGCACATATGAGGTAATTTGTTGGGGATATTTTCACATGATATGTTTATTATTGAATGGCACATATATACAAGGTGTAATTTGGACATGCTACAAACAAGAAGAAGAAAAACAAAAAAGTTAGAGCATCAAGCTCAGACTTCATTCATTAGGGTTTACATTCACTGTAGGGGTGGTATTGGTTTCCTCCAGACATGATGCTTGGCATTCAGGCCAAATACTTCCATGTTTGTTTCATCTGACCAGTAAATTTTGTTTCTCGTGATCTGAGAGTCCGTAACACGCCTTTTGGTAAAATTGAGGTGTGTTGCCATGTGCTTATTTGGACCTTCATACTGCATAAATGTTTCTGTACACTTCCCTACAATCCTCTCTCAGAGACATACAAACAGTTCCTTGGACTTCATGGCTTGGTTTGTGCTCTGTCACCTATGCGACCTGATATAAACCGGTGTGTGCCTTTCCAAATCCTGTCCAATCAACTGAATTTATCAAAGGTATACAAATATTTGACAGATGATCAGACGTAACAGGAAGCATCTGAGCTCAATTTCGAGTGTCATAGAAAAAGCTGTGAATAGTTATGTATATGTTATAGTTTTGGTTTTCTTTGTAATAAATTAGCAAGAATTTCAAGCAAACATTTTCCCTTTGTCACGCTGGTGTATTGTGTGTAGTGTTTTCAGATGAAAATGAACTGAATGAGGCTGTAAAATGATAAAATGTGAGACAAGTAAAGCACTGTTATTATGTTCAGAACAGACTGTTGGAAAGAGAAGTGCCTCTTTATTTATGGTGACCAGGCTTAGGAGACAGAGGTATCTGTAGATGGTTACTCTGCTTATTCACATTTCAGAAATGCTCCAGTGTGATAAAACAAAGCGAGTAAACTGACCATTCTTCCATCAACCATATTTACTTAGGCTGCCTCTGAATGTTTATAGTCTGGTAAGATGTAGTTAGAAGGAATTACTAGAAGCTAATGTCTTGCTGTAGTTCCAGGATGCACGTGTTTATATTATTATTATTGCCTTTCACGCTGTTGCAGCTACTGTATATGATGAGCCTTTGACAACTGAAAAACATAAACACGCACTTACAACGAGCGTATGGTGAATCTACTGTGATCTGTGACTGAACCTGCCCTGCATCGACACAACCATCACTACCAGCCAACTAATGTGACGAAATCTGAGTACACCACCTGGTGGTATGCACCGAGCATGACAAGCTCGGAGTTAATCAGCCTTAGATTACAAACGAATCTCTGCACGGACCAGCCGCAGGAGAAGAGTAGCAAAAAAACAAAACAAAAAGAAAAAAATGCCAATTGAAAAGCTGAGAAACTTGAAACTGCAAATATAAAAATAATAATAATAATAAAAAAAAACTCTCCGGGAACATTATTCACGCTTAAGCAACCGTGTTCTCCCTTGTTTTTGTCTCGCTCGCCATAAATTGTTCAGCCAATTAAACGTGTGAATGGCAAATGGTGTTTCACGCGTGTAGGTGTTCTGACATTAAGATGGAAGTAAAAATTATACAACCGGTGTGTGGGATTGTGCTGCTCTTGACCCATCAGCCAGAGTGAAGTTCTAGCATACAAAGAGCTGAAGAGAAACCGAAAGTTACGAACAATGAAACGCGTTCAGTGCAGCCGCTGTCTGTACTTTTTATGCTGTCTTGTTATTATTTTAGATTTCTGTTCTTCTCCCGCTCCTCGTGAACTCAGCCGTCGCTCCCTTCACTATTCCTGTCCACTTGTCAATAAATCAGCACTCGACCAACGCACAGGTCATCGCTGTCCACAGACATGCAGATGGTCTCTTGGAAGACTGCACATGAGCATGACTGAGGAGGGTGGAAAGCCCTCTCTGCTCTCTGTCCGAACAGAACGATTTAAGCGTAATTTATTGTCCCCAAATGTGTCCGTGTGCTTTCACGTCTCCGTTTGGACAGCGAACTAAGAGCTGATGGTGAAGCTGCTCCGACTTTCAGAGGTAGAGGTGACGTGACGGTTGATAATTTGGAAAAACCTGTCCTTCAACTTACCGGGAAAACGTGTACGAATTTCATTGGATCAAAGTTTAAACCGCGTGTGGACTGTACTTTAATAAAAGTGGATGCAAACACGCGATACGTGCATTTTATATCATGTTTTAAAGTTGTAACTCGCCATTATGATAATATTTACATATGTATAATAATAATTATTTAGTTATGTTGTTAAGTGTTCATATTTCTGTTTACAGTTTACCCGGAACTGCAGAAGGGGTGACCTGAGGAAGCAAAAAAAAAGAAAAAAAAAGAATGAATGAATGAATGGAGTTGAATGGAGTGACAAGGAAATGTCCTTCTTCGGACTTTTATGTTATATTATTGCTGTTTTTATTTCTGGAGCCTTTGACAAAGGTGAGAAGAAACTACATGTTAATAAGAGTATGTGAATTAGATTTTTTGTTAATAGAATTTACTTTTATTTTTGTAATAAGGAGATGACTTATTTCAGTTGTGGTGGTGTCAGAGGTCATTAAGCTGAGCTGAGAATTTAGATACTGTAGTACTGAATCCTGTAGTGATACAGGTACAGCCACAGACAGTGTTAAAGTATATTTTCTGTGGGGTTAGCTGAGTTTTAGGAGGGGTTAGTGACGCTCAGGGGGCTTTTGGTGGTTCTTTGGGAAATCAGAGCAACACGTCAGCATTCCCAGTATTTTTTTGTGTGTGTGGTTATTTAATCTCATTCTGAATCAGTTTTTCATTTTGAATATGTTAATGTTATCGTGTGAAAACGTAATAAGGTAATACACCTTTTCGTCAACCTGCAAAGAAGAAGAAAAAGTAGAAGAACAGTCAGATGTCAGATGTTATGTCAGATTCCTGTTAAACTCTGACACTGAGTAAGTGTGTACTGTGTAAGTCTGTGTTTATGGATTTAAAACAATCTAAAAAACTGTACCGCCGGGTACTGAAAAAAAAAAGTCTTCGCCATTCAGAGGTTCACGTACAAGATGCCCTGCAAGGATTTATGGGAGGATTTAATATGGGGTAAAATTTGTTTCGAGAGGTTTACACGTGTTCATAATATAATGCACACAATTTACAAACGTCCACAATGTTTTGTGTAGATTTGGAGTTCTCACAAATGCGTTCTTCAATCCACACACAAATATAGAGCAATTTAAACACAAGGAAACTGTTTACTGAACTATTAACATATCAGCTACTCACTGTTGTTTTGTTGTAAAAGTTAACCTGTCACATCCTCCTCTCCTGTACACTCCACAGAGTGTCTGTTCAGAGTACCTGTAGTATTATCTGGATGAACTATTACTTGAACCGACAGTGAGTGGCGCTCTGGAGCCAGATGTGTACGACTGCGCTTCACTGAATGGCTGGCTGACAGCAACATATGCACGTTGTTATATTTGTTCGCATTTGATAAAATTTTGTTTACTCAATTGTTCGTTTTTTTTCTTCTTAGAAAAGATGTGTGCATCTCGTCATGGTGATCTTTATTTAAAAAACAAAACAAAAATAGAAGCTACATAGTACTCTAAAGCAGATTCGGGGGACAGCCGACACACGTTCTCACTCCCAAGGCGTAATATCTTACGCTAGGTGCCAAATCGTCAACATGTTACGTTCCGGGCACCCAACACGACCCTAAATGACGAGATCGGAAAAAACGAGGAAACATGAGAACCATTTGGAATCAAGCAACACATGTTCGTTCATTTTCCTCATATTGCTTTGGAAAACTCCATTTAACGTCATTAAAGTGCTGTGTTGGTTAAGGTTACGGATAAGGTTAGGGTTAGGGCTGGGATAGATGGCTGGAACGTATTTTACCGCGGGACCATCATTCTGCTGTATTTCACCCATAACCCGGCGCGTACCATAAGAATGCCGAAGGTCGCCTTTCGCATTCCTCAGGAACACCGCGGGACGTGACAAATCGTCAGAATGTTACGCCTCGGAAGTGAGAACGGATCGACACAGCAGTGCAGAGGCTTCAGAACTTACCTGGTTTAAAAGATTTCTTCAACAGTAAAATAATCCAGTGACAGTTGTCGGTATTCCCACTGCTACACAACACTGTTGATAATCACTGTCGGCAAACTCTGATTTTTAAATTGTAAACAAATACGGTTTAAAACCTCGCTTATGTTTTTGTCGCCCTGCGCCTCCATCAAAGTGACTAATCACATTAGGAAACCCGCCTCCTTTGGGCTCCGCCTCAAAACTGTCAAAAGTCAGCTGGGCTCAAAAGTCACAGCTGGAGAGGAGAAAAGCAGACAGTTTCGTGTCGTTATTTGATTTACGACTGAAGAATTGAGTTGCACCAGTGGCAACGAATACCTGCGCCCGTGAAATGAAACTGCTTACTTGCTCGGATGATGTTATTTTTTCACGCGACTTATGACATAAAGATAATAGACTGGAAAATGTCATCAGGAAGAGAGTGCGATTGGGAGGGGTGGATTTAAAGTTATTTAAAGTGCCTTAATCTTAATCTCCTACAGGCCAGACAGCAGTGATCCAAACACAGCAGACTGTGCTGGCAGCAGTGGGAGAAGATGCTGAATTCAGCTGTCAGCTCTTGGAGACTAAAGATGTCCTTCAGGTCACATGGCAGAAAATCTCCCATGATGTGGAGACAAATGTTGCCACTTACAGCAAGTACTTTGGTCAGAGAGTGAATGATGGCTTTACAGATAAATTTAAGTTTAAACATACTGGACTACAGAACTGCTCCATAGTCATCAGGAATGTAATGCAGCAGGATGAAGGATGCTATCACTGTCTGTTTAACACTTATCCTGAAGGCTCCTTCACAGGTACACCCTGCCTGCATGTCTATGGTAAGAACTTTTACCTCAGTGTGTTTAAATGTTTTAGAAACTGGTTTCTTCTTCAAAACATAGTCTTTATAATATCCAATTTATTTATATAGCACATTTAAAAACAAAAGGTTTGCCCAAAGTGCTGTACAAAAACAAAGTGTAAAACACAAGATAAAACCACTGACACTTACATAAAACATAATAAAACACATAAACTATCAATATAAACACAACACATATACAAATATCAACTCACGCCAGTCTGAACGCTATCGAAAAAAGGTGTGTTTTCAAAAGCGTTTTAAAAACAGGAAACGAAGATGCCCGTCTAATATTTAAAGGCAGTGTATTCCAAAGTTTTGGGGCCATAATTGAAAAGGCTCGCTCTCCTCTGCATTTGAGCCTTGATTTTGGGACAACCAACAGCAGCTGGTCAGCTGAATATAAGGGTGAAGTAACTCGGAAAGGTATGGGGGAGCGAGACCATTAAGGCATTTATAAACCAGTGTTAGGACTTTGAAATTAATTCTGTGATGAACAGGAAGCCAGTGAAGAGAAGACAGGATAGGTGTTACATGTTCATTCCTGTGGGTACCAGTTAAGAGGCGGGCAGCAGCATTTTGAACAAGCTGAAGAGGAGCAAGAGACCCTTGGCTGACTCCAACATAAAGTGCATTGCAATAGTCAAGCCGTGTTGAAATAAAGGCATGTATTACCTTCTCCTTGTCACGTCTTGACAAAATTGGCTTCAGCTTTGCTATTTGCCTCAGCTGGAAAAAGCTTTTTTGCAACACCGAATTAATATGTTTGTTCAATTTATAATATATTTCCTGATCCTTCACAGAGCTGCATGAACCTGTTGTTGATGTCAGAGAGTCAAACTCTACTGAAGAGTGGGTTGTTTCCTGTTCAGCCACTGGTCGACCTGCTCCCACTGTAACACTCAGTGTCTCACAACAAGACCTCAACTTCTCACAGTACAACACTGTCAGTGTGTCCAACACCAACGCTACATTCACTGTCACCACTACAGCTGTGGTCTCAGGTTCACGTAAACACAGCACACAGGTGGGATGTGCAGCACTAGTGCTCTCTGCTCCTCACAGAGAGGTGATGGTGACGATTCATTATAATGGTGATGATGATGATGGTGAGAAACTCTTTCAAAGTCATTGATTTCTAAATGGATGATTGCTCTGTGATTTTAATGTTTGTGTTTCTTTTTCCAGGTTTGGATAAGAAGTCAGCATCTAATCACAGACAATTAGGTGTGTTAACATTTACGTTTTTAAAGCCAGTTTTTATGTTAAATCTATGGTCCTTTTATAGTTGTTCACATTATTATATCCTTCTTTCTCCTGTTTGTGTCAAAGGAGCCAGGATTTCAGTCATTCTGTCCTCTCTATTGTTGGTGGCCTGTGTTACTGCACTCTTTTTTTTCGGGTATAGAAAAAGATGAGTGCAGTGAAAGGGGCAGACAACCGCAGACCAGAAACCTCAGAGCAGGTACTCGTCTTAAACAGTGTTGTTCTTTTGTTTCAGCTGATAAATGTTTGTGCAGATTTAACTGTTCTTAAATCGTTTCTCTGTCACAGAGAGCACGGAGTTTCCTTTTACTTTTCTACTTCCGTTCTAATTCATCAAAGTGTCTCTTTCTTCTGTCTAAGCTTTTCTTCTTATTTCAAAAATATTTAATATTCTGATTTTTGCAATATTAACACAGTGATGCTACAATGTTTTTTTTTTTTTCATTTTTAGAATTGGATCATTTTCAATCAAATGAGGTGACACTCAGCGCAGAAGGCAAGCGCCTCCTAAGAAGTATCTTTCTTGAATACAATGGTGCTACAATTTTACAATGTTTATTTCAGTACTTTGTTCTGTTTATTTATTCTTTGTTTTTCTTTGATACAAGGAAAATGGTGCTGTTTATAAAAAGTCTTGTCTTGGTCTTTTGTTAGATATTTAAACATTAAGTTACTTGAAATGAGAACTGTGAAAATGAGCAGGAGTGACTAACATCAAACCTTTCTCATCAATAACTTCGATTGCTAAATTGATTTTAGTAATGAAATTGATACTAATGCAAATAACTACAATGAAAACTGCACTGTGCCTTTGTAAATGTCAACACATTTCCACCTGAAATCACAGAAAATGGCAGCTGGAGGTCTGTTTGTTCACTGTAAACATGTTGAGCTCAATTTATCACTACTTCTATTGTTAAAAAAACCAACACATACATGTGTTCAGTTGCCCAGACCAGAAATATTTGTCACCTTAGTAATGTAAGACCATCCTGGTGCTGGTCAAGTATTGTTTTAATACATTTTTAATGTTTCTATTTTATCTGCAAACATTGCACTGCTTATCAAAAAGTGTAAAGAGACATTTGAAGCTTTTGCTTCTTCTCTGTGTCAAGTTACCTTTGCACACATAAAGATAACAGGTGTTATTCCCTGATGTGAAAGATAAATTTTCAGCCTTACAGTTTGTCAGTCTAAACACATGCAGACTGCTGTCATTCTCATGTACTGCTGACTGACACATTTTTAAAGGTAAATAAATTTTACAAAGTCAACCTGCTTGTGTGCGTCTTGGTTTATTTCAGAGTTTCACAAAAAATGTTTTTCATCAAACAGATGATCAGATGGATGCTTTTGATTGCTGGCACATGCACAGCTGCACGTAAAACGGTTTGTTTTACATATACAGAGCACACATGTACATAACATTTGTATATTTCACTTCAGCTCATCAAAAAGTTTCTTCTCTTTTCCTCTAAAGAATCAGGCAATACCTCCTCTGTGTTGCTGTACTGATCGCTGTACAGCAGAGCAGGCACATCTCTCATCTGTGTCTGTGTAGTGAATCTCACGTGAACCCAACCCTCATACAGATCTTTCTTTTAAGCTTTTCTCTCTCTATTTTTAGTATTAACAGACTAATATCACACTATTTCGTCTGTTTCTATGTTAAGACCTTTAGCCCCTTACGTCAAAATACAGGACACATAGGTCAAAAAGCGAAAACCTCTCAAGAGAGACAAATCAAATGATGATCCCTGGAGTTAACTTTTACCAGCACCCATTTTTGACAAACCCCCGAATGATTAATTATTACACTGAAACACTTCAAACTAAAATCAGACTAACATCGTCTAAAAATAAAAAAAACACCTAAAAATTAGAAAAAAAACCCACTTAAAATAAAACGATGTTAAATCTGATGTCAAAACACGTTACTACAAAAGATGTTCATGTATTTTAAAAATGTGACAAATTAACACCGAAAAAAAAGCCGAATTACGAATGAAAGGTGTGGGGCGATGTGCTGTGCATTATGAATGACTGCTCGACATTTCACGACAATCACTTCAACAAGAGTTGAAATAATAATAAAAAAAATCATCCTGTCATTTTCGTCCACTTATCTGAAGTGAAAGGGGCAGACAACCCCAGACCCAGAAACCTCAGAGCAGGAACTCGTCTTAAACAGTGTTGTTCTTTTGTTTCAGCTGATAAATGTTTGTGCAGATGTTCTTAAATCGTTTCTCTGTCACAGAGAGCACGGAGTTTCCTTTTACTTTTCTACTTCTTTTCTAATTCATCAAAGTGTCTCTTTCTTCTGTCTAAGCTTTTCTTCTTATTTCAAAAATGTTTAATATTCTGATTTTTGCAATATTAACACAGTGATGCTACAATGTTTTGTTTTGTTTTTCATTTTTAGAGTTGGATCATTTTCAATCAAATGAGGTGACACTCAGCGCAGAAGGCAAACGCCTCCTAAGAAGTATGTTTCTTGAATAAAATGGTGCTACAATTTTACAGTGTTTATTTCAGTACTTTGTTCTGTTTATTTATTGTTTGTTTTTCTTTGATACAAGGAAAACGGTGCTGTTTATAAGATGCAGTTATTAATATTACATTAAATGTAGTCTCTCCAGCGTATCCTGGGTTTGCCCTTGGAAAGGTTTCCTTGGTGAGCTACACCAACCACTGCCCTTGTTTGCACTTTGTTCCACTAGGTGGCACTACAGCTTCAGTGTAGGATGACCTCCTAGCGCATATTTCCTTGCTTTTGCTTGTCACTAAAATACGGCATAAAAAAGAATAGAAGAAAGAACATGAGAAAAAAGTGGCAAAAACCTTCAACCAGTGTACTGCACTCTTGCAGGAAATCATTAGTGTGTTCACACTCAGGCCCAACAGCAGAGCACATGTGTTGTTACTACATAACACATCACAGTAAAGTGGAAATAATTCACTCACGCTTCAAAGTTATTGAATTGAGGTGTTCCAATCACTTCCATGTCTACAGGTGTATAAAATCAAGCACCTAGTGTTGGTATTTACACTGTTCTACAGACATTTGTGAAAGAAGCTCCAGCGTGGCACTGTGATATGATGCCACCTATGCATTTACTAATTTTTAAATGTTCCAAAATCAACTGTTAGTGGTATTATAACAAAGTGGAAATGTCTGGAAGCGACAATGAAACAGCCACGAAGAGGTAGGGTACGTAAAATCACAGAGCCGATGCTGAGTGCTGCATTAACTTAAAAACAGTGCGTAGAGAGTTTACTGAAGACTTTCTTGCAACTACACCCAGGAGAAAAATGATGAATCTTTTCTGTTTTCGGGGGATTGTCAAAAAACTTTGAGACAGGCTTTTTATGCCCTGCATTTTATTGTTCATGTGAAAATATGTTTTGTTTTAAAAGTTTTAGACAAAATGTGATCAGATTCATGCTCGGGTCTGTCCGTGCATGCTTTACCCATTCTGAGGTGTTTCGTTTCCCTTCCGCTCTTATTCTTGTTGCTTATTTTGTTGTGTTGTCTCGGACTTAGACAAGAAAACTACACAGTTTCAGCTTGCACACATCTCAATGCACTCAGAATGAAACTGATAGTTGTGAGGCTGTTCCATTACACACTGAAGAGGGGGGACAGTGAAGAATAAATGTGTTGTAAAAAAAGCAAATACTTATCAAAGCAGTGACTTATTAGCTATTCGAGTGAAATCTGTGACATGTCTTTTTGCTGTTATTAATTAGGAGACCATTTTTTCTTTGCTGTTTTCACGCAGACAGTCAGTGACATTGTAGCCTGGCTGAGCGGAACACCTACTGATTTAAGAGCCATATTTTGAATTTTGGCGGACAAATGGCAGCGCGGCAGAGCGTACCGTCATATTTATATTTTCTTTGATGGTATTTTTTCAAAAGTAAGACAATTAATTTGTTTTCTGTATAAATTTGATTTGGTTGTAAAATGTTTCGTTACTTTCAGTTTAAACAGTCTGCCCTGTGGAAAGCGTGTGACGTGCTGAGCTTCACTGTAACTTCAGTCGTGAATGTTATGATCGCTCTGTGTCGGACACTGCCTAAGCCCTGCACCAACAGCAGTCCTCCTATTTTCTCTGTGCAGATCTAACATCTGTGATTAAAAAAACTGAGCTCATGCAGTCTGAAGATGTCATTCAAGACATATGGAAGAAAAGAAAGACATGACTGCCAACAATGAGTTGTTTGGTCAACGAGTTTTACAGAGAAAGTGGAGTTTAAAAATTGTGCACTGCAAAACTGCTCCAAAGTCATCAGGAAGGTGGCAGAGAGACGAAGTTGGTTAG
Organism: Oreochromis niloticus; assembly: GCF_001858045.2. NCBI lineage: Eukaryota > Metazoa > Chordata > Actinopteri > Cichliformes > Cichlidae > Oreochromis > Oreochromis niloticus. The sequence continues at coordinate 14,006,891 of NC_031986.2, forward strand.
TTTAACACTCAGAAGAAGCTCTGACAGAATAAAGCTGCTTCCAAGTCTAAAGGTAAGTACTTGTGTTCTGGAAACGCGGAGAAACAGTATCCGAAAAATGCATCCACACACATCCACCCAAAATGTGGCAGGAGCGAGGCTTTTGTGATTTTGTGTAAGGAAGCATCGGGTTTTCCCCCCCATGCTATCCATTTCATTTTTGTGCAATTTTTCTCTGACCTGCAACAGTAAATCTATTTATGAGAATAAATTGTGCCTGGAGATGTGTTTTACTGAAACATTGCACAACTATGGTGCACAGATTCTTGGCAGCATACATGACTTTACTGATTTTAGTTTTTACCACCAACACACGGAGTGCTTGTGATTTTTATGCACGGAATTTTATACAGTGCAAAGCATATGGCATTTATGTTACCTTTGCAGAAAGGAACAAAGTAGCTAGGCTGTTACCTCTGATATATGAGTGACACAAGCGTTCATTTGAGTATTCATTGAGTACAGTGTAGCAGGTTGAGCAGGGGACACAGGAAAACACCTCTGGTGCAGAGCGAGGATAGTAGAGTATCAAGAGATGCTTGATGAGTAATAGTAGGATTGTACTGAATTGTGATATTGTAATATTCTCGCGCACATATCATTTTTCTGTTCTCTGATTTGCTGTTGGCTTATGCGCTCTCGTGAAGAATAGTTTAGCTGCCACCGTGGAAGCGTCTTGCGCTTGCTTCAATTTTTGGAGTGATGTATGGAGTCAAGATGTCACAGTTTGGAACTGTAAACTACGTTACTGCCGTTTTTACTTTTGGACTCTTTCACAAAGGTGAGATGAAAGTGTACACTAATACTACACACATAGGTGTGTGGCAGCATGCGAGTTAGACATTTTCAAGGACAGGTCACGTCTTTTAGTTTGTTACAAGTAGGCTACACAATTCCACCCGTCAAGCGTGGTGGGCGAAGCTGCTGTTTTTGGAGGAAACGCAGTAATCTGGTCTGGGTCTTGAAATCTAGAAAGAGAGGGAAACAGTTTTTTTATTTCGTTTATTCTCTTTAAAGCGAGTATGGGCGCGCATAAATTAAGAAAACCCGAGCTATTATTTTAGTGGATTATGAAAAACAGTCGGGAAAATCGTTCACTTAAATGCCGAGATTCAAAGTGTGATTACAGAATCACCCTTGTTCCAGTGATTGCCGTCATGAGAGAGAAAAAAATGGTTTAGATATGATGATAGTTTTTTCACTCCTTGCTGAATTCGCTGTAGTGATGACGTTATCTTAGCTTTTCTTGAAGGAAAGCACATTTGGTATTTCGTTTATATGAATGTTGATTTTTATCACTGAAAATAAAACGTAAAAAAATAAGGGGGGGGGGGGGGTCAGACTGAGCTTTGAAGTCGGTGGGCCTATCCGTCCAGGAATGGGGTGAACTCATATATATTATAATTGTAAATATAAATATCTAAACTTATCAGCGCAATAATATTGCGCTGATAAGTTATAACCTGTACTCAGGTAAGTTCTGGTCAGCCGTGCGCAAATAGGTTTTTTACATACTTTGGCTGGTGTATCTCAAGAAACATCGCAGTTGGAAGAATGGCACACGTGTGTGTGTAGGTGTGCGTGTGTGTGTGGGTGTGTGTGTGTGTGCGCGTGTGTGTGCGTATGTGTGTGCAGTGAGGTGCGGTAGTTGCCAGACGGACGTACTTTTGAGATATGTTGGAATCTAACAAGATGAATGGACTAATACATATTTTATATTTTATAAACTAGCACTTTTATAAGTACCTGGAGCACACAGCCCGCTGAAAAAGACAAGCATATTTACGCACACTGCGCAGAAACCCTATTTTCATTAACACGGAACAGAGCTACTCAAGATACATCATAAAGATCTCTGTTCTCGTTATGACTATGTTTGAGTGGTAGACTTTCAAGGTGGGCGGTGGCTACCCAGACAGTGTGACATTAGAAACTGTTCTCGTGTTCAGTTTTTGAACTGAAACAGAAGCGATGAGCTAATGAACCGGTCCAAAAAAAGCCAATTTCACTAATTATATTGTCTATCCAAACTCATTGTGTGTAAATTGTTTTAACATTTTTTTCCTGGGTGTGTGAAATCCCTGAAAAAAACCTATACTAACCGAATCTGTGCACTAAGGTGTAGGTCCGTTAGGTCTATTATGGACAAGAAAAGGTCAAAGCCGTCAGGTCCTCAGTTTATAAAAAAAAAGAAAAGAAGATGAGGAGAAACAAGCAAAAGATAATTGTAAGCAGATGTGTCTTTGGATAATGGCAGGTATTATGTACGACATGTATCCTGAAACAAGATAGCATTCATTAGTAGGGATTGGGAAATGTTGTATTTAAACGTGTGACGTCAGGTAGTAGTGCCGACGGGAAGTATGGAAGAAAAGGTGAAAGGTTTTAATCTATTTAGCACACTCAGCTTTTTGGCGGAAGTCTTTCTGTGAACCGTTCAAACGAAGGTGAAAGTAACTTATACGTAATGGTCTCTTTTATTGGACACAGAAGAGGTGACAATGAAGATTAAATGTGTTGTAAAATAGCAAACGTTTTGCAAAATATTCAGTCTTATTAAATCACTGACTTATTGGATGTCACACTGAGCATAATAAGTCATGTAGCTGTTATTAATGAGAGGGATCGTTTTTACTTTTTTGTCAGGTGAGAAAGAGAACAGGTCCAAGCTCAGCTACAGCTGAGTTCAGACGCAAATGTTTAAATTCTTGCCGCATGCAGACATGGCGGGGCGTACAATCACAGTGATCTGGCGTTTTTTTTCAGAAGGTGAGAGAGATACTCTGTTTTCTGTGCGACTTCAGTGGCGATCTTATAAAGTCAAGTATACTTCACTGCGTGTGTGTATATATATATATATTTTATGATGACATCAATAATGTCATCATATGAAATCTGGTCGGCAATTTCTAATGTGGTGAATCTCGCTTGGATGGAAGACGCTGCAGCATCAACAACAACATTAAAAAGGTCACCTACAGCTTCTTTAAGGCATCACTCAATGGCTCATCAAATGATTTATAAGTGTAAATGCTGTTAAAATGTTCTGTGTAGATTTCATGATGTAGATGACTGATTTATAATAAGTTACATAATTTCAAGAATATATACATAAATAGTTTGTGTTAAAATGTCTTTATTTGAAATGTACATGTGTAAAGTGTAAAAGCTAGTGTCTCGTGAGAATACCCCTTAACGAGAGTACACGAGACTTTTCATGGACTGCGAGGGAGCATACGTCTCTCACGAAGCGATTTTAAGCTAAAGGTTGACTAAAAGAAAAGGCAACACAAAGACTTAAGGACCTCTTTTCAGGACAAGCAGCCAACGAGGTATTTGTCATTTGAGAAATGTTTATTTGTGTTTTGACTTAATATGTGTACTGTTGTAAAGTTGCTAATTGGTTGTACTGTTCGCTCGTGACCAGTTCTCACGGCGTATTGGCGTATCGGCGTACTGGTGATGGTGAAGCTGAGGAGAGAAAGCCCAAGTAATAAACGCCCGTTTCAAAGAACCGACCTGTGTCTGTGTTGTCGTGTAGAGAGCTACAGTGAGAACTCGCCTGCTCAACACGGGTAGGAGAGAACAGGATCGCCGCGGATGACGAAACGACGCGGATCCGGTGCATCACATCAGATAAGCAGAGTCCATAACGCATTCTCGGCACAGCGTTAACAAGCAACGGTGGTTAGACTGAGTTAAAGCGCTAAATTTTCACGTCTAAAATCAGAAGAAGCTCTACCACAAAAGTGAAGTTAAGGTGGTGTGAGAAATGGTTAAATGTGGAAATTGCAACCAAGAGACTCATCTGTTAATCTTGCTTGCTTAATGTAGAGATTAATCCAATGTGTTTGCATTTATAGTTGTTGTACATCACAAGGTTTATAGAACAAACAAGTAAATATTTAACAAGCTCACAGGTTACGAGTAATTTTGAGTTTTACAAAATTTGCTGAGTTTAAAGGGGCACTTTCTGTGAATTTTAAAGGGGTACTATACTAATGTGAAAAATTGAAAACCTTTAATGTAAATAAGGATTTAAGGTATTTCTAAGTATATTTACACTGTTACTGAGGGTTTACTCGTATATTTGTGATAAGGTAATTTTTGTTGTTCTTATCTGTTTGAAACTTAAGTTCAGTACTGAAGTCAACAGTGTGTTGGAAGACTCATACATACATTTATGAACCTTACTGGCTATTCAAATTAAGTCTATTGCAACTTTCACTTACACATAGTCCAGAAGAAATCTAGTTGAAGTTTAATAGCTGCACAATCACACTGCTATAATCTCAACATGTCTGACATAAGCAGAGAGACCTGCCATAAGGATGCTGAACAATCCGCTCAAGCTGAAGCTACTGGCACTGAATCTGCAGCAGAACTAGAGGGGCTTCGAAGAAGTGAGAGGGCGCGTACCCTAACAGAAAGGGGGAGAGCATACCAAGATGAGAGACTGAAGCAAATTCAACGCAAATACAAAATCATCTATGAGAAGTGGAGGTGTCATGCACGAATAGGCAAAGAGTTATTAAGTGGTGATTCTTCTAAGGATGAGTTAACTGATCTTATTGAGAACATCAAAGGCACCTGTTCTGATGTAAAGGTAGTTTATGAGGAGCTGCGTCAAGTGCAAACCCCTGAACCAGACCTGCGGCGCAGGGTTGATACATGCATGTCATTCTCAGAATTTATTATTCAAAGAGCACAGAGACAGCTTAAAGGCCATGAAGCAGATAAAGATGAAGAGTCTTAGCCTGATGTTGGATCTGTTCTAGGCTCAACAGGTTCTGTTTCTAGACCACTGTCTCGTCAATCAGGATGTAGTTCTACCCACTCTAGCAGCCACTCTGTCAAAAGAATAGAGGCTGTAGCTGAAGCTGCTGCAACTCAGGAAGTCTTGGCAGTGTTGGAGGAGCAAGAAAGGGAAGAAACAGAACTTCAAATGTTAGAGGCTGAGAACTTAGCCAGACAGCAAGCAATCCAAGATAAACGTAGAAAACTTGCACGCCTAGAAGAAGTAAAGAAGCTGAATGCTGCTAGAGCTCGAGTGAGGGTCTATGATGAAGCTGAAGAAAACATAGAAGCAACTGATTTGTTGTATGGTAGTGAAGTACTGCCAGAGCTTAGAGTCACTGACTCCACAGCACTTCCAGTCACAACCCATTCTCTCAATGCATCAAGCCCCCCATTCATTCCTCAATCCCTAGCAGTCACAAGTCAAGCTCCTTGTCCACAACAGCTACCTCAGTCTCCTCCAGCCTCAGTGTTGAGGCCTCAAGAACAGAATAGCTTAGATCTGGTCAATGTGCTAGTAGAAGCTATGAGTGCAAATCGGCTCCCAACACCAGAGCCTGCGGTGTTTACAGGAGATCCCTTGAAGTTCAAAGACTGGCAACTGTCCTTTGAAACATTAATAGAAAGGAAGAACATCCCAAAGAATGAAAAACTGTATTACCTAAGAAAGTACTTAGGTGGCACAGCAAAGAAGGCCGTGGAAGGATTTCTTCTACTGGGCACAGAAGCAGCATATGAGTCAGCCTGGAAGCTTTTAGAGAAACGTTTTGGAGACCCATTCCTAATTGGGAAGTCACTCAGAGACAAGCTGCATGCATGGCCAAAGATAGGTTCTAAGGATGCTTGCGAGCTAAGAGAATTTGCAGACTTTCTCAAGAGCTGCGAGGCTGCCATGTCTCATGTCAAGATGCTGGAGGTCTTGAATGACTGCGTTGAGAGTCAGAGGATTCTGCTGAAATTGCCAGATTGACCACAAGTACAACACAGAGCAGTATTACATCATGTGTTTTCTGCAAAAGGACAGGACACATCCTAGACAAATGCCGAAGTTTCACAGAAAAGACAGTTCAGGATCGTGTTAAGTTTGTACACACAGAGAAGCTTTGCTTTGGATGTTTGAAGACCGGTCATCACTCAAGAAAATGTGATAACAAAAGCACGTGTGAGAAATGCCAAAAGAGACACCCGACATGTTTGCATGACGATAAGTTCAAGGAACGTCAAAGGCCAGTCCACCTAAATGGAGGTGAAATTTCAAAGGACAAGGCAGACACCACAGAAAGGATTGCAACAGCCACTTCCAACAGAGTTATCCAAGAGGGTCTAAGCACACAAACATCTTCTATCTTGCCAGTCTGGGTGTCATCTATTAAGCAGCCAGATCAAGAACTGCTAGTTTATGCACTCTTAGACACACAGAGCGATACCACCTTCATACTAGATGAAGTAGCTCAAGGCCTGAACACAAAGAGAATGTCAGTCTGCGACTGTCCACAATGTCTGCCAAGTCGACAGTTATTCCATGTCAGAAACTGACAGGTCTACAAGTGAGAGGATACAACTCAGAGAAAAGGATCCCACTACCACCTGTTTTCACAAGAGAGTTTATCCCAGTAAACAGGCTGCACATTCCAACCTCTGAAACAGCTCTAAAATGGCCACATCTAGAGCAACTGTCAGAAACGATTCCACCACAGTTGGATTGCGAAGTAGGCCTTCTTATAGGCTACAACTGTCAACGGGCCCTCCTCCCAAGAGAGATCCTGTCTGGTGACGAAAGTCATCCATATGCGCAGCGGACTGATCTGGGCTGGAGCATTGTTGGTTGCTCACATTCAACAAGCGATGAAAGCGATCCAATAGGATTCAGTCATAGAATCATAGTACGACAAGTGACACCGACTGTGCATCCATCAGTTCAGCTAAAGAAGGAAGTGCACTTTGCGTGCAGGACTCAAGTCAAAGAGATCAACCCACTTGACATAATTAAGACTCTTGAATCAGATTTCACAGATCACTCAGCAGATGATAATCCAGTTTCTCAGGAGGACCTCCTCTTTCTGTCTAAAGTGAAGGCTGGAATAAGACAGAAGGAAGATGACCACTATGAACTTCCGCTTCCTTTCAAGACAGACAAACCTAATCTTCCAGACAATAAACAGTGTGCAGTTCACAGGCTCAGCTCATTAGAGCGTCGACTGAGGAGAAATGGGCAATATTACATGGACTATGTCAACTTCATGAATGAAATCATAAGTAGAGGAGATGCTGAGAAGGTGCCACAGTCTGAATTAGACAACCAGCCAGCATGGTACATACCACACCACGGTGTCTACCATCCCCACAAGCCCGGGAAGATCCGTGTGGTTTTCGATTGTTCGGCACGCTACCAAGAAACCTCTCTAAATGACCATCTCTTGACAGGTCCAGACCTGACTAACACATTAGTTGGTGTGTTGTGTCGATTTAGAAAGGGTCCTATAGCCATAATGTGTGACATCGAAAAAATGTTTCACCAGTTCCACGTTGCAAGGGAACATCAAGATTATCTCAGGTTCCTCTGGTGGGATGGAGGTGATTTGGATTCTGAACCCTCGGTGTACAGGATGAAGGTACACCTCTTTGGGGCAGCTTCATCCCCCGGTTGCTCCAACTTTGGACTGAAGTACCTAGCTTCACAAAGCCAAGGCAAGTTCAGCAAAGAAGCCATCAAGTTCATCCAAAGAAGCTTCTATGTGGATGATGGCCTGACAAGTGTAAGGTCGACTGCTGAAGCCATACGCCTGGTGAAGGAATCAAGAGCTCTGTGCAAAACAGGAAATCTACGGCTACATAAGTTTGTATCCAACGATGAGGGTGTGATTGCAACAATTCCACCACAAGAATGTGCTCAGACCAAAGATCTAAACATGGCTCTAGGAGAACTTCATATCGAGCGAGCACTTGGAGTTCAGTGGTGTGTTGAGGCGGATGAATTTCAGTTCAGGGTGGTGGTAAAAGAAAACCCACTGACAAGGAGAGGGGTTCTCTCAACTGTTGCCTCAGTCTATGATCCACTAGGTTTTGTGGCTCCATTCCTACTTGTCGGCAAACAGATTCTTCAAACACTGTGTAGAGACAAGGTAAGCTGGGACGAACCTCTCCCCGAGCACATCCAGCCACAATGGGAGTCATGGCTCAAAGATCTGCCTCATTTGGCAGCTCTAAGGATTCCAAGAAGCTACCTTCCATCAAACTTTGGTGAAGTCTCACTATATGAGCTTCACAACTTTTGCGATGCAAGCTTCAAAGGGTATGGTGCATGCTCATACCTTAGAGCGGTGAGTGAAACAGGACAAATAAGTTGTTCACTTGTCTTGGGGAAAGCAAGAGTAGCCCCTACCAAACTAACAACCATCCCAAGGCTTGAGTTATCTTCAGCTGTGACCTCAGTCCGCATTGGTGATATCATCAGAGGCGAGCTGGAGATTGAAAATGTGCCAGAGTATTACTGGACTGACTCAAAGGTGGTCCTTGGCTATGTGAACAATGATGCTAAAAGGTTCCAAACATTCGTGGCCAACCGCATCCAGCGAATAAGATCTAGCACAAACCTGAACAATGGCGATATGTCAACTCTGAGGACAACCCAGCTGATGGAGCCTCAAGAGGATTGACTGCAGTTCAAATTAAAGAATCTAACTGGCTGAAAGGACCCAACTTCCTTTGGCAGCAAAATCTCCCACATGAAGTGGGAATGGTGGGAGAAGTTGAGGCTACTGATCCTGAACTTCGGAGAGCACATGTTCATGCAGTTAAAGCAAGAGAACAGAATCCAATGGTTAACCGTTTATCTAAATTTTCTGACTGGTCCAGAGTGGTGAGAGCAATTGCCAGGCTCAAGAGATTTGTCAGAGAGTTTAAGGGATTTCAGTCGAGAACTAACGAGTCGACTAATCTTGAAGAACGAAGAGAAGCAGAGATCTTCATCATCAAACTCGTACAAGAAGACGCGTTTGCTGAAGACATAAAGAAAATAAGAGGCAAGAAGGAACACACTTTGAGTAGGCACAACAGGCTACACCAGCTGAATGCTTTCCTGGACGAAACCAATGTTCTCAGGGTGGGAGGACGGCTGTCTCAGTCAGCCTTACACCATGATGTAAAGCATCCTGCGATACTTCCGAAAAAATCTCATGTGTCAGCTCTGCTGGTCAAATATCATCATGAGCACATACACCATCAAGGAAGGGGCATGACCATGAATGAGTTGCGCGCAAATGGAATATGGGTCCTAGGATGTGGAAGTGTGGTCTCCTCACACATTTACAAGTGTGTAAAATGTAGACGATACAGAAGAACAACTGAGGTTCAACAAATGGCAAATCTACCAGGAGAGAGAAGTGAGACATCCCCCCCCTTTACCTATTGTGGGCTTGATTGTTTTGGCCCCTTTATTGTGAAGGAAGGAAGGAGAGAGTTGAAACGATACGGATTGTTATTCACCTGCCTATGTTCTAGAGCAGTTCACATAGAAACCCTTGACGATTTGACAACAGACGCATTCATGAATGCACTTCGATCATTCATAGCTATTCGAGGACCCGTGCGCCAGCTAAGATGTGATAGAGGGACAAACTTTGTTGGTGCTAGAAAGGAGCTTTCTGAGTTGCTTGAAGGAATGGATCAAGACCGTACAAGGGCGCTTGGTTGTGAATTTGTGCTGAATGTCCCATCAGCCAGTCATATGGGAGGAGTTTGGGAGCGCCAGATTCGAACAATCCGAAGCATCCTGATAGCTATGCTCCACAAGTCCGCCAGCAGACTTGACACCACAACTCTAAGAACGTTTCTGTATGAAACAATGGCCATAATCAACAGCAGGCCACTAAGTGTCGAGCATCTTCACGATCCTACTGGTCCGGAACCCCTCACTCCCAACCACATTCTAACCATGAAGTCATCTGTAATTCTGCCACCTCCTGGACAATTCTGCAAAGAAGACCTCTATCTGCACAAAAGGTGGAGAAGAGTGCAGTTTTTGGCCAATGAATTTTGGCAACGATGGAAACGAGAATACCTGCTAAACCTCCAACAACGGCAGAAATGGCAGAAGACGTCACGAAACTTGCAAGCAGATGACATTGTAATATTAAAGGATGACAGTGCACCAAGAAACCGGTGGAAGCTTGCAAGGGTTGTGGAAGCCCTGCCGAGCACAGATGGCAAGGTGCGAAAGCTAAAGCTTCTGCTCAGTGACACTACCTTTGATAAGGGAAAACCAATCACTAAATCAGTTTACCTTGAGAGGCCTGTTCACAAAGTAGTTACATTACTTGAGGCCACCTAAAACACACGTAAAGCTAAATGACCTACACTTAAATGTACACTCACACATCACTTCCTTATAATTTTCATTGAGGAAAATCTCTCATTTTAAGTCAATGAGTGATTTTGGTGGGAGTGTAAATGCTGTTAAAATGTTCTGTGTAGATTTCATGATGTAGATGACTGATTTATAATAAGTTACATAATTTCAAGAATATATACATAAATAGTTTGTGTTAAAATGTCTTTATTTGAAATGTACATGTGTAAAGTGTAAAAGCTAGTGTCTCGTGAGAATACCCCTTAACGAGAGTACACGAGACTTTTCATGGACTGCGAGGGAGCATACGTCTCTCACGAAGCGATTTTAAGCTAAAGGTTGACTAAAAGAAAAGGCAACACAAAGACTTAAGGACCTCTTTTCAGGACAAGCAGCCAACGAGGTATTTGTCATTTGAGAAATGTTTATTTGTGTTTTGACTTAATATGTGTACTGTTGTAAAGTTGCTAATTGGTTGTACTGTTCGCTCGTGACCAGTTCTCACGGCGTATTGGCGTATCGGCGTACTGGTGATGGTGAAGCTGAGGAGAGAAAGCCCAAGTAATAAACGCCCGTTTCAAAGAACCGACCTGTGTCTGTGTTGTCGTGAAGAGAGCTACAATAAGAGAAGTGCTGCTTTGTAGATCTCAATCTTTTCTGTGGCAGAACAGCCTCTATGTTCATGTCCTCACACATATCCTTGGTTGACATTTGTGCAGATGCAAAGCCCGTTGCCCTGTAGCTGTGGAGACCTCGCTCTGTCTTTTTGAGGAGATTGACCGCTACATCCACATGCATGCGTGCTAGGAGACTGTATGAGTTTGCTCACATTGTGGGTTTGATTCAGGATGTCATACCACACCCTTGTACAAATGCTGAATCTATATGATCCCACCTCCTCAGGACCGGGCTTTGGTGTGGTCTCTCAACTCAATCAAAGCCTCTCTCACTATCTTCTCTTGTCAACAATCCAAATGACACAATCCAAATCACAACTGACAGATGTTCAGTGCGGCTAATATGTGGAGTGCGATCAAGAATTATGGAGAAAGACTTTGCAAGCTTGATATCATCAACCATTGTTGAAGTGATCCTGCTACTCAACAAATCAATGAGTTCGTTTTGTACATAGTGACTGAGTTAGCTGCTGTGACTGCAAGTGCCTTTCTGGACACGGTTAATGTGACCCTGCGTTATGAGTCAGCAGCGCTCTCCATCTTATTTTCTCAGCCTGCAGATGTGCCGTCTCTTGTTTGCTAATTGTTTCACCTTTTTAATCCTCACTACCAGTTCTTTCTATGCTTACGTGGAGTTATGGTGTTTATGACAATTGTAATGCATTACTTTGTAATTACAGTAAGATAACGTTCTAAAATAATGCAGCCTAATAGTTAAGGGATTTTTTTTAGCAAGGTCAGCTAGACTACAACGTTCTACTATCGTCCGGTTTTAGTGTAGCATAGTATGCAAATGGCCAACAAACAGCTATTATAATTCGTCATCTATTCATCACCATGACACATCAGCCTACCTTCATCTTTTGCTCGCTTCTCCTCCTCTACTATTCTTTTTCTAAACTGAGCAGCTGATGGCTTTGACTTTTTCTTGTCCATCTTCAATCGGTGTTCATTTTGCACTCCGTATCAACACCCCTCCCAAGAAAATTATCACAACGTTAACTAATAGACCCGCACCTTAGTGCGCACATTCGGTTTATGTAGTTTTTTCCCTGCGATTTCGCACAACCCAGGAAAAATTAATTTTGACATAATGGGCTTGGATTGACGATATTATGAATGAAATGTGCTTTATTTAGAACCCCCCCCCCCCCCCCCCCCACCCCCACCCACCCCGCCTTCTCTTACTCCTGCACTTCGCATATTAGCACATTAGCATATTAGCACAGCCAAGACATGAAACATTGAGCTTGTTTTCACATACACACGGTGAGATCGTGGATGTTTAAATTCCGGGGCATGCAGACAACATGGCAGGGCGTAAAATCACACTGATCTTTTCTTTGGTCGCGATCTTTTCAAAAGGTGAGAGAGATACTGTTTTCTTTATGACTTTAAAGCGTGTCGATTTATGGCTCTGTGGTGAGCATCTGTAGTGTATTTCACTGCAGAAAGTGGTTTTGATGGGTGGTTTCGGTCAAATGGAGCGGCAGAAAGAGGTAATAAACTTAGTAGGAGTTGGGATGTGTTGACAGCTGCTGACAATTCAACATTCTCTTAGTTTTTCTCTTATCCACATGATGGTTTATTTACTCATATAAGTGAGTCGTGTTTAAGTGAATCGATCGACTGGTGGAAGCCGAAGATTAAAGAGTGTGGGTCTGTAGAGGAAAGTACTCAGAGGAAGAGGTTAGAAAAGAAAACGCGTGATCACATAAGTACAGTGTAAAATGTTGCATTTAATGGAATCTGGTCAAACGAAAGTTTTTTTTTTTGTATTTCAGTTGCATTTCATTTAACATTATTACTCTGTGTTTATTGAGTTTGAAGAACCGTAATTATTTCTATTTTTTAGTGCATTTTCACACGTCATAGGGTTATTATATAGGATAAGTCACTGACTGCATTCTTCAGCACCCTGTTCAAGATTCAGACCGAGTTCAGGTCATCACGGAAGAATAGTTTTTAATAAAGCAGACATTCTCTGAATCTCTCCGCCACCTGGGCTGTCAGGTGGATCTGTAACACTGACTTTGAAGGTGTGAAAAGTGTCAGAATTCAATATTCATAGTTAAATCTACATTTTGGGCAGGCATTGATCTCAGCTTGCTAATGACTTTCAGGTATTTAGCTTCCGTTTTATGGTTTCTTTCTAATCACTTTTACTCAGTAAACGTCCATGCTGTGTGAATGTGTGTGTGAATGGGTGTGTAGCGGCAACCTTCGGTACTTCTTTGCCGCTTCTGCAGGACGTAAAGTTTCTGACTCGTGCTCTTGTTATATCGCTTGTATCCCTTTCGGTAGCAAAAACGAGGCGAATGTAAAAAAGGAAAACATTTATTTGCTCCATACAATCCAAAAAAATACAAAACAAATGCCTCTGGTGGGATCTCCGTTTACATTCCTTTTTTGTTACCACAAATCACAATAAACGGCGACGGTCAGAAAACTGTTGCTCCACGTCCTGCTTACTTGCCTAACCTTTCATCCCCCCCCCACATGCGGGCCAAATACACACTCCCTTCACGACATCTACCAACACTTTACAACAACACAGAAGACTAACAAAGCAGGATCAATTTATGGAGCACAGCATATTACATTATAACATAAAATAATGAAGATTATAACTAGAAACTCAAATTAAAGATCACAGCAAATGTTGGCCTAAACTGTCTAAGCTCCAACAGGGTGGATGACTGAATGTAGTGTAAAGCGCTTTGGGGTCCTAGGGACTAAGTAAAGCGCTATACAAATACAGGCCATTTATGCTTGGGAAGTCAAAGAGTGTGTAAAGCTCCCCCAGGCTTGCTGGCTAAGTTAGAAAAAGTAACAGTGTTCACTACTCAGGACTTCCTGTACCTCATCAAGCCCTGCAAAACTTGTTTTATAGAAAAGTACAAACTGACATAAAGAGCTCTGACACTTCGTGTCACCTCAGTATGTTGTAAACACAGTTTTTCTTGTCTGCATCTTGAACCAATACCCTGAAATCTTCACTGCTCACACAGGACAAAGACTGCAACAAAATCATCAATACTTTCACACTCAACAACCTCAGAACCTATGTTATGTTATGAAAATGTATAAATGCATGATGTTTTTCTTCTTTTGTCTGTTTTAGATTCAGTGCTTAGACTCACTGCTCGTCTTAAAGTAATAAATATACATGTTGTTGGATCTCTGTGTGACTGAGCTCAAACCTGTGGTCTTTTCCAGTGCTGCCAGTGCTCCCTGGATGGTTTGCGTGAAACTTTGGGGTCTGTTTATACAGGAAGGGTTACAAATTTTAAATCTAATATATCACATGAGCTAAAAATTTGCATTGTGTCTTGCACAAAATGACACTACAGTTGTTGCAGAGTGGATGCAGGTCTGATGAGAAGGAAGTTATAAGTGTGTGTTACATGCGTTACACTGGACATTCTGTGTGAGTAAGTATAGACTTGAGCTTGAACATAATATTTAAAGTACCTTTATCTCCTACAGGTCTAACCGCAGTGATCCAAACACAGCAGACTGTGCTGGCAGCAGTGGGAGAAGATGCTGAATTCAGCTGTCAGCTCTTGGACACTAAAGACGTCCTTCAGGTCACATGGCAGAAAATCTCACATGATGTAGAGACAAATGTTGCCACCTTCAGCAAGTACTTTGGCCAAAAAGTGAATACTGACTTTACAGTTAAATTTGGGTTTAAATACACTGGCCTACAGAACTGCTCCATAGTCATCAGGAATGTGACGGAGCAGGATGAAGGATGCTATCGATGTTTGTTTAACACTTATCCTGAAGGAGCCTTCATTGGTAGAACCTGCCTCCAAGTCTATGGTGAGAATTTTTACTTTCTTTAACCAACAACAAGTGCCTCAAACAAACATAGTGGACATAAATGTGTTAGCAGCTGGTGTGTTTGTAAAAACATGTTGATGATATTTCCTGATCCTTCACAGAGCTGCATGAACCTGTTGTTGATGTCAGAGAGTCAAACTCTACTGAAGAGTGGGTTGTTTCCTGTTCAGCCACTGGTCGACCTGCTCCCACTGTAACACTCAGTGTCTCACAACAAGACCTCAACTTCTCACAGTACAACACTGTCAGTGTGTCCAACACCAACACTACATTCACTGTCACCACTACAGCTGTGCTCTCAGGTTCACGTGAACACAGCACACAGGTGGGATGTGCAGCACGAGTGCTCTCTGCTCCTCACAGAGAGGTGATGGTGATGATTCTTGATGATGATGATAATGGTGAGAAACTCTTTCAAAGTCACTGACTTATAAAATGATGACTACTTTGTTATTGTAACGCTTATGTTTCTTCTACCAGAGCTAGATGAGAAATCAGGATCTAATCCCAGGAATTTAGGTGTGTTAACATTTGTATGTTTTAAACTCATCTTTCCCGTTGAGTCTGTTGACAGTTGTTCAAATGATTATATCCTTCTTTCTCCTGTTTGTCTTAAAGGAATCAGAATTTCAATCATTCTGTCCTGTGTGGCATTGGTGGTCTGTATTGCTGCAGTCATCTTTGTTGGGTATAGAACAACATGTCAGAGCAGGTACTCGTCTTAAATAGTGTTGTTGTTTGTTCTTTTGTTTCAGCTGATTAATGTTTGTGCAGATTTAACTGTTCTTAAATCTTTTGTCTGTGACAGAGAGCACTCATGATTAATGTTAACTTAAACTAGGAACAGTCAGGAGTAAGTTATTCTTCATCCCATCAAACTCCACTCAGATTGTTTCTTATTTCTTTTTATCTTTTCAGTATATATACACTTTTGTTTTTCCACTTCCTTCATCTTCTGACTAATCAAACTCTCATAAACATCTCTTTGTTTTTTCCAAGTCATCCCTCTTTCCAGAATACTCTGAATTTCACAGTATTAACAGTGACATGCAACATTTTTTTTTGGTATTTGTAGAACTGGACCGTCTTAATTCAGTCGAGGTTACAGCAATCCACGACTTTCACCTTTACAAGCAAGAAAAGTTTGGACAAATTGTTTCTACTGCTCCTTTTTCTGTTTTTGTTTTTTGGTCTTTTTTTTTAACAAAGTTTGAAAAACACACAATACATTCATTTTTACTCATGTTGCAGTTTCTATTTCAGTAGTTTCTGCTTTTTTATTAATTTATTTTTATATTTATTCAATATAATTTTTTGTCAGATTTTTTAATATTAAGCTACTTGAAGCAAAAACTGTGAAAATGAGCAGGAGTGACTAACATGAAACTGTTCTCGTCAATAATTTCAGCTGATCGATTAAATTGCTTTTATTGCAGTAATTGCTCGTAACACAAACAATCGTGAAAACCTGATACTGCACAAAACGGCCACTGGGGGTCTCTGCTTATTCATGGTGAGCATGTTGAGACATTTACTGGCCAATAAAACAATATTTATATAAAAAATCAACATATACATTGTTCAAACTTTAAATTGCTCATTGTAGGGGTATTTCTCAACCTAGGAAAACTAGACCAACGATTTTTTCATGTATTGTTGGTATAAGGGTTTATTCTTATGGTAAATGTGCAAACAACACTGTGCTCCTCAAAGATGTGTAAATGTCAGTGTCAGTTTTTCGCCCGAAACTAAATAAAACTTTTAAGATTTTGTAAGTTCTCTGTGTCATACTGAACTTACTAAAGAAAGTTTCCATGTAGTCCTAAAGATTTGCTCCATGTTGATGAGTTCCTTTGCACACATTACGATAACAGACTGTATTCTGTGAGCATGGCAGGTTATTTTAACTCTATATTGCAGGCTTACAGTTTGTCAGTCTAAAAACATGCAGACTGTTGTCATTCTCACTGTACTGCTGATTGGATTGATATGTTTTTAAAGGTAAATAAATTTCACAAAATCAACCTGCTTGTGTGCATCTTGGTTTATTTCAGATGTCTACGACAAATCTTTTAGAAATCATGATCAGATGGATGCTTTTGATTATCTGTTTGTAAAGAAGACTAGAACACAAGAATGAAAATCATTTTAAACAGTTCACACATGTACATATACATAGAGTACATTCACTGTCACCACTACAGCTGTGCTCTCAGGTTCACGTAAACACAGCACACAGATGGGATGTGCAGCACGAGTGCTCTCTGCTCCTCAGAGAGAGGTGATGGTGATGATTCCTGAGGATGGTGAGGAACTCTTTCACAGTCACTGATTTATTAAGTTATGATTACTCTGTGGTTCTCATGTTTGGTTAGGTGTGTTAAAAGCCAGTTTTCAATGTATTATCAACTAAACTCTGATGTATATTTTTTTGCAATAAGCTTTTACTCTGTTTAAAATACTTTGATACTTTTGGAATAATGATACAATGTTTTGTTTTATTTTAATAAATGACTAAAACATCTTGCGTGAAACAAAGTAACAGTTAGCTCAACAGGTGGACACCTCCTGAAAGACACCAACTAAACGATCAATGTCACCACCAACAAAAGTAAATTTTGACAATTTTTTTCTTTCTTTTTCTTTTTGTGTGCCTTTCCAAAAAATAAATAAATAAATATGTAAAAAAAAATGTGCTCAAGCTTGACAAACACCTGTTGCATTCAGAAAATATTAATCACATATTGCAATTTTTGTGTACTTTGTGCAGTTTATTTATTTTTTCCCAATTTGTAATGATTTTATAGATGTTTATCGTGGAAAAAATGATGGTTTGTTGTATTGTTTGGCTGATATTTTTGACCTTTCAAATACGAACTCTGAAACTCATCAGCACTCTTTGAAAGGATGGGTTAAAAATGTGTTGGACACAATCAACAGATTTCGTGTGAATTTTGATACCTGTGTGTAAAAGTGGATACATTTTTTTTTAAAGTGTCTAAAAGCACATACAACGTGTTAAAATGCATACAACATGTGTTGTCCCTGAGCTGATGCAGCACATTTGTTAAAGTTTAACACATTATGTGTTGAGAGTGAGGGGGGACTAACCAAAGCACGCCGTGCCTTGATATTAGGTTGAAACCATTGCATTTGTGTGGATTCGCGTCTCTTTCTTGCCGACTGAGCCCGCTAGATGGGACTACAGCGTCAGCGCGCAGGACATTTCCTTGTTTTCACATATCACCAAACGTTGCTCGCTGTGCTTAAGGAAAACTTGCGACACTGCTCTGTGTTGTAGTGGAGAAGGTATGTTTTACTTTAATTTCAAGGACTTAAGAGTGGTTTGAAACACAAAAATCTTGATGCTGTGGCTCAGTAAACTTTGTACAGCTCCATGTGTAACTCAGTAACACTGTATATTGTAGGCCGACATAACAGATGTCATGTTTTCACAGAATGTGCATGTAATTATAGTATTTCACTGTCTTTGGCTGTAATTTTGTTTTGTTTTGTTTTTAAGAATAAGTCAATAAAATGAGGTAAATGAGCTGAAAGGTGAGATGCTTGATTTGTTTGGAGTCAGGTTTGGACCTCAGTCCTGTATTAATAACCTGTCAGAAATATACGATTGATACACAATGTGCCTCCTCTCTTTGTGTTTTTGCTGGTTGGTAAAATCCACAGTGTTGCTGTAGCTGTATGAGATGTTGCTAATAAAGACAACATTTTTATTCTGGTAGTTTGTATTTTCTCTACAATTTGTGCTGAAACATTATTCATGGTTATGAAACAATTTAATGTCTCGCTTATCATAATTTAGTCAGCTAGTTAAACATGTTTAAGGTCCTGGGTCTTAATCCACCATCTGACTGTCGCCTTTCTGGAGTTTATATATTCTCCATGATCTGCGTGGATTCCCACAGTCCAGATACATGCAGTTAGTTGGAATAACTCAACTGGTGATTCGAAATCGGCGTGAGTGTGAATGGTTTTCTGTGTGTGTTGGTCCTGTGACAGGATGGGGACCTCTCCAGGAGGTACCCCGCCTCTCGCTGTATGTTAGCTGGGATACGACTGCGACTATGAACTGGAAAACGGGGAAGACGATGGATGGATAATAATGGAGGGTTTCACTTATGTACAGTGCTGTGGCAGGAAGATGTAAATAAACTAACTAAAGTCCAGTGAAGGAGTTTACTGTGGACTCTGGGATGAAGCTAGTTTAATTCAACATGAGAGCTTAATCAGATTTAAATCTACATGTAAATAATTTGCAGCTGCTCCGTGCGCCAGATCTTTTATAATGGTATCGACTGTACCATTATAAAAAAGGGGAGGCGGGCGGGGGTGAGGGGAGGACTCATTCTTTTATATCGCACTTTAAAGTGAACATCATTTTTATTATTTGTTGTTATTTCTCACACTATGTGATCATGTTCACATGTATTATCTTGTGATTTCTTTTTTTTCTTTTTAGCTAAGTTGTTAAAGGTTTTTACGGAACAGACCAACGAACAGTTTACCCGTAACTGTAGCTGAGAGCCAGACAAAGAGTCTGAATGAATGAAGTTTTTATGAAATGTCCTTTTTTGGAGTTTCACTTTATGTTGTTGCTGTTTTTATTTCTGGAGCCTTTGAAAAAGGTGAGAAGAGACTGCAAGGTAATGATTATAATATGCGAGTTTGACGTTTTTATACAGTAAAAAGTAATTTCCTTTGTTCCTTCATAAGGAAATGGCACGTTTTAGTTGTGGTGGTGGGAGAGGTCGCTAAGGTTGCTTAGATAATGTTTTGATACAAGTACAACCACGGGCAAGATAAGTATTTTTAGTGTGTAGCTGAGTATTTAGGCGTTACTATCAGGATTATGTGGATGAACATGTGAAACATCTTGGACCAGTGCCCTCCACTCGTGGCTGTAATCACAGACTGCAGTACAATCATCAATGCCCTCAAACTCAGCCCCAGCAGCAGACACAGTGGTCAGCCATGTTTTTCCATCTATAGAACAAATTACAGACTAAGAAGACAGGTTTTCACATTTTATTATACAAGCTCTGACATTTTCCAACATATTTAACGTTCATGGAAGTGATTTAACTGGTGACGGGTGAACACAAACCTGTCTTTGTTTCTCCTGCATTCTCTGGCATAATTCAGTGAAAGCCAGACAGGGTTCTGAATCTTATCACTCTAAGTGAGTTAATACTTGCCTTTTGTCTAACACAGAAAGCACTTTGTGATCTTTGTCTTCAAAGGGGCTATATAAATAAAATTTTACTTACTTTACTTACATTGCCTGCAGCCATGCCACAGACCCCACCCCACCACACAGACCTATATCTTTTTCTCACAGGTGCATTTTACTAACTGTTTATTGAGTATTCATATTTGTTTTCTTAAACTAATTTAGACATCCATACACAGCAGAGCACATCTGAGTTATGGTCAGTCAAAGAGAGACAGAGACTCTTCTTTTATTCCAATACACCACTGTTTTGAAGCCTGCTCTCTGGTGTGGACTCGGTTTTGGTTTCTTTTGTCTAATTGTTACAATTCTCCCCAGCATGTCTTATAACCCACCTGGGTATTAGGGTAGATTGTAAAAAAACGGAACGTAATGTATTTAACATTAACACATGAGGTCTGTGGTATTCTTGCAGGGATTTGAATGGATGCCATTTTTAGGAAACAGGTTAGGTTTCACGTCTGTGTGTGTGTGTGTGTGTGTGCGTGTGTGTGTGTGTGCGTGCGTGCGTGTGTGTGTGTGTGTGTGTGTGTGTGTGTGTGTGTGTGTGTGTGTGTGTGTGTGTGTGTGTGTGTGTGTGTGTGTATGTGTGTGTGTGTTTGTGGGGGGGAGGATAATAATGAGAGCTAACATTACTAGATTTGTGTCACTAATTGTTGCATCAAAACATTTAAAGTCCCTCACAGCTTGATCTATATCTCCCACAGCTCTAACAGCAGTGATCCAAACACAGCAGACTGTGCTGGCAGCAGTGGGAGAAGATGCTGAATTCAGCTGTCAGCTCTTGGAGACTAAAGACGTCCTTCAGGTCACATGGCAGAAAATCTCACATGATGTGGAGACAAATGTTGCCACCTACAGCAAGTACTTTGGTCAGAGAGTGAATAATGGCTTTACAGATAAAGTTGAGTTTGTATATACTGGACTACAGAACTGCTCCATAGTCATCAGGAATGTGACGGAGCAGGATAAAGCCTGCTATCGCTGTCTTTTTAACACTTATCCTGAAGGCTCCTTCACTGGTACACCCTGCCTTGATGTCTATGGTAACAACTTTTACCTTCTTTAACCAACAACAAGCGCTTCAGATAAACATAGCGGACATAAATGTGTTAGCATCTGGTGTGTTTGTAAGAACATGTTGATGATATTTCCTGCTCCTTCACAGAGCTGCATGAACCTGTTGTTGATGTCAGAGAGTCAAACTCTACTGAAGAGTGGGTTGTTTCCTGTTCAGCCACTGGTCGACCTGCTCCCACTGTAACACTCAGTGTCTCACAACAAGACCTCAACTTCTCACAGTACAACACTGTCAGTGTGTCCAACACCAACGCTACATTCACTGTCACCACTACAGCTGTGCTCTCAGGTTCACGTAAACACAGCACACAGGTGGAATGTGCAGCACGAGTGCTCTCTGCTCCTCACAGAGAGGTGATGGTGACGATTCCTGATGATGATGATGATGGTGAGAAACTCTTTTGAAGTCATTGATTTATAAATTGATGTATACTTTGTTATTGTAGCGCTTAACTTTCTTCTACTGGAGCTTGATGAGAAATCAGGATCTAATTATAGGAATTTAGGTGTGTTATCATTTCTATGTTTTAAACTCAGTTTTCCTGTTGAGTCTGTTGTCTTTTGATAGGTGTGCTAATTAATATATTCTTCTTTCTCCTGTTTGTCTCAAAGGAATCAGGATTTTAGTCATTCTGTCCTCTGTGGTGTTGTTGGTGGTCTGTGTTGCTGCAGTCATCTTTGTTGGGTATAGAATGAAATCTCAGAGCAGGTACTCGTCTTAAACAGTGTTGTTGTTTGTTCTTTTGTTTCAGCTGATTAATGTTTGTGCAGATTTAACTGTTCTTCAATCTTACAGTCAGTCACACAGGCAGGTTGAGATGAGAATCATACCTACCTGAAGCGACGAGAAATACAAGAGTAAGTCACTTGTGATCCGTCATTCTGCACCTACAAAGTTAAAACCCCAGTTTTGAAAAAGTTTTATTATTTTGTGAAAATAGTAAAAATAATTTTATAAAAATTTTTTAGCTTATTTTCTCTCTGGTGTGTCTAAACACATCTCAAAAATGTTGCCAGAGGACACCAAAAGTTCAAAATGTAAGAAACAACTAATTATCTGAACTGGCAAAAGGTCAGTAACACAATTCGGTATAAAATGAGCACCTAAGAGGCAGAGATTTTAAGAAGATGGTCAGAGGTTGACTTTTAAGACTGTGAATTTATAATTATAAAGTAGTAAAACATGCAATGGAAAATAAAATTTACAAATATGTTGTGACATTTGGAGTTTTCTGACTTACATTCAGAGCTTCTTTTAATTCTTTTACTTCCATTGTAATCTAATGTAAACTGCATGTCAACCAAACTGATGTATATCTCTTTCCACTGAGCTTTGTTTACTTTGTTTAGAATACTTATATTCTGTAATACTGACAGAGCAATGATATAATGTTTGTTTGTTTGTTTTTTTTATTTTAAAGGACTCAAACACCTTCAGGTAATCAACATAACAACTGGATACCTGCTGACACCACATGATGACCTGGGTCCTTCATTTTCAATAGAAACAAAATGACATTTTGACAAATTTTTGCTTTTTTGTTTGATTTTTTTTCAAGAAGAGTGTATTTCCTAAAACAATTGTTCTAAAATTTGATTATTAACTGCACTAAAGTTGTACTAAAGAAATTTTCAATTGTTACTCATAAATTGCAGTTTTTATATCATCACCTTGTGCTATATATTTATATCATGTTTATTTTATTTATTTGTTTGTTTGTTTGGGTTTTTTTTTTACCAGTTTTAAATGTTTTTATACCTTTTTATATTTGGAATTATGTGACCATGTTGTTCCTTAACAAAATAGCACTAAAATGTGTTGCTGAAACTTTTGTAAACTATTGCCCTGTAAATTTCAATTTTCTTGTACTTGGTGCTATTTACTTTTTTACACATTTTTTTTTTTAATGTTTGAAAAAAATGTGAAAATGCAAGAAAATAAAAATTCACCATATAAAGTGATGTTTTGTGTTCATGTTACAGATATTTAGATTTGAATTTGACTTATTTTAAATCACTTTAATTGAAAGTCAGCAGGAGTGACTATCATGAATTATTTTTCAGTAACTTTGGCCAATTGACAGAATTTCTTTTGTTGCTAGAACTGATCATACCAACAACCATAATCAAATTTAAATGGTTCCCAAGAGATTTTAAGCTGAAATTGAATAACATGGCCCCTAAAGGTGTCTGTTCATTCATGATAAAAATGATGAGGGTTTTTTTTAGAGAATAATAAATCAATGTTTGTCCAAAAATAAACACATGTGGTTAAAGCCTTCATTTTCACCAGTCCAGATGTATCTGTCCACTATTATAAACCATTTCAATGTTCTTTTTCAGGTATTGGTTCAGTATTGATGTTTGATTAGCAACAGTTTAAAGAGTGAGATTAACTTGTATATTGTGTTGCTGATAAAACCAAGTCTTGTTTTATTTAAAATGGTATTTAAAAACTGATTAAATTCGTGCTTTTGAGTGCCACTTGTGTACAGAGAACAGATATGGACTTTATTACTAAAAATTCTTAGCATTTGTTAGGTATGTAGGTAGGTCAGTAGATAGAGCGTTAACCCCATGATCAAAAGGCCGGGGGTTTAAATCCACCAAATGGCTACCCTGAGGTACCTCTGAGCAAGGTACTGTCCCTACACACTGCTCCCCGGGTGTTGGATTGGTGGCCTCCGACTGCTCCACTGAGTGAATGGGTTAAATGCAGGGAGTAATTTCCCTACAGTAATTTCCCTACGGGGGATTAATAAAGTATTAATAAAGTATACTATGTTATCTATCTGTCTGTCTGTCCGTCTGCCCGTCCGTCTGTCCGTCTGTCCGTCAATAAATAGATACATATAGTCCAAGGAGCTCGGAAAGAAAGTGACTGGGCTTCTTTAAGTTTCTTCAAGATGTTTCATCTTGGAGGCTTCTTCAGTTCAGTGGATGACTGACTGAGAACCTACACAGACATTGACATATATAATTACAACACTTAAAATTGTTGTAAAACTGTGTTCTCTACAATCCTGCTTGGAACAGGATTACTAGGGACCTGGAGCAGGGAGGGTGTTCGAGGGAGAATGCCTGTTGACCAGGCCTTAACCCATGGAGCCTGGTCGGGCACAGCACGAAGACATGTGCTTGACCTCCTGTAGACCAACCACCCACAGGGAGTGCCGTGGGGGTCAGGTGCAGTCTGTGCTGGGTGGTGGCAAAGGGCGGAGACCCTGGCAGACCAATCTCTGGCTACTGGAACAAACGACTGGGACATGGAACATCACCTCTCTTGTGTCTTGTCTAGCTTACCCAACAAATGACAGTTCAGAATAGCTGGCCTTCTTGGAGTCCCTGGGTAGGATGCTCAAGCATGCTCCAGGTGGAAACTTTGTCATCCTACTGGAAGACTTCAGCACTCATGTGTGGAATGACAGTGAGACCTGGAGTGGGATGATTGGGAGGAGCGGCATGCCTGATCTGATCTGAATCAAATGACAATTTGCCCATAACAAACAGCATGTTCAAACATAATCGCCTCTGTCAGTGCGCCCCAGGGTGGCTGTGGCTACAATGTAGCTTGCCATCACCAGTGTGTGAATGGGTGGATGACTGCACATGTAAAGCGCTTTGGGGTCCTTAGGGACTAGTAAAAGCGCTATACAAATACAAGCCATTTACCATAATGTCCTTAATATCCTTAAGTGCATGTGGCACTAGGACACTCTCGGCCCTCACACCTTCATTGTTTCATCAGATCTGCATCCGTATGTTCTGGACATTCGGGTGAGGGGAGGATCTGAGCTGGCTGTTTTCCCCAAGAACAGATTTTAACAAGTCTATCCTCTGTGTTGGACTTCAAATTGAACAAAATATTTAAAGTCCCTCACACCTTGAACTATATGTTATACAGCTCTAACAGCAGTGATCCAAACACAGCAGACTGTCCTGGCAGCAGTGGGAGAGATGCTGAATTCAGCTGTCAGCTTGTGGAGACTAAAGACGTCCTTTAGATCACATGACATGACTTGAATAACATCTACCATTTTCCCATAATGGGAACTACAACAAGTACTTTGGTCAGATCGTGAATCATGGCTTTACTCAAGTTTCAACATACTGTACAGAACTGCTGTATAATAATCAGGAATGTGACGGGGCAGGATGAGGCCAGGATGTTTATTTAACACTTATCTTTAAGGTTCTCAGACAAGTGAAACCGGTAGAAGCTTAGTGCCTGAAACAAACATACTGAATAGGGTGTTACCAGCTGGATGAACCTGTAACACAAAGGTTGATTGTTTATTTCATTCAGTAGTCTGTGTTGTGGATGGAATGTATTGAAGTTTAAACCTTTCTTCATTGTTCCATTTCATATAACGAGGTCAAGTAGGTGACATATTTTGTGATATAAAATGTGTTTCCTTCCTCAGTGTTTTTTCCTGTTGGATCTTTTTGGGTTTTTGTGACTGCAGATCCTATTAGTGCAACACCTTTAGTCACACAGTGTCATTTTTCTGTGGTGTAATTGTCTTTATAGTTTCTCTACAATGTCCCCAGAAACATCATAAATGTGCATGTTCATGTAACAATTTATTGTCTCATGTTCCACATATTTAATTTTGTCCAGCTAATTAATTATGGTAAACTGTGTTTGTTATTTCACTTGTGTACAGTGTTTTTATTTCAAATTATGACATTAAGATGTAAATAAAGTAACATTCAGTATGTTTTCGTTTTTGAGGGATCTTCAGTTAGGCTAAGATACTGTAGCTTTACAATATGGGAAGCAGCTTGTTCAATTAAACGTCATAGCTTAAACACTAGTTTGATCCACATCATCAACATGCAATTTAGTTGCAAATACATAAAAACATAACCACACAACACAGAGTTTAATATTTCTGAAAACATTTGACCTTTTACATAAACTTTTAACCTCTGTCGTTTCTGCTCTGTTAGAAAGACCTTGGAAGACGTTAAACAACTGGTTAAACCAGAAAGTGAACAAAGAGCCCATTTTCTTAGCTCAAAACGAATTTTGATTGGTTGGTTCATTTGGTACAGGTATAATAGATGAAAATTACTGGAAAGAAGTTTAAACCTACTCTTGACTTTCCCATTACGTGGTCAAACAAGTCACACATGCTATTCCTCTGCAGCCTTACACCTCACCTAACGTTGAATGATATGGCGATCATTGGAGTTTTACCTTATGTTGCTGCAATTTTTATTTTTGGGAACTTTGACAAAGGTGAGATAAAATTGTATGTTGATTACAATTTGAGATTTAGGCCTTTTTAAACAGTGATGATTCATTTCTTTCATTTTTCACAGGCACGGGCTCAGGTTTCAAAGGATTTTACTTGTGGTGGTGGGAGAATTATTAAGGTGAAGGTGAAAATGTGTGTCACGTCAGACCCGTCGGAGTAACACTCGACTTTCTTTTTCAGTAAGTGTTTAACAGAATATTTCTCTAGCTTCACTCCTTTATTTATATCTACTTATAGGTCTAACAGCAGTGATCCAAACACAGCAGACTGTGCTGGCAGCAGTGGGAGAAGATGCTGAATTCAGCTGTCAGCTCTTGGAGACTAAAGACGTCCTTCAGGTCACATGGCAGAAAAGCTCACATGATGGAGAGAAGAATGTTGCCACCTACAGCAAGTACTTTGGTCCAAGAGTGAATGATGGCTTTACAGATAAAATTGGGTTTAAATATACTGGTCTACAGGACTGCTCTATAGTCATCATAGATGTGATTCAGCAGGACGAAGGATGCTATCACTGTCTGTTTAACACTTATCCTGAAGGCTCCTTCATTGGTAGAACCTGCCTTGAGGTCTACGGTAAGAACTTTTACTTTCTTTAACAAACAACAGGAGACTCAAAATAATGTAGTGATTTGATGTGATGATATTTCCTGATTCTTCACAGAGCTGCATGAACCTGTTGTTGATGTCAGAGAGTCAAACTCTACTGAAGAGTGGGTTGTTTCCTGTTCAGCCACTGGTCGACCTGCTCCCACTGTAACACTCAGTGTCTCACAACAAGACCTCAACTTCTCACAGTACAACACTGTCAGTGTGTCCAACACCAACGCTACATTCACTGTCACCACTACAGCTGTGCTCTCAGGTTCACGTAACAACAGCACACAGGTGGGATGTGCAGCACGAGTGCTCTCTGCTCCTCACAGAGAGGTGATGGTGACGATTCCTCTTAAGGATGATGATGGCAATGGTGAGAAACTCTTTCAAAGTAATGATTTATAAAATGATGACTACTCGGTGATTTGAATGTTTGGGTTTCTGCTTCCAGGTTTGGATGAGAAATCTAATTACATAAATTCCGGTATGTTGCAATTTACACATACTAATGCTCGTTTTTCTTTTCCATCTGTTGATTTTGTAAATATAATAGCGTCCACCTCTTCTATTTTCACAGGAATCAGGATTTTAGTCATTCTATCCTCTGCATTGTTGTTCGCCTGTGTTTCTGCACGCATCTTTGTCTGTCTTAGAAAGAAATCTCAGAGCAGGTAATCCTGTTATACTGTGTCGCTCTTTGTCATTTTGAGTCAGCTGATACATATTTGTGTAGATTTAACTGTTCTTGAATCTTTCAGCAAGTTACACAAGCAGGTTGAAATTACTGGAACCTGAAATCAGAAACAGGATTAAGTCAGTGACGATGGGACATTTCAATACATAAAAACTCAATGTCAAAAGGTTTTGAGTCTGTTTCTGCATGTACACAAACATGTAGACAAGAAGAAATGAAAGCACCTTCAGCGTACTTAGATTTGACTCTGGGAAGAGTTAAAAGATTTGAACCTGATGAGCTGAGATGTCTGATTGGGTTGTAATTAATGAGCAAGTAAGATATGTAGTGAGGCGCCAAACCGCCGCAAGTTTTGTGAACTAATAGAAGATGGAATACTGAAGATCTTTCCACCAAGTTGTTACTCTGTTCAGAATACTTAGATTTTCTAATACTGACAGAGTACTGCTACAGTATTTTGTATTAAAGTGACAATCAGCTCAAAAAGTGAACAGCTCCTGAGAGACTCCAGGTAAAAGATGATGTGGGCCTGTTACCTTCACCAGCAATGAAACTTAATTTTGATGAATGTTGGCTGCTTTGTTTTTTGGGTTTTTTTTTTTTTACATTTTACAGGAGTGCCTTCCCTAAACAAAATGGTGCTAAAGCTGGATAAACTGTTGTACTACAGCATAGTAAAGAAAGAAATGTTAAAATCTGCAATGCTATTTTTACAACAGTACTTTGTGCTATTTATTAATTTATTTACCAATATTTTGATCCTGTCCAGATTTTGGCATCAGGTTTGTTTAGACAGAATGTGAAAAAAAGGTAAAAATGTGTGTCACAGATGTACGAGAGGTGGCAACAATAGACTTTTTGTGTCTTTGTGTTGAACTTGAACAGGACATTTGCCTCAAACAAACATACTTGACATAAATGCTGGTGTCTTTTTAATAAAACAGTGGTTGCTTTCAAATGATTCATCCTTTGTAGCGCTGGATGAACCATTAGCACAAATGTTGGTTTAGTTTATTCATTCTGTACAATGTTGTGAATGGAATTTATTGGACAGAAATTGGAACATATTCTTTGACTTTCCATGACCTAAAATGAAGAACCAGATGACTTTTTTAATGACTGAAATAAAATTAGTTTTGTCGTCCTGTTTTGGCTGTTTGGTTCTTTTGGTTGTTGTTGTGACTGCAGACCCTGCTGATGAGATCAACTATTTTACTCCCAGTCAAACACTGTGTTATTATCCTGGGGTGTGATTGTGTTTAAAGTTTCTCCACAACATCCTCTGAGACATTCTTCTTGATTATGTATCATTAACTATTTATTGTCTAATGTTCCATATATTTACTTTCTCTAAACCAGTTAAATATCTTAAATGGTGTTTTTGATTTCACTTGTGTGTAGTGTTTTTGTTTCACAGTCATTACGATTTGAATCAGTGGGCTGGTTTCAGTCATTATGCAAATGTACTGTTTATAAGGTTGGGTAAACCTGCAGTCAGCTGAGACTGAAGAAGTCACTTGGATGAGTGACGAAACGTTTCTCCCACTGAAAACGCTACGTCCAGATGAACAGAATCAACTTTTGGAGATTACGATTTGAGGTTGTTTTTTTTTCCCTTACTGAAGGAGTTTCAGTTAAGTTGCTAAGATACTGTAGCTTTACGCTATGGGATGCAGTTTGCTCAGTTCAACATCATAGTTTAAACACTAGGTTAGGATCCACGTCATCAACATGCATTTTAGTTGCAAATACATAAAAATATATCACAAATGAACACAGAGATACAAAACTTTCAAAAATAATCTGTAAAAATTTGAAATTTTTACGTTTAATGCCTCTCACATTTGAATTAGGCTGTGAGAAGAGATTAAAGATAAAACTGGTTACACTTGAAATCTCAGTTTCATCATGAGTGCACCATTGTAATAGAAAGAGGGAAAACGAGTCACACATGCTGCTCCTGAGCAACCTTTCAGATCATTTCGTACTGAATGAAATGGCAAACGTTGGAGTTTTACATTATGTTGCCGTTGTTTTTATTTTTGGGCTCTTTGACAAAGGTGAGAGGAAACTGGATATTAATGACAGCGTATGAGCTAGGTCATTACATACAGTGAAAGATAATTTCTTTACATTTTTAAGCAAGTAGCCTTTCATAACTCTTTTCAGTTGTGGTGGTAGGATGGATCATTAAGATGAACTATCTTTGAATACTGTAGTGGTGCAAGTATGGAGTATAATGTATTAAACTCAGAGATTATCAGTTAAAATAGGCTTTCTGTCTAGATCACAAAATTATTAGATTAGTTTATTTATGATTTCCTGAAGACTTAAAATTATACTATTGTGTGATGGTGAATTATCCAGCTTCAGCAGCTCATTACAAAATTTAAATGTATTGTAGTTTTATTTAAATGGTAAATTAAAGCAAATACACACTCTCGATATGCTGGGAATAATTAATATACTCCAGCCCTATTAACACATGTCAGTCTCTCTATTGATACATACCAAGCTTATCATCACACTTGTAATTCTGACTAGTTTTTCTAGCCTTTGATAAGAATAAAGATCATTGAACTTCTAAAGAAGGTCTAATTCTCACACCCACACACAGTACTGATACCATAATCACTGCTACATATACTGACTTTGAATATAAACAGAAAACTATTTTTTGACTTTAATAAAAGCGTCAGAATGATTTATTTTGTCATCAGACAGTAGGTGTGTGAGTCTGTCTTTAACTGTGCGTTTTCCTCATCTGACACAATTCAAGTTGGACAGGAGTGACTACTACACCCGGTTTTCCAACTGCCATCAAAGACAAATTATGGCTGTTTTCCCATGTGCATAAATACATTTGCTCTCTAGCTTTGGGGACATTCATATTCTCACATATGGCTGTGCCAGAAAAGGTCTTGTGGGTGCTGTAGTGGTTAGTGGAAGAGGCATAGCATCACCTCAGTACCCCAAATAATATTTTGCGGTTAATTAATACATTTTAAATATTTAAATACTAAAATTATAATATAATTAAATAATTAATACATACATTATTAAAATATAGTTTTGACTCTGTAGGCAACAAAATAAGAGCTTTAGACTGGAACAAAATCACAATGGCTTTGCACTCAATGCCAGCAACAGATTCAATGTTATGTTTTGAAGGTATATAATTATAAATTTCTGATGTTTTTGTTTTGTTGCCTGTTTTACATTTAATGTTGTTATTGTTTGATACGCAAACACTAACTCTTAATGGTTTTCTTAAAGTTAAGATCAGTCATGTTGTTATATACAGAACATGTTAAAGATTAGGCAGGGTGATTTCACTGGCGACTGAGCTGAAATGTGTACAAACCTATGATTTAGGAAGGGTTCCTGGCATAATGAAAGTTTGTAATTAAGGTCTGTTTAAGCAGACAGATTAAATGCACCACACATTTAATCCTGACTTGTGTCAAATGCAGAATAAGAGTAGTTGTTACAGAGTAGCTACTGATGCACATGATTAATAGATATTTAGTGTTATTTACTTTACCTGTCAGTGCTTATAATGCTAGTATGGTTGATTGGTGTATATATGCACACAGAAAGGTGATTGGGACCGAGCGAAAGAGCAATAAACAGGAAATAACTAAAACATGAGAACACGTCAAACAGACGGAGACTGTGTGAGGTAGCAAGATACAGGAAGCAGGTGAGGCAGGATAAACGGAACATTCGGAAATAATTATAGCCCTAAAAAAGTAAAAGCTCAAACATATAACCCAAAAACATAACTACACATTGTTAAAAAATATTAAGTAAGAACATTCTTAACTAAGGACAAAGAAAAACAAACTCAAAATGCTGGGCCAAAAGACGAGGGACCATAGCACAGTGGGAGAATGATGGCGAGACCTGGTGACACTGGACTTTTTTTGCCAGTAAGTTGAGCTTGAACAGAATATTCAATGTTCTTCAACCTTGATCTTTATCTCCTACAGCTCTAACAGCAGTGATCCAAACACAGCAGACTGTGCTGGCAGCAGTGGGAGAAGATGCTGAATTCAGCTGTCAGCTCTTGGAGACTAAAGACGTCCTTCAGGTCACATGGCAGAAAATCTCACATGACGTGGAGACAAATGTTGCCACCTACAGCAAGCAGTTTGGTCCAAGAGTGAATGATGGCTTTACAGATAAAATTGGGTTTAAATATACTGGTCTACAGGACTGCTCTATAGTCATCATAGATGTGATTCAGCAGGACGAAGGCTGCTATCACTGTCTGTTTAACACTTATCCTGAAGGCTCCTTCACAGGTCAAACCTGCCTCCATGTCTATGGTAAGAACTTTTACCTTCTTTAACCAACAACAAGTGCCTCAACCAAACATAGCAGACATAAATGTGTTAGCAGTTGGTGTGTTTGTAAGAACATGTGATGATATTTCCTGCTCCTTCACAGAGCTGCATGAACCTGTTGTTGATGTCAGAGAGTCAAACTCTACTGAAGAGTGGGTTGTTTCCTGTTCAGCCACTGGTCGACCTGCTCCCACTGTAACACTCAGTGTCTCACAACAAGACCTCAACTTCTCACAGTACAACACTGTCAGTGTGTCCAACACCAACGCTACATTCACTGTCACCACTACAGCTGTGCTCTCAGGTTCACGTAACAACAGCACACAGGTGGGATGTGCAGCACGAGTGCTCTCTGCTCCTCACAGAGAGGTGATGGTGACGATTCCTGAGGTCCAGGAGGAGTATGATGATGTCTATGATGATGATGGTTAGAAACTCATTCACAGTTACTGATTTATAAATCGGTAATTCCTTTGCAATTTTAATGTTGAGGTTCCTTCTAACAGGTCTGGATCAGATATTTGGATCTAATCCTAGAAACTTCGGTGCGTTAACATTTGACTGTTTTACACCCAGTTCTTTTGTTTAGTCTATTGTTATTCAGTAGATGTTGAAATGATTATATCCTTCTGTTTCCTGTTTTTCTCAAAGGAAGGATTTTAGTCATTCTATCCTTTGTGTCGTTGTTGCTGACCTGTTTTACTGCAATCGTCTGTGTCTGCCTGAAAAGAAATCTCAGAGCAGGTATTCTTTGTTAAATACTGTTACATTTTGTCATTTTGATTCAGCTGCTAAATGTTTATGCAGTTTTAACTGTATTTGTCACACAGTGAGACAAATGAGATCAGTGCTGTAAGTCACTCTTATCCTCTTGTTTTGTTTTATTTTAGGAACTTTTAGATCATCCTGAGAGAGACCAGTCAAACGATGCTCCAGGGCTCACGGCTTTACTGGCATGAAGATCTGATCTTGACCAGCTTTGATTTCTCTTTAATGAAGTGTGGCAACAAAATGGTGCTACAGTTTGACAAACACAAAACACAAAAACGTGTTTCATTGAAGCATTTAGAAAGTATTTATTGGTGTTCATGCTGCAATTTCTATGTCAGCTCTTTGTGCAAATTTTTACTATTTAACTATATAACTTGTAAATTTTTTTTTAATACGTAAATTATTAAGGAAAATTAAAAGTTGGTGATAAAAAAGATTTTTTTTTAAAATTGGTTTGGTGGATATTTTCATATGTTGTTGCTCCTGTTGCTGAACTTGAAGCTCTCAGTTTGTGGTGAAATTTTACAGATTTTTACAACTCAGTTTATCAGCATCTGTATAAAAATGTACAGCATATATATGGTTAAAGTTTTCACTTAATCCAGGAATGTTGCTTCTGTCAAGTAATGAAAATCAATCAAACCATCAAATATTGTTAGCATTATGTTTCATTCATATTTGATTTGATAAACACACAGACAACACTGCACTGCTTATGAAAAATATTTATTTTTTGTAAAATTCTATAGAATTAGTGTAATCGGATACTCCACCGTGTACATGAAGTTATAACAAACTGAACGCACTTTGTGAGGTTGTTTGTTGTGGTGAATACAGGGTAAGACTTAACCCATCTTTCTTTCATCTTATTAATAGTTTTTTTCTTTTTTCCCCCTTTTTTTTCTTACTGATCGGCTGTAGACCATTTTCAATTTTTCCTGTACAGTACAGAATCCGTTCATCTTGTCAAATTTACATAGATCTTCGCTAGCAGAAGACAACAAACACAGTCAAACAAAACAGTCAGATAAGTCAAACTTTACTCAACTCATTCTTCTTGCTTCCCCCACTTCCGTACCATTGATTCATTAATGTTAAATTCTCTCTCAGCTGCTCCATTCCCATGTTGTGGACCTGAAAACACAGGTTTGATCTTTGGTTTCATTGTATAATACTGGACTTATTTTTCTACGAAGGTTTGAACTTGTTTAAACAAGAGAGAAACGTGCCAAAATGTCAATGCCTGTCTGAGAAAAGTGTGTAAAGTGTGTAGTGAGGGGTTTTACAGCCTTAAAACATCTATAATAATTGAAAAAAAATAAAGTTCGCTACTTCGCGGATTTCACCGGGTTATCGTTAGAACGTAACACCCGCGATAAACGAGGGAACACTGTACTCTGAATGAAAACCTCGGCTGTTTTGAGCCGCAGTGACATTCAGTCATTCATTATCAGATCGGAGTTATTCCCTAATATCTCTCAGCGTCTGCTGCGAGCTTCACCTGCTCCTGTTTTGTTGAATGAAATAGACAAAATGTGGTCAGTACATGTAAGAGAGATCAGGCATGTTTCACAACACAGTCTGCGTCTCCTTTTAGAGAAACAAAGGGCACATTCATTCTTTTTGTGTGACTTCATCGAAAGTGAAAGTAAGTCGCAGATGTGTTACTGCACTGTGAAGAGGAAGAGGGGACAATGAGGAATAAATGTGCTGCAAAGAGGCAGACAGGGTTTCCAAAATAGTAAATATTATCAGATCATTGACTTATTAGATATCCAAGTGAACACCGTCATATGACATGTAGCTATTATTAATGAAAGGGGTTATCATTTATTATGTTGTTTTCAGTGCACACCCAGAGATGGTACGGACTGATCGAGCGGTAAGATTCAATTTTGTTTTTCTTTTTTTCGTTTTTTGGCGGCATGCAGACAACATGGCAGGACGTAAAATCACACTACTCTTTTCTTTACTGGCGATCTTTTCAAAAGGTGAGAGAAATACTCTGTTTGCTTTATGACTTTAAAGCGTGTTGATTTGTAGTAGTCAGTTTGCTCTGTGGGGAGCGTATAAAGCGCATTTCACTGCAGACAGGAGTTAAAGCAGGTTTGTTACACAGTTACAGATAGTTAGTAAATAAGATGGAGTTTGTTACTGTGACACTAATGAACATCATCAGCTTAAATTCAATTCGATGACTTCTTTTAGAAGCAAATCCTGTTAGTGAGCAGGCACACTGAGGGATACTTTATATGAAGCAACAGTTGAATTAACTTTTATTTTAAAAGTGAGTGGGACATTAGCTGTACACGTGCAGAATATTGAGTCAAATCTGACTAAAGAAGTAATAAAACATATAAAAGTTGTGCTGACTTTGCACCCAAAGCTTTATAAAGTTTTACTCCTGGAAGTATAACTACCAGCATGTAGGCTGTTTGAAAATCCCCTCACTTCACTGCCTCCTACAGGTGGGAGGGGCTAAGGGGGCCTAACAACAGCCCCATCCTGGCTGCCTGTCAGAAGTGATTTCTTTGGTTTTATTTTCAGTTTTTCAAATGTGTTCTCCTATGTACAAGTGTAAAAGCATTTGTAAAGTTATCACAGGTGAATCTGACCAATCATGACAGGCCATTTTACACTGACCAATACCTCTCAAATCTGAGCAACTCATTTGTGGTTTGAATTATTAACTAATAGGTCACCTGTAATTGTAGAATGTATATTCTTGCATTTTATCTAGACTTTTATACAGTTTTATATTAATTGTTTTTTACAGCACAAATAGGCTGTTACACCAGTTTGCAATAGCCTGGTAGTAAGGTGGTTAGAGTAACAATAAAGTCACTTAATTTAGCAAATACAGTTTATAGTAAAAGTATAAAAACCTGAAAAATAAGAGGCAAAACAGGAGTGAGAGCTTTTCTTTCTCTTTCATTCATAGAATAGTTTATTTATTATTTAAATTACTTTATTTAACTTTATTATCTGAATCAATGTCATATTATTTTTTTTTAATCTACCTGCAATATCTATTAACTCATTAAGTAAAGGAACTAGATCATCATTCTGGATTGTTTAGGCCCATTTTAACCTGTTACTGTAGTTTGACAGATTCAGTCACTGACTGTGTATTCAGACGTAAACGGTTATAATCAGCCTGTGGTTCATTTGCTGCTTAAGTCATTAATAATTGTCATGTCATTTTCTCTGTGCAGGTCGTACATCTGGGATACAAACACAGCACACTGTGCTGGCAGCAGTGGGAGATAAGGCCCGCTTAAACTGTGAGCTCATGCTTTCTAAAGAGGTCCTTCAAGTCACGTGGCAGATGATCTCAGGAAGTTCAGAAAGAAATGTGGCAACCACCAACAAGTACTTTGGCCAGAGAGTGAATCCTGAGTTTACAAAGAAAGTGGAGTTTAAAAATCCTGCACTAAAGAACTGCTCCATAGTCATCAGGAATGTGACGGCACAAGATGAAGGATGCTATCGCTGTCTGTTTAACACTTATCCTGATGGAGCTCTGACAGGTAGAACCTGCCTCCAAGTCTACGGTAAGGACACCTGGTCTAGAGTCATGGAGGAAAACTATCCATGCCTAAAGCAAAATCTTTACTTCATTTCTGCACACATAGTGTTTGTCTGATTTAATGTTAATAGCAATAATATTGAAAGCAAAGTAAATGTGGAAAAAAAGAATATAAAATATATTAAAAATATTAAATGTTCAGTACAGCTTGGAAGTACCAGTTTCCCCTCGTTACAATATCATCACAATACTTCACTCACAAATGAATATTATTGCGATTCTTAACATTTTGCAATATACTGAAAAATCTTACTATTCTATATGAATATAACTAGAATACATCCAGCCAGTTGAGTTGAGTCCTCATGATTTGTGCTCATTGATAATGACTCAAAAGTGTCTGTTTATTAGGAGATAGCTTTGTCAATATAGGTGCGTTAATGTAATTTTGCTGAATAGTGCATGGGATGAGCCATTTTGTGTAGTATTTCTAGAGTTCTTTGTTTTATTTAATAACATTTTGATATTTGGTGTCCCTGTAATGATACAATATCACCATGCAAAATATTGCAATACTCTTCTGTATCGGGTTATCCTCCACCCCTAGTGCTTAGTATACAGGGTTTCAAAAGAAAGGTAAGGAAAGAGTCTGTTAAAATTTGTCTTTTCATACTTTATTCACAAATACTCTGTTTAGAAATTAAAATACTTTAGATAAAAGAATAATATTTTGTTTTCGCAGTGTTCATTCATTTTTTGAGAAATTTTTACACCATTTTTCACAGTAAATCTATTTATACATAGACTGTGATTGCCTAAAACACTGCACTACTACAAATCAGCAACACACACAGGCTTATTTGGATTTTTTATTTCCAAATTTAATAGTCACTTTTTAAAAATATCTTTCCTTCACAGAGCTGCATGAACCTGTTGTTGATGTCAGAGAGTCAAACTCTACTGAAGAGTGGGTTGTTTCCTGTTCAGCCACTGGTCGACCTGCTCCCACTGTAACACTCAGTGTCTCACAACAAGACCTCAGCTTCTCACAGTACAACACTGTCAGTGTGTCCAACACCAACGCTACATTCACTGTCACCACTACAGCTGTGCTCTCAGGTTCACGTAAACACAGCACACAGGTGGGATGTGCAGCACGAGTGCTCTCTGCTCCTCACAGAGAGGTGACTGTGATGACTCCTGTGGTCCAACAGAAACCTGATGCTACTGAGGATGGTGAGAAACGTTCAGATTCACAGATTTATAGATTGATGACTGCACTGCCACTCTAATATTTGGGTTCCTGTTTCTAGGATCATATGAGAAGATTACTTCCCAAAGCAGTGAATCCAGTAAGTTTGTCTTCCAATGTGTGTAATTTGTAACTGCTTTATCAAAGGTGCTCCAAGTCACAGTTTTCCTCTTTTCTCCCAGATTTCACCTGGATCATTGTATTAGCTGTGGTGTCGGTGGTTGCAGTGTTACTGGTGATCTTGCTGGTGGTTTTTCGTTATTTCTTTGCTGACTTCGTTGCACATTTCAAACAACACAACAAGACTGGGTAATTTTCACTTTAATATAATTTCCTCGTAATCTAAGTTTCTCACTGTTAATATATTAATGATTTTCTGACATGAAAAAACTGCACATGCACAGCCCTAAATCTTGTCAGAAAAAAACAGTAAATACGTTTTATATGTTTGTGCAGTATTTAATTTAAATCATTTAAACCCTTTCATCAC
This sequence comes from Oreochromis niloticus, assembly GCF_001858045.2. Taxonomy (NCBI): domain Eukaryota; kingdom Metazoa; phylum Chordata; class Actinopteri; order Cichliformes; family Cichlidae; genus Oreochromis; species Oreochromis niloticus. Next base: position 14,044,877 of record NC_031986.2, read on the forward strand.
TCAGGGACCTCGAGAAGATCAAAACACCGCTAAAATCAAAGCAAGACATTCATGAGTAAGGCACTTTCATAATTATTCATATTTTATAAGATTTTCTCTTTCTCAGTTTTGCTTTTCATTTTCTTGTCTGTAAACTTCGCTTCATCCTGATGAAACTGAAGTGTTTCAGTGAATTTGCATCCCAGTTCTTAATTTTTCCATGTCGTTCATTTATGCATTATTCATAATAATCTAAGGTTCAATAAATATGTTGGCATAATGTAATAGTGTAAGTGGAAATGAACTCATGTCTTGTTTCTATCTGAAGGAACAAAACACCTCTAATGAACCACGAGAACGAGCAGCTCAGGCAGCGGACGTCTACAAAGAAAGTGCCAAAAAACATCAGCAGGAAAGCTTCACCTTCAACAGCAAAAAGACTGTTTGAAGAGCATTAATCAATCAAAACTAAAAGTCAGAGATGAACTAAACCGCATCAACTCACTGGCTGACCAAATAAAGAGGACTGTGTCAACAACAAAGATTCATACCTGATATTTCTAGTCAACACTAATAAGAATTCAATGAAGAGAGATCAGTTGGAAGAAATGAACATGATTTATTGAAATAGAGAATTTAATGTACTTGGTGATTAGACTCTGATGACCCGTCAGAACGGAGGCTTGGATGGAGCTCTGACTGAGCTGTCTGTGAGATGGAGACAGGGAAGAGGTGGGCTGAATGAATAACATGTACAACTGATAAATAATAGTTATTCTGCTTTAGAGGCATTAATTTTTTTTTATCATATTGTTAAAATGTAATTGGTTATAATGTTTTGATATTTTGTAACATGGATTGTAAAACAGTAAAATAAGCTGTGAAGTGTGTGATGTTCTTTCCTCTTGTCTTAAAGTCAGTGATCTCATCAGTGCAGATTAAATGAGAACTCTGCAGATTTGAGCAGCAGTGAGATTCAGTCAGTCCCTGCTTAGATGAACTTTATTTCCCAATGTAACTCAGTGTGTGCTGCAGATTTGCATCTATTATACACAAAATGAGCGCATTATGGCAGTGTTGATTCAAACTGACTGAGGAAGTTTTCCAACTGTTAAAAGACTCTGTCTCTAAATATTACTCAAAGAGTTTTTATTATCTTATGACAAAACTCTAAATAAATAAATACATTTTTATCCCCTACTTTCTCCTTCTTTAAAGTTCATGTTTTCCTTAAAGTTGCATAGACTGCGTCTAAACAGATTAGAAATGTTTCACATCTTAATCTGAGGTGTTTGAAGAGTTTTATCTTACATTTGTCAGTCTGTCTGTGCAAGTTTGAAACGAAAGTGAAAGTAAGTTGTTGGTCTGTTCCACTGCAGACTGAAAAGGGGACAATTAGGAATAAATGTTAAATAGGGGAGAGGGTTTGCAAAATAGTAACATGTTTATCAAATCAGTACCTTATTAGATTTCACAGTCAACACCATGATATGTTATGTAGCTGTAATTAATGAGAGGGATCATGTTTTAGTTTCTTGCTCTCATTACACACCCTGTGACATGGACTGGCCGAGACTGTCTTGTGCGGTTTGAAGTTTTGAAATTTAGCGGTATACAACAGCGTATACAAGCAACATGGCAGGACGCGCAATGACGTTTCTCTTGTCTTTGCTGGCGGTTTTTTCAAACGGTGAGAGCTACTCTGTATGACTTTAATGCGTGTTGATCTGTTGGAGTCAGTTTACTCTAAAGTGATCTGACAGATGGTTCCTGTGTTTCTGGGCGATAGACAGAAGAAATCACTTTAACATGTATAAAACGCGTAAAAAGTTAGAGTTAAGGAAGTGTTACTAAAGAAAGTTATCAGCTTAAATTGAAATGTTGTTGGGATGAAGCAAGATCTTGATTAACTTTCTTTTTCATCGTTGGAACATAAAAGCTGCATTTACACCAAGTCTGACAATAAAAACAAACAAACAAAAACGCTTAAACCTTTGCACATGTTGTGCGCAAATAAATTTTTAAAAGCTTTTCAACATCTACACCAGAGGTCACTAACAGGTGGATCACAGTCATTTTAACCCAGAAGCTGTCCTACACGGACCCATACGGACCTACAGCCAAAACACAATGTTACTTAAACATTTAAAGGGTTTATTTTAACGGACACAGCTTTTACAGTTGTGGTTTAGTTGATGAGGAACTGCAGAGACCAATTGGATGTGAGTTAAGCTCTCACGTGGTACCACATGGCCAATCAATACTAGGAGGTTAATACAGAGCCCTGTTGACAGTACCAATACCGACAGTTAGACTTTATAAAGAGAGATTACATTACGAGTCATCACAGCATCCATTTCCATATGTAAATGTGCTGTATAAATAAAACAGACTTAACAGTCAACACAATAAGGTTATTATGTTCAGATATTTTTCATAGTTCGTGTTTGAGATATTTATTTTTTCATTTCCAGTAAAATCATTGAGCATGTCTCACTGGGACAAATGTATTATTTGAATGTGTGAATATAGTCTGTAGGTAATCAGGCTGTTAAAGTAACAGCTATGATGAGCAGTAACACTTCATCATGAACTAATGCTGAAAGTCCAACATCATTCATGACTGAAACATTATTTTCACCACAACATGAACTAACTGGCTATTCTTTCCCTCTCTGAAAGGACTGTGACAGTGACCTCTGACCTCTATGCTCAGGGCTCTGGGTCTGTCTGAGGGATTTCTTTCCTCCTGTCTTTGTTCATTTTGCAGTTTGTTCTGGGACAATTTTTTTTTCTTTTTCATGGATTTTCATGTCTTTACTTAAGTTGGTGATGTTGTCACAGTAGAGAATTTCCTTCCAGCAGAAATAACTGTTTGCAGTGTTTCTATTTAAGTACTTCTATGCAATCCTATGCTTTCTCACTGACTCCTCAGTGCCACTGAGTCAAATGACAGCAGGACAGCTAAACACAAGTGGAGGAACACAGTCCACTTGCATTACAGGTGCAGTGTTCATGCCAGCATTGGTATGAACATGATCGATATTTGGACCAATAAGCCCATTTTAAGTTTGACATGAACGGTGATGGCTCATCATTTTGATGTGAATTCACACAACTTACATTGACTTTAATAGTTAAATCACTTGTCACAAATCCTATTGTTTTTAACCATAGTGTACCCAGCATTTGTTAGCCAAAAGTTGACTTGCTTGTAAAAAATGTTGCATGTAACGCGGACACCAAAGCTGATGCGCCAGAATGTCATGCTGAAGAGAAAGATTCTTTAAAATACAAGGGGGAGCAAGCGAGTCAGATACCAAGGGCACAGAGATGAAGCAGGTCTGATTGGAAACAGTTTATTTCCAGGCCAGGGAGCATAAATAAAAAAACACCTCTTAAAAAAAAACGTACGTAATAAAATGTTGTCAATCTACTAAAACTAAATAAAACAATTCTAAAACCCGTAAAAATACAATTTTCTATATTCACTAAAATCCCCTGATGTAATTATGCCACATGTTCATTATGGGTCCACCAGCAAGCTAGGAATTCCTTCTCTGGAGTCCACGCCAGCCTCGTCTCCGGCAGACAAGGAAGAGTCTCCTCTTGTCCCTTCACTGGGCCCATCACATCCCAGCCCAGCTTGCATTCTGGACACACCGCGCAGCAGCCAGTCTGCTGTGGATTAAAACTATGTCAAATAAAAGACTAAAAGCCATGCAATAGAAACAGAATAAAACCATGCAAATAAAACTACACTCATAAATAAACACTAAAAATCAGAATAAAACCAATATACAAGACAAATACAAATTTCCACTGTGTGATATGCACGTTATATTTTAAAACCTTCATAGTTTACTGAGCTTCATGGACCTGTTCTTCATGCCAGATTTCACAGGTGGCATTGTTAGACACTGATAGGTATCACTGAAGTACACTATTTTATTCACATAGATGAAACCTGATTTATTGTTAATATTTAGTGCCCTAAGTAAAACAAAGCCTAATCCTTAGTCTGAATTATTGTTTCAGTCCTCCCATCAATACCTCTCAGTTTCACATCTCTAACTCATTTTTTTCTCCATGCAGCTCTAACAGCAGTGATCCAAACACAGCAGACTGTGCTGGCAGCAGTGGGAGAAGATGCTGAATTCAGCTGTCAGCTCTTGGAGACTAAAGATGTCCTTCAGGTCACATGGCAGAAAAGCTCAAATGATGTGGAGACAAATGTTGCCACCTTCAGCAAGTACTTTGGTCCGAGAGTGAATGATGGCTTTACAGATAAATTTGGGTTTAAATATACTGGCCTACAGAACTGCTCCATAGTCATCAGGAATGTGACTGACCAAGAGGGCGGTTGCTATCACTGTCTGTTTAACACTTATCCTGAAGGCTCCTTCACTGGTAGAACCTGCCTTGAGGTCTATGGTAAGAACCTTTACCTTCTTTAATCAACAAGAAGTACCTCAAATAAACATAGTGGACATAAATGTGTTAGCAGCTGGTGTGTTTGTAAGAACATCCATCCATCCATTCGCTTCCGCTTATCCTTTTCAGGGTCGCGGGGGGCGCTGGAGCCTATCCCAGCTGTCATAGGGCGAGAGGCGGGGTACACCCTGGACAGGTCGCCAGTCTGTCGCAGGGCCTTTGTAAGAACATGTTGATGATATTTCCTGATCCTTCACAGAGCTGCATGAACCTGTTGTTGATGTCAGAGAGTCAAACTCTACTGAAGAGTGGGTTGTTTCCTGTTCAGCCACTGGTCGACCTGCTCCCACTGTAACACTCAGTGTCTCACAACAAGACCTCAGCTTCTCACAGTACAACACTGTCAGTGTGTCCAACACCAACGCTACATTCACTGTCACCACTACAGCTGTGCTCTCAGGTTCACGTAACAACAGCACACAGGTGGGATGTGCAGCACGAGTGCTCTCTGCTCCTCACAGAGAGGTGATGGTGACGATTCCTGAGGTCCAACAGACGTCTGATCATGAATATGGTGAGAAACTCTTTCAGTCACAGATTTGGAGACTGATGATATCTGGGTCAGTTTGACTGAGACCTAATATCAATGAACTTAGGCTACGTTCACACTGCAGGTCTTAATGCTCAATTCCGATTTTTTGATCAAATCCGATTTTTTTGTCTGCTTGTTCACACTACAAATAAAATGCGACAGCAAACGCGCTCTAGTGTGAACGCTCAAAGCGGCCCGCATGCGCAAAAGAAGACGTCACACACAACGCGCTCTGTTTAGACCCAGACCACACAGTATTGTTTGACTGATGGCCCTTAATATAAAGACTTGTTTCTGACTCTACGTTTCCCAATTTTGCTTTAAGTCATAACGTTATTTTGTTATTTACATATGGCCTAATAATTATCCTTATTGCTGTTTTAGAGGAGCGGTGCTTCAAAGGATAGTTGCAGATTTCTGTCAGAATCTGCAGATTATACAGTACAAATAAAATGTTCACGTTTCTCCAACGTTGTCTTCCCAACAGTTTCACTGGATGGCCAGGAAGCATTCGCGATGTCTTCTCCGGCGCTGATAATTGGCGTCTGTCTTGTGTTGGATTCAGTACCACATATGAAAGTGACCCAGGTCGGATTTGAAAATATCAGATTTGTGCTGTTCACACTGCCATACAATGATTGGATATGGGTCGCATAGGGTCAAAAAAGTCGGATTTGATGCGCTTTCACCTGCAGTGTGAACGTAGCATTAGTAATTCTGCATTTCTATTTTATCCATGATTAATGTTCCGTGTTATTTGGTGTCATATGTTTCTGGCTTTTCTCTTAGATTCCTTCTGGATAATTGTATTAGCTGCCGTAGCTGGGGTGATGGTCCTTGGTTGTGTAATTCTACTTGTCACTGTTCTGCTTAAAGAAAAAGACAAGCAGAGGTAACTTTCACATGTGGTTTAATATGTGTCGTCTTGTTAATATGATAATATATGGTGTCATTCCTGGATATGTTAATATGATAATGATTTATGACTCTTAGTGCCTAAACCCACCCCAATATCTGCAGATATTTATAGTACTGACTTTAAACTTATCCAAAATTGCCACTAGGTGTGAATGTATGAGTGAATATGAGTGTGAATGGTTGTCTGTCCCTATGTGTTAGCCCTGCGACAGACTGGCGACCTGTTCAGGGTGTACCCCGCCTCTCGCCCTATGACAGCTGGGATAGGCTCCAGCGCCCCCCGCGACCCTGAAAAGGATAAGCGGAAGCGAATGGATGGATGGATGGAATTGAAACTTTAAACTTTAAACCTTAAATTCTTCTTTTATTCAGGGATCTTGAGAAGAGCAAAACACCACAAAAGTCAAACAATAAGACTGACGGGTAAGATAATTTGATAATTATTCATATTCTTTTTGTTATTTTTTCAGTAATTCATTGAAAGATCATTTAAGTTTACTAAATGTTTTTGAACATCCAGCCACAAACATCTGCTGCACATACAGTAGTAGAAATAAACTAGTATTAGCAGATGTGTTCCAGCTGTTTGCGCCCAAATCTGTCTACATGTTTCAGCATTAATGGTCTCTTCACTGATGTTCAATTAGCCAATACAATGTGCACGAATCCACCCCGGATGGTCCCTCTCCTCTATAACTTTGAGGATGTGGTCCATAATTTCTAAGATGAATTTCAGGTGGAGATTGGTCAGACCACACACCAGGTTTAGACTTTGTGTCAGTCCCATGTTCCCAGAGAGGGTGGCGCTATTCCTTGATCTAGTTTTTTTTTGTTTTTTTTTTGCATGGTTTAAATATTTACGGGTGTTCTGTTCACTGTCACAGCTTTGTCTGTTTTCAGTGAAGCCTGAGAGTCCAAAGATGATGCACTGTAAAAACGATAACTAGTAATTGTTGATTTGAGTAAAGTTTTCAAATTAAACTGACTTAGAAATAAAACTTTCCATTTACAACCTAAAATAGCTTGTCTGCCCAACAAATTTCTTCCATTGTTGTCCTAACTAAGATTTTCTAGCGAGCATAACAAAGATTATCAACTTTTGAGTAGATTTTTTGAGTCGAGCTGGGAACCGGTGGGAAACCCCGTAGGTGACTGGCACACGTCGTGGTCTGAATAAGTTTGAACTAGACCAAACGAGTCTGAGCAGACTGTGTGATAGTGGTTTGTCGATGTGTTCTGAACTGAAAACCTGCTAAGAAACTTTGAACAAACGTGGCCAAAATTGGATGAAAATTACAATTTTTCGACCATTACAGATTTTACCTGGTCTGAAGTTGGAGTGTATTATTTGACCATTTTTTGGACAGGTGCGGGAGCTGCCGGCCATTTGCCCTAGCAGGTAAGCTAACGACATCTGTTATTAGGATTTTCTACAAGCGCTAGGCTGCATCCTCCTGAGGACCCAGGAGGGTGGAACGAGTAAAGCACTGAAAAAAAGCCAAACAATAACATATTTAAGTCATCTAAGGGACTTATATATCATGTTTAAGCTAGCGAAGGACCGCGCGGGGGGTTGAAAATGATATGCCAGGAGTTCGCTGTTCTCGCTGCTCTAGCGAGCCTTGAATCCCCAGCTAGCTATCGAAGCTGGTGGTAACAGACGTCTCCGAAAACGTAGAAGCATTTTTGCAAAAATGTGTTGTCTTAATAAACTGAGCAGATATTTGAAATTTACACAGCTACATTCTCGCCTGAAAATACCTTAAAAGTTTACTTTGTGACCCAGAAAGAGTAATAAGAGTAATATTAAAACTAAGTGGCTGCCGCCATTGTTTGAAACTAGAATCGGCTGGGCCGCGCTATGAATTCTGGCATAGGGTGGGCCACGAAGGATACACCTGACCCATCCTTCAAAGCTGTGGAAAGTATTGTATTGTTTTGAGAGCCTTTTTGTTGGTGGAGTTAAGTATTGATTTTATGTACAATTCCACGGGTAGACGCGATCTGTACGGTCCGACTTTGCACGTGCGCAGTAAGGATCGTGGAGTCCGATCCGTAACTTTTTTTTCTCGTTTTTTTTTCTACATTATATTGAAATGTTTCATTATTGCAAACATTTTCTCTCAGGCGGAGAGAGGTCGTGGAGTGTCAGCCTATGGTATCTGAGGTCCAGGAGAGATGACCTGCGCTGTTTTCCTCTGAGGAGGTAAGACTGTCCTAATTTATTTATAATTTAATTATTATTCAAATTGGGCATGATTTATACTTATATTGAAGCAGTACGGTATTTGCTGGGGTAATGCATTGGCCAACTTTATTATCTTGTGCTACCACTCCAGTCAAGGCCCTTGCCAGTGTTATATTGAAATCCTTACCCTGAACATTTCTGCCAGTACAAGAGTCCCCATGCTAAATCGAAATTGTGAAACAGAAAGGCAATCTCATAATTTTGACTTAGCATGTATTTTTTTTCTTTTTGTGCTAGAAATAGGACTTCTATAGTCTGAGATTGTTAGGGAAAGAATACTAAGGCAGGTCACAGAATCTGATTGGTCACAGATTTTGGTGCAACTTAGAACATAATATGTATTTTCATATTGATACTGGGTTTTGTGGGAGGTGTTTCTATTCCAGTGCAAAAGACGTATTCATGAGAGATTTTTGAAGTAGGTAGGTTTTGCTGTTGATGACACAGTCAGGCATATAACATGGTGCAGACTGTCCAAGACAGCTACCCAGGAATTTTCTGTGCTGAGTAAATGACAATATTTTGGTGAATGTATTGTTTAGATATCTGAACATTTCATCGGATCACAAGCAAAGACCTCCTGGGGACCTTCAATGCATCCCTTGACAAAGTTGTGCCTGGCCTGCTGAAACTGTACTGGTCTAAGAAGGGAGCTCTTGGTGAGGAGATGGAAGACCTCCTGGATAAACTTGATGAACAGGTGAGTGAAGTGCTCCTTTATCTGACATTTGCAGAAGAGAGTATACTTTTCTCTTAACAGAAACTGAAAAAGATGTTGGCTTCAAATAAAACACATCAGTGGATATGTCCGTAAAAATGAATGTCATGAGTCATTGCTTTGTTCTTATTTGGCAGTATTTTATTTAATTTGTAAAAAGAAAGTAAAATTGTTAACATGGTGGTGTTGTTGTTTTTTTGGGGCGGGGGGGGGGGGTTGTACGTTTTGCGTGTTGCTGGGTCTGACCTGTGCTTTACTCTCATTACTATGAGAGTTCTGATTTTGCATTGTGTATAGTACACCATGTTACTTCACTAATTGAAATTTTTGTTTTCCACTGAACACTCTTTAGACATCCAACACTGTGTCCAACGGGCACTGAGAGGCCTGCCCATTTTCCTCAAGACAAGATGCAACAGAGGTTTTCCTGAAGTGCTTAGTAAGTACAAAAAACTAATGCAAGTAAAACTAATTGCTATGAGATGTTTTTAAAGGATGAGTTTATCCAAAATGGAAATGTACACTTTCTCAGTGCAGTCCAGATAATTTTATAGTGGGGATTGCAGTTGTCATAACTCTCACTCCTTTTTTTCTGCTGAGCAGCTGCTGGGCATTGTTAGTGGTTGTTCCATAGCAGAAAATATTTTTGTACAAAACTCACAAGGTGGCATTAATTAAAAAAAAATAAGCTTTTTCTTCTTAAAACCTCCATGGGTCAAACGACCAGCATGGTATAGAGGTTAAAGTTAAAATCTTTAGAAATTTGTTTTGTCTTTAGTTTTTCTTAGCTTTCAATAATTCTTATTTTACTTTTCTTCAGGACACTGACATTTTGGAACCAGTGTTGAACGGTGCATCAGTTGCCATCCTCACCATCCTACAAGATGACGATGCTGATACGTCTGTGCGAGAACATCCAGTTGTGTTGGAAGGGGACATTGTGCTACATAACATTCCAGATCTCTCTACTGCCCTGGCACACCTCTTTGGCCTTCTGTATGCCCTCAACATTGATTACCCAAAGCAGATGAGTTTTACCTTTGAAGCAATTCAGGCCATCTTATTTTGGCCTGGTCGGACAATATGAAGGTGAAGTGGATAAATCATTATTCGAAATGTAAATTTTAGTCAGATGAATCTGTATTGTTGAGAATATATGGTGAAAATTTGTCTTGTAGTATTTTAAAAGATTTGTTATAGTGTTAGTTTCCTCTTCATTGATGGTAACATTTCTAATACCTTTTAACTTCCATAGTTCATCATAGTAAGCCTGTGTAAAATGTCAATGTCTGGGTGCATAGGCAATCGTTTGTGGCACTACCCTATTTAATGTGCAATAGTTATGTTCAGCTTTTACAAGACGGTCAGGGTGTGTGTGTGTGTGTGTGTGTGCATGAATTATTAAGTTGCTGGACACTTTTCTTTTTTGGTTCTGGACTCTGGAATTTTAACGTCTCTGCTGGGGTGCTCAAAGCACCCAAAAGAAACTGGCAACACGTTTTTGTTTGTTTGTTATTTCTTTTCTTTCTTTCTTTTTGTTTTTTTTAACAGAAATTCACCCTACTACCCATGACATTCTGAAATGTACTGAAAAGACTGTTGAACAAAATAAATAAGCTTTTAGATAACATTGAATTGTGCTTTGTTTTATTCTATATCTATTTATTAAGTGTTTTTTCAAGTATAATAACAACATACATTTTCCTTTGTTTATATAGGTAAATTTTCAACTCACTGGAGTAAGAATTGTATGATTACTCAACAAGAATATCTGTGTTTGGTGAAGGCAGAAATACATGGCATTGAAACCAGAATTTCTTCGTTAGACTTCCAGGATTATCCTAATTAGGTGAACAAGAAGATCCAAGTTGGCAGAACTTGTAAATCTTAGTTGAGTCAACAACAGTTGGCAAAAGTTGAGAAAACTCAAAAATCTCTTGCATCATGTTGCCTTGAAATTTTAAGTTTTCTCAACATTTTCTTTTTTACAGTGTGGTCACTCAGTGTGTGCAGAGATATCTCCAGATTCTCTGAATCTTAAAATACAGCAGATGGTGGAAACCCTACAATGTTTGGGCAAACATTATTCCAGAAGTGTTGTTGTTTGTTCAGATTCAAATTTGTAGACCTGAGCCATGCTGCCGTATTCATTTCAGAGAACAGAGGCTGTTGCCTGACCACGCTTCCAAAGACACAAATCAATTCTGTTACAGACTTGTTCCCAATTTACCTTATTAATTGTAACATACTACAGATATTTGTATGTGTTACATAATATCTTCAGTCTTTTTTGTCTCTGTCCCAAATGTTCTGAAATGTGTTCCTGGCATGAAATTCAAATGAGATTTTTTTTTATAGAATTAAAATTACTCAGTTTTAATATTTGTTTTTTTTTTTTTTGTCTTTGTACCATTTTATTTAAATATACATTTTAAATGTATTTTTAAATTGTTACATATTGTTTTAAAATAATGAACAGAATTCAGATGCTTTAGAAATATGGTGGCCTTATTGAGAGTAGTAATGATCTCATATTTTGTTTTTAACTGAAGGAACAAAACACCTCTAATGAACCACGAGAACGAGCAGCTCAGGCAACGGACGTCTACAAAGAAAACGCCAAAAAACATCAACAGGAAAGCTTCACCTTCAACAGCAAAAAGACTGTTTGAAGAGCATTAATCAATCAAAACTAAAAGTCAGAGATGAACTAAACCGCATCAACTCACTGGCTGACCAAATAAAGAGGATTGTGTCAACAACAAAGATTCATACCTGATATTTCTAGTCAACAGTAGTAAGAATTCAGTGAGGAGAGATCATTTGGAAGAAATGAACATGGTTTATTGAGATAAAGAAATTAATGTATTTGGTGCAAGGGCGTAGATTTGGCATGGACGGAAGGGACATGTCCCCACCAATATCCAGCGATTATTGAATTGTCCCCACCAATAATTTGATCTCTTCGAGTAAAGAAAAACAAACCCGATAGAAAGAAAAAAAAAAAGATCTGTCAACGTCTCATTCACCCAGCGGTGCAGAAAGAGTTAAATTACGTTCTCTACTGGAGTCCTACCTCATGTGACAAATATGGCCAATGTGATTGGCTGTGCCTTTCAGGGAGCTCTGTTTAGTTTTAGCAGCGGCAAGCCTGCGCTGCGAGGACCTGCAAGGAGGAGAGGAGGACGGCAGCAAAAAGGAAGAACCTGGATATAAGAAAGTATTTTTCAAAGAAACCTGTAAGTCACTTAAAGTCAAGTTCACTCAGAAAATGTGTCCGTCCTAATAACGTTACAGGCTATGCTAGGCTTTGGCCCACATCAGTCTAAAATTGTATGTAACCATGAATAACGTGTTTTGGAAACTAACTGCACAACAGGCAGCACTATTAGTTCTCTCAGTCCCAGAGTAGCATTTCTAATTAGGGCCCGAGCACAAAAGTGCGAAGGCCCTATTGTATCTGCTCTGTTTCTTATTATTATTATTATTATTATTATTATTATTATTATTATTATTATTATTATTATTTCGGCAAATGAATCGGCTTTTTGAGGGCCTAAACATGCTCGAAAACTCATGAAATTTTGCACACGCGTCAGGTCTGGTGAAAATTTACGTATTTTAATGTCCGTAGACATGTCCAGGGAAAATTGGCTCAGTAGCGCCACCTAGAAAAATGAGAAACGCGAGCCCCCGAGATGGGTATGACCTACATGTATAAAACTCGGAACACATATCTAACGTTCGGAGACGCACATAAAAGTCTATTATGGCCATGTCCTAAACCCAACAGGAAGTCCGCCATTTGGAAGTGAAGGTGACATTTTGGCTCTAATTTTGCCATTTCCATGCCTCGAACTTTTGCGAACTCCTCATTGGAATTTCATCGTACAAGCTTCATATTTGGTCAGTGTCAACTACACACCTGGGCCATGTTAAATTGCGGAGCTTTTGAGTTTTCGGGTTACTGTGAGGCCGTGGCGCCACGGCGAATTTCGATGACTCGCCATGAAAATCTTATTGCCTCTCGTTCTGTCATACATTGTCCGACCTTGACCAAAGTGGACACATATGATAAGGCTCCACCCCTGAACATATTTCAACTGCCATATTTGACACCAGGGACAGCGCCACCTAGTGGGAACAGGAAATGTCATGTTTTACACTTTGGGGTACAGTATTGTAATGGGTGACATCTGCAGCCTCAAATTTCTCCAGAAAAGCCTTAAGGAGTTGGTCTTGGGTTACAGAGAAAACTGTGAGTTTTCGCTGAAGGGTGTGACCCCAGCAGCATGGCGAACATTGAGGTCTCGCCATGAAGAAACAAATTAGTGTAACTCAATGAAATCCAATGTGATCAGTACCAGATTTTACAGGGATGATGTCAGACCCGCCCTGAACAGATTGATATGCCCATTGTCAGGAATACGTAGAGCGCCACCTAGTGGCACCAGGAAATGTCATGTCTTTCATTTTGTTGTACTGATTTTCACAGGTTCATCGTGGCCACCTCAAAAGCGGTGAATATCACCATCAGTCCCTCTTGATGCTTCAGTGAGAAAATTGTGACTATAAACTGAACGGCGCACCCTGGTGGCAGCGCAGTTCACCATGAAAGATGAAGTGGCTTTTGAGGGGCTTGAAAAGTTTAAAAAGTCTTGAAATTTGGCGCACACCTCTAATGTGATGAGGGATTTCTTTTTATATGTTCATTTTCCTTGAACAGCGCAAAATGGCTCCACAGCGCCCCCTACAAAATTTCAAAACAACAGCCCCTGCTCTGTGTTTTATGTATGAGTTTGAAACCTGGCAAGCTTATTGGAGATATCAAGATGTACAAAAAAGTCTCTTGGAGCAATATCCCAAATCCAACAGGAAGTCAGCCATTTTAAAATTAATGTGTAAATTTGGCGACATTTTCCCCTCTTTTCAGGCCTCATACTTTGACGAACTCCTCCAAGGGATTTCATTAGATTTACGCGATCTCCTGTGTGTGGAATCTAAAGACCTTTGTGATGTTAAATTGCGAAGGTTTTTACGTTCAGGGAAACGGGGTGGTCATGGCGGCACGTGGAGTTTCAATCACTCGCCAAAAAGCAGTAACCTGCTGTCGCTCAAAAACACAATGTCCAATCTCTCCCAAAGGTCGCAGGCGTGATGAGACTCGAGCTCGGAAATGTTTGTTATGCCATTTGTCAGTAATGGTTAGAGCGCCACCTAGTGGGACGACTATAATAATGGTTGAATGAGATGAAATTTTAGCTGGTGGTTAAATGCATGAATTCCATCAATGTGACATCAGATCGGAAGCGCTGGTTTTAGGTGTTGGGCTTGGCTCGACGCGCCGGGGGTGCGAGGGCCCTCATATCGCTGCTTGCAGCTTTAATTATTATTATTATTATTATTATTATTATTATTATTAGGGCCCGAGCACAAAAGTGCGAAGGCCCTATTGTATCTGCTCTGTTTCTTATTATTATTATTATTATTATTATTATTATTATTATTATTATTATTATTATTATTATTATTATTTCGGCAAATGAATCGGCCTTTTGAGGGCCTAAACATGCTCAAAACTCATGAAATTTTGCACACGCGTCAGGTCTGGTGAAAATTTACGTATTTTAATGTCCGTAGACATGTCCAGGGAAAATTGGCTCAGTAGCGCCACCTAGAAAAATGAGAAACGCGAGCCCCCGAGATGGGTATGACCTACATGTATAAAACTCGGAACACATATCTAACGTTCGGAGACGCACAAAAAAGTCTATTATGGCCATGTCCTAAACCCAACAGGAAGTCCGCCATTTGGAAGTGAAGGTGACATTTTGGCTCTAATTTTGCCATTTCCATGCCTCGAACTTTTTCGAACTCCTCATTGGAATTTCATTGTACAAGCTTCATATTTGGTCAGTGTCAACTACACACCTGGGCCATGTTAAATTGCGGAGCTTTTGAGTTTTCGGGATACGGTGAGGCCGTGGCGCCACGGCGAATTTCGATGACTCGCCATGAAAATCTTATTGCCTCTCGTTCTGTCATACATTGTCCGACCTTGACCAAAGTGGACACATATGATAAGGCTCCACCCCTGAACATATTTCAACTGCCATATTTGACATCAGGGACAGCGCCACCAAGTGGGAACAGGAAATGTCATGTTTTACACTTTGGGGTACAGTATTGTAATGGGTGACATCTGCAGCCTCAAATTTCTCCAGGAAAGCCTTAAGGAGTTGGTCTTGGGTTACAGAGAAAACTGTGAGTTTTCGCTGAAGGGTGTGACCCCAGCAGCATGGCGAACATTGAGGTCTCGCCATGAAGAAACAAATTAGTGTAACTCAATGAAATCCAATCTGATCAGTACCAGATTTTACAGGGATGATGTCAGACCCGCCCTGAACAGATTGATATGCCCATTGTCAGGAATACGTAGAGCGCCACCTAGTGGCACCAGGAAATGTCATGTCTTTCATTTTGTTGTACTGATTTTCACAGGTTCATCGTGGCCACCTCAAAAGCGGTGAATATCACCATCAGTCCCTCTTGATGCTTCAGTGAGAAAATTGTGACTATAAACTGAACGGCGCACCCTGGTGGCAACGCAGTTCACCATGAAAGATGAAGTGGCTTTTGAGGGGCTTGAAAAGTTTAAAAAGTCTTGAAATTTGGCGCACACCTCTAATGTGATGAGGGATTTCTTTTTATATGTTCATTTTCCTTGAATAGCGCAAAATGGCTCCACAGCGCCCCTACAAAATTTCAAAACAACAGCCCCTGCTCTGTGTTTTATGTATGAGTTTGAAACCTGGCAAGCTTATTGGAGATATCAAGATGTACAAAAAAGTCTCTTGGAGCAATATCCCAAATCCAACAGGAAGTCAGCCATTTTAAAATTAAGGTGTAAATTTGGCGACATTTTCCCCTCTTTTCAGGCCTCATACTTTGACGAACTCCTCCAAGGGATTTCATTAGATTTACGCGATCTCCTGTGTGTGGAATCTAAAGACCTTTGTGATGTTAAATTGCGAAGCTTTTTACGTTCAGGGAAACGGGGTGGTCATGGCGGCACGTGGAGTTTCAATCACTTGCCAAAAAGCAGTAACCTGCTGTCGCTCAAAAACACAATGTCCAATCTCTCCCAAAGGTCGCAGGCGTGATAAGACTCGAGCTCGGAAATGTTTGTTATGCCATTTGTCAGTAATGGTTAGAGCGCCACCTAGTGGGACGACTATAATAATGGTTGAATGAGATGAAATTTTAGCTGGTGGTTAAATGCATGAATTCCATCAATGTGACATCAGATCAGAAGCGCTGGTTTTAGGTGTTGGGCTTGGCTCGACGCGCCGGGGGTGCGAGGGCCCTCATATCGCTGCTTGCAGCTTTAATTAGGGCCCGAGCACAAAAGTGCGAAGGCCCTATTGTATCTGCTCTGTTTCTTATTATTATTATTATTATTATTATTATTATTATTATTATTATTATTATTATTATTATTATTTCGGCAAATGAATCGGCCTTTTGAGGGCCTAAACATGCTCGAAAACTCATGAAATTTTGCACACTCGTCAGGTCTGGTGAAAATTTACGTATTTTAATGTCCGTAGACATGTCCAGGGAAAATTGGCTCAGTAGCGCCACCTAGAAAAATGAGAAACGCGAGCCCCCGAGATGGGTATGACCTACATGTATAAAACTCGGAACACATATCTAACGTTCGGAGACGCACATAAAAGTCTATTATGGCCATGTCCTAAACCCAACAGGAAGTCCGCCATTTGGAAGTGAAGGTGACATTTTGGCTCTAATTTTGCCATTTCCATGCCTCGAACTTTTGCGAACTCCTCATTGGAATTTCATCGTACAAGCTTCATATTTGGTCAGTCTCAACTACACACCTGGGCCATGTTAAATTGCGGAGCTTTTGAGTTTTCGGGTTACTGTGAGGCCGTGGCGCCACGGCGAATTTCGATGACTCGCCATGAAAATCTTATTGCCTCTCGTTCTGTCATACATTGTCCGACCTTGACCAAAGTGGACACATATGATAAGGCTCCACCCTGAACATATTTCAACTGCCATATTTGACATCAGGGACAGCGCCACCTAGTGGGAACAGGAAATGTCATGTTTTACACTTTGGGGTACAGTATTGTAATGGGTGACATCTGCAGCCTCAAATTTCTCCAGGAAAGCCTTAAGGAGTTGGTCTTGGGTTACAGAGAAAACTGTGAGTTTTCGCTGAAGGGTGTGACCCCAGCAGCATGGCGAACATTGAGGTCTCGCCATGAAGAAACAAATTAGTGTAACTCAATGAAATCCAATCTGATCAGTACCAGATTTTACAGGGATGATGTCAGACCCGCCCTGAACAGATTGATATGCCCATTGTCAGGAATACGTAGAGCGCCACCTAGTGGCAACAGGAAATGTCATGTCTTTCATTTTGTTGTACTGATTTTCACAGGTTCATCGTGGCCACCTCAAAAGCGGTGAATATTAACATCAGTCCTCGTGATGCTTCAGTGAGAAAATTGTGACTTTAAACTGAACGGCGCACCCTGGTGGCATCGCGGTTCACCATGAAAGATGAAGTAGCTTTTGAGGGGCTTGGAAAGTTTAAGAAGTCTTGAAAATTGGCGCACACCTCTAATGTGATGAGGGATTTCTTTTTATATGTTCATTTTCCTTGAACAGCGCAAAATAGCTCCACAGCGCCCCCTACAAAATTTCAAAACAACAGCCCCTGCTCTGTGTTTTATGTATGAGTTTGAAACCTGGCAAGCTTATTGGAGATATCAAGATGTACAAAAAAGTCTCTTGGAGCAATATCCCAAATCCAACAGGAAGTCAGCCATTTTAAAATCAATGTGTAAATTTGGCGACATTTTCCCCTCTTTTCAGGCCTCATACTTTGACGAACTCCTCCAAGGGATTTCATTAGATTTACGCGATCTCCTGTGTGTGGAATCTAAAGACCTTGGTGATGTTAAATTGCGAAGCTTTTTACGTTCAGGGAAACGGGGTGGTCATGGCGGCACGTGGAGTTTCAATCACTCGCCAAAAAGCAGTAACCTGCTGTCGCTCAAAACACAATGTCCAATCTCTCCCAAAGGTCGCAGGCGTGATGAGACTCGAGCTCGGAAATGTTTGTTATGCCATTTGTCAGTAATGGTTAGAGCGCCACCTAGTGGGACGACTATAATAATGGTTGAATGAGATGAAATTTTAGCTGGTGGTTAAATGCATGAATTCCATCAATGTGACATCAGATCGGAAGCGCTGGTTTTAGGTGTTGGGCTTGGCTCGACGCGCCGGGGGTGCGAGGGCCCTCATATCGCTGCTTGCAGCTTTAATTATTATTATTTCGGCAAATGAATCGGCCTTTTGAGGGCTAAACATGCTCGAAACTCATGAAATTTTGCAGACGCGTCAGGTCTGGTGAAAATTTACGTATTTTAATGTCCGTAGACATGTCCAGGGAAAATTGGCTCAGTAGCGCCACCTAGAAAAATGAGAAACGCGAGCCCCCGAGATGGGTATGACCTACATGTATAAAACTCGGAACACATATCTAGCGTTCGGAGACGCACATAAAAGTCTATTATGGGCATGTCCTAAACCCAACAGGAAGTCCGCCATTTGGAGTGAAGTGACATTTTGGCTCTAATTTTGCCATTTCCATGCCTCGGAACTTTGCGAACTCCTCATTGGAATTTCATCGTCCAAGCTTCATATTTGGTCAGTGTCAACTACACACCTGGGCCATGTTAAATTGCGGAGCTTTTGAGTTTTTCGGTTACTGTGAGGCCGTGGCGCCACGGCGAATTTCGATGACTCGCCATGAAATCTTATTGCCTCTCGTTCTGCATACATGGTCCGACCTTGACCAAAGTGGACACATATGATAAGGCTCCACCCCTGAACATATTTCAAACTGCCATATTTGACACCAGGGACAGCGCCACCTAGTGGGACAGGAAATGTCATGTTTTACACTTTGGGTACAGTATTGTAATGGGTGACATCTGCAGCCCTCAAATTTCTCCAGGAAAGCCTTAAGGAGTTGGTCTTGGTTTACAGAGAAAACTGTGAGTTTTCGCTGAAGGGTGTGACCCCAGCAGCATGGCGAACATTGAGGTCTCGCCATGAAGAAACAAATTAGTGTAACTCAATGAAATCCAATCTGATCAGTACCAGATTTTACAGGGATGATGTCAGACCCGCCCTGAACAGATTGATATGCCCATTGTCAGGAATACGTAGAGCGCCACCTAGTGGCAACAGGAAATGTCATGTCTTTCATTTTGTTGTACTGATTTCACAGGTTCATCGTGGCCACCTCAAAAGCGGTGAATATCACCA